>NW_024581131.1:4460408-4472545 GCF_017639235.1 Corvus kubaryi
CGGGGCCGCCCCCGGTCCCCGGCGGGGCCGGGCCCGGCCAGTGCGGGCCAATGCGGCCGGCGGCGGCGCGGCGCTGCCCGGCGCAGCCAATGGAGGACGTGGGCAGGAGCCCTGCCGCCGGGGGCCGGGGGGCGGCGGGGGGGGCCCCGCCAATCGCGGCGGGCTGGCGGCAGGGAAACACTATTATGCTAATGGTGTTTTGCTCGCACTCGCGGGGAGCGGGGTTTAAAAGGCAGGGCCGGGGGGCAGGGGCTCAAAGGCGGGAGGCAGGGCCGGTGTGAGCGTGAGCGGGCCAGCGGACGGGACGGCAGGAGAGGAGCGGCGGGAGGGCACCGACGCCTTCCCGGCCCGCCGCGTCCTGCCTGGCGGCGATGTCCAACGTGCACCTCTCCGGCGCCGCCGCCCTGGAGCGCCTCTCTGCCCGGCGAGCCCTGGCCGGGCACGGCCGCAGCCCCGTCTGCAGGAGTCTCTTCGGGCCGGTGGACCACGAGGAGCTGGGCCGGGAGCTGCGGGATCGCCTGCGGGAGATGGGGGAGGACGACCAGCGCCGCTGGGACTACAACTTCCAAACCGACACGCCGCTGCCGGGGCCCGGCCGCCTGCGCTGGGAGGAGGTGGAGGCCGGCGCCGTGCCCGCTTTCTACCGGGAGACTCTGCAGGTGGGACGGTGCCGCGTCCCCCTCCTCCGGGCGCCCCCTTCCCCGCCGCCGCCGCCGCCCGCCGCCGGCAAGGGGCCCGGGGGCCGCCTGAGCCGGGAGAACCGCGCCGCGCCCCGCCGCCGCGGCATGCGGCTCCGCCGGAGGGGCCCGACCGCCCGCATCACAGGTGCGTGGGGAGCCGGGGGGCGCGGGGGACGGGGGGCGTCCCGCCGCCGCAGTGGCTGACGGACCCCTCTTTCCTCTCCGTCCCCCATCCAGATTTCTTCGCGAGGAGAAAAAGGCCGGCGGAGCCCAAGGCAGCGGCGGAGCGCCCCGCCGGCTGTCCGCCGCCCCCCGCCGCCGTGCCGGCTGAGCAGACCCCCCGCAAGCGGCTCCGGTGAGCCAGGTGAGACGCGCCCCGGGAGCGGGCGAGGGTATCTGGGCGCTTTCTGCGGCGCTTAGTTATTTCCTATACCACGACCAATTTTTTTTTCCCTTGCTTATTTTTTTTCCCTCCTCCTCCTTTTTGTTCTTCCCAGACTTTTGCACTACTGCACCCACGGGAGAGGCGCGCCGCCTCGGGAGGCGCGACGCCCCGGAGGCGCGGGGGGCCGGGGCGGGCGGCGCGGCGAGCCGGGACCCCCCCGCGCCCGCCCGGCCTGGGAGCGGGAGCCGGAGCGGAGCCGCAGCGCCGGCCGCGCACGGAGCAGTGTTATCGTACAACAGTGCAATGTATGACGTTCTGTATAGAAATGTATTATGCGTAATGTGAGTACACTGGCCAGAAGTGTAAAGCTTTAAAAGTCATTTATAAGAAATGTTTAATCTCTGCTGAGCTCTCAGTGCAAAAAAAAAAAAAAAAAGGAAAAATTAAAAAAACAAGTGTATATTTGTACAAAACTTTTTTTAAGAGTTATACTAACTTATATTTTCTATTTATGTCAGAAACGTGGATAACTTTGACATCCAATAGTCTTTTTTTTTTTTTTTTTTTCTTTTGGTTAAGCCAAAGGGCACTATATTTGCTTTTGTTATTCACAAAATGTAAATTTATTTTTATAGTGGAAATTTTTTTTTTTTTTGCATTCACAAGATGTAGCTACGAATCAAAATATTTTTTAGACTTTACTTGAAGACAAATCTGTTTCGATGGATCCTGAGCCGGTCTGTACCACTGCCATTGCAAATAATGCCACAACTTCAATAATAAAATCAAAAGTCAGGAAACGGCCGCAAGCCTGCTTGGTGTGTGCTGGAGGGGAAGTCCGGGGGGTGGGGGGTGGCAGGCACAGCCCCGGCGGCTTGGGCGGGGGAGCCAAGCCCAGCTCTGCGTCTCTCCGTGGAGGGGGTCCTCCCTCGCCGCGGGGCCATGGGCACCCCCGCAGTACGACCCCCGCCACGGGCAGAGCGCTTCTCCCGCCGTGAAAAGCTGGCGGAGGGTTCGGAGGGGAGAGGGGGGCATCTTCCCTTAAAAACAAGTTCAAACTGCTGAGCGCTGCTGGAGTTAACTGCGCCTGAGGGGAGCACACGCCCTTCATCACACCCTGACTTCGGCCTTTCGGCGCGTTGTAATGGTTACTTTTAGTAACCTTTCTTCCCAGGGCTGTATCTGCCCCCCTCGAGGAGCCGCCCCCCTCGAGGAGCCCCCCCCCTCACCCCACATCGGGGCTGGGGCCGCTGCCTCCCTCTCTTGGGGACGGCCTCGGGGGGTGACTGGTGCAGCGGGTCAGCACGGGTGGGGACGCCCCTGTCTTGGCTGTGCAGACCTTCCCCCTTCCCCCCCGCCTTTCGGCCGCGGGCCCTCACTCCCCAGCCTGGAGCCCAGAGCCCTGGCTACTGCAGGGAAGCACTTCCTGGTACCTCTTGCCCAGCAATGATTTACAGGACAAACAACAGTTCTGGGAAAGGCAGCAGTTTCAGCTCGCCCTAAAAGACGTAAAAAGCAAAACAATACACACACACGAACCCTCCCACCAGCCAAAATAGCCAGCGTTTTGACAGTGCTTTGGTGACAGTGCTGTCACAACCATGAAGCCGCAGCACTTGGCGCCATCACCTCATCCCCGTGGCCTGAGGGCAGGTTAAAGCCGTGGGATCTGCACGCAGCCCCCGGGGGCCGGGGCGCACGCCCTGCTCTGGGCCCCAACCCTGCGCTGCCCGGCACAGGGGGACAGACCAGGTCTGGTGCTGGCTGCAGGTGCTGCAGTACTGGGATGCTGGAGAGTACAGCTGGGGAGGAGGACCAGGCTCCCAGAGCCGTGGGGACTGACTGGGCTGATTTATGTCTTTCCGACTCCACCTCTCAACCTTGCACCTCTGAAATGCTGTACCCCCACACTGGACCCAGCAGCTGGGGGGGACCAGGAGGGCGTCACTCCTGGCTTTCCGATCTCTAGATGATACACTTCCACGGAGGGGGGAGGGAGACTGAGAGAGTAAGGCTCAGGGTGAATAGGCTCAAGGTTTACCCACATCGTCTTCCCCTGTCACAGCGCTCCTCTCTGCCCCCCTTTATCCCCCAACCTCTCCCCCCGCTGTCACGGCCGCCAAACGCTCCTGGCTGTAAAAGTAACATTGATTACCTCCAGCTCCGTGATCGCTTAATCAGAACGGGATTATTTTACACGCCCGCATCAGTGGCCGCTGACTCAATACGATTTTCCCCTGCTTTGAAAAGAAAAATAGCTTTTCCCTTTCCTTATGAAAGCCAACAATACCCGGAGTGAGGCAGCTGGATCCTCCAGGATTTATGGGCTTTTCTCTCGCTTTCATGAAAGCAGGTGCCTTTGGGACCTCCATTGTCCCAGCCCGCAACTCATAATAGGACTTTTTGCAATGAAAGATCCCTGCTCCGAGCTCCCAAATACCTCGGCCGGAGGAGCCACGAGGTGTGCCCAGCCTGGCTCAGGAGGAAAGCCCTCACCGCGGGGACAGTTTAGGCACGGGGCTCTAAAGCAAATAATTCCAGCTCATGGGCACTGCCCTAGAGCAGCCGTCGGGTTGGCAGCCCGCAGCAGGGAGGGCCGCGTCCCGCAGCCCCCTGGGCTCCGGCTCCCGGGAGGGCCGGGGGTGCGGGAAGGTGTGCGGCCGCCCCCGCGCCCTGCCCCACCCAGCCCGGCCGGCCCTGCTCGCCCCGGCACAAAGCACACTGCCCCTATTCTTTCGGCCTTTGTAGCCATATGGCAAATCCATGTAGACACAGCCAACATCCATTTATTCAGGCACATAATGTCCCGCAACAGGGAACAATTGGAACTTTGTTTGCTTCTATTATTGATGCGAATGGGCGACAGAGAGAGAGAGAGAGAGAAAAAAAATCATTTAACTATAAGAGATATCCAGCTAATTATGAACCATATGTGCCTATAGTTTCAAAGCAATCCAATGAAGTTCATTTTAAATCTAGACTACTTTATTAGTACGGAAGACAGATGTCTCAACAGTACATGCATCAGAGGAAACCATGTAAAGAAGTTCTTGAAATATTTAACTAGGACTCATTCATTGTCAGAGGGGCTTTAAAGTGCCCTTTATCATGAGAATGCATAGGCAGAAGCAGAGGGAGGCTGCTGGTTGTTACCGCCAGCCCACTTACCCCTTAGCGCTAAATCCCAAATTCCACTTTGGATTTGACGACAGGAATATTTTTGGAAAGGATTCAAAATATCAGGGGTCTTGAAGGACCGAGCTTGCTGCTCATTACAGCTACAAAAAGTCAGGTCATTATTTGAGCTGCCTTAATCCCAGACTGAAACCAGCTACGCAATTAGAGGAATAATCTACTCCAAAATCACCACCGCTCCCTCTCCCAAGGAGCAGGGCCGTGCATTTGGAGCACAGCTACTGCAGTTCCTTCTCTACCCCAAGAGAGACCTAGAGAGGGGCGTTAACAATGCTGGACCTCCAGAAATTTTTCATACAAGCATCTCTCGATATGAGTCCGTGGTGGGTGCCTAAAGGGAAAAGGCTCTGAAGGAAGCCTGGAAGGGAAACTTGGCGTGAGGAAGTCTTTCAGCTTTTTTTTTTTTTTTTTTTTTTTTTTTAGGGAATGCAATTATCAGCAAACAATCTTGGCAAAAAGGTATCTTTATGAGCTCAGCAACATCATCTACCAGTAATTAAGCCACTTCAGTTAAATGAATGCAACATATGGTTGACACTGGGAATCATTCTCCTTCTTAGCCACAACTTTTCCTTCTGGGCCAAAACTTGTTCTATTATCACTTAAAATAAACAAAAAGCTGCTTTCCAGCTCTTCAGCAAATATTTGTTACTAATGAGCAGGAGGTGTACGTAACAGGATGAGGAAAAAAACCCATCATTTTTAAAGAATAATTTCTTATGTTTCGATACAGAAATAAAAAAATCACTTGCAATGAGTTGTGATTGCTTGGTAGGATGGCTGCACAGGGAGATTCATGTGAAGGATCCACAAAGAGAGATGCAAATTGGATTGACCATTTTTAAGCAAAGAAACAGATATGAAGAGTAGTAGCATATATGCAAATATATATATACACAAGAAATAATTATTCACAGAGTATAAAATAATTCATCAGGGAACAGGATTTTTTTCAAGCCGCATTGCCAACCATCACTACAGGATAAAATTAGAATGGTTTTACAATGTCTTCCCCTCCTATACCTTTTCAGAAATGTTACTCTTGACAATCATTTTTGGAACAGAGCGAGTCAAAACACAAACCAAAAGTCTTCACCTAAGACCAAAGGATGGGATTATATCTGACTCACAGAGGATGGAAAACAATTAAGTATTTTCCCCACATATATACAATATCTAATATTGAAGACCACACAATCTTTTTTGGTGTCAGTGGTGAAATTCCCAATGGAAAGTTCTTCGTGTTTTGGTTTATTCAGTTGTTTTTTAAACCAAGGGGGATTTTTAGGCATGTGTTTCCAAGAAACCTTTGTTGGGACAGATTTTTTGGGGAAAAAGAGAGAATGAAAGATGGTAAAACAGTTAGATGAGCTATACAGAATGTAAAAGCCCTGAAACAGGCCCTGCTGAATCAAAAAATAGCCCTGAAACAGGCCCTGCTGAATCAAAAAATAGCCCTGAAACAGGCCCTGCTGAATTAAGAAATGACTCAAACTCTTAAACACAGAACTAACTAAATTTCAGAGCCACTTTCCACAATCCACATGGCCAAGCCTCTGCTCCAGGAAAACCAGTGGCTTCACATCTACATCTGTGGTGTTGGGTGGGTGCCATTTTGCAGGGAGAGGGAACAGGAGGATCAGGAGGCAGTGCCAAAAACCACCTAGGGTGGGGATAACAAGGCATGGGTGGAGCAGAAGCACAGCTGGGGTACACTGGAAGAGGCTGGGCAGAGGACACAAAACTCCACCAAGGGAAGGAGAGAAGGGAGCAGGTCACAACATTTATAGCCTGTACATTCCTCCAGAGGCTGCCTAGCCCCACACATCTCTGCTATCAGCAAACACCCATGACACTCGTCCAGTAACATCCCATCCCTCCCCTCAACTCATCTACACATGGGTGCTGACAATAATCTCCTCCTTTTTGTCCCTGTGTCCCAGGTCAGTGTGGGATCTAAAAAAATGCCCCAGGCCTGCTGAGGAGTCACTAGGTTTCATTCACATCATCACACGACTACTCACTCTCCCCTACCAGATTTTCTTTAGCCTACTTGATGCTCCCTGTCACACGCATTACACTTGTATTACACGGAGAAGGAGGTTTGGCCCTCAAGGTTTGGAGGTGCCTAAGCTGTCTGTACAATTTCAGCCCAGATCTTTTGTTCCCAGTGCATTTTCATGGCCATGCACACCATTCCTTCCCCCGGGGATACACACAGTACCCAATTCACCCAATGCTTCACCTTGCCACATGAATCTGGGCCATGCGGCAAAGGTGAAACTTCCAGATAAACTCCTGCCAGAGAAAGTAAAGCAAGAGCTTAAAGGATACCTTCATGTTTAATCCAATGCCAACACTTGAATACAGGCTTTTATTCTTCAGAGAACAGTTGGCTTCTCCTGACCTGTTCCTGCAACAGAGGCTTTGTGCAGTTCAGGACCAGGTGCTTCAAGTTTTCATGGGCAGCCACTAATTGTGCCCAGGTTTGTTGGGCAGCTAATACTAGCTGCTGGGGTCTGACTTCTGAAAGTGCTGAGCATCCACAGCTGCAGGCAGGGTCACTGAGTGCCTGGCTCTGCATGTGGTTTTGGCCAGCTGAAGCCCATGCTTTGAAAAGGAACAGCCATGGGGTACCTTGGACCAACACTCCAAATTAATTATTAGCTCCTATTTCTTGGTATTTACCTCCCCATCATTAAACAGGGATAATATCACTCATCACTTATATTTTAATCCATTAATATTTGGAAAGTGATGGGTTACTACCGTGAGCAGCACTGTATAAATCTGGTGGGGACATTAATAATGTCTTTGAGCAGGGTTTGAATAGTGCCCAGTTAATAAGATGTAGCACCGTCCATTGAACGTCGAGAAAAACAAAATTGAGCAACTGCTCATTAAAGCGAGCACCGTTCACTCTGTGCACTCAATGCGATCATTTAATTAAAAGATTTTATCATCATGCACAGACACAAGGGGGCAGAGCCAAGGCCCTGTCTTCCCTCATCCTCACCTGCTCCGCATCAATCACACCAGAGTATTTCTTGGATGTAATCTACAATAAGAATCTAAAAAACATTCAACTTTTTTTTTCCCAAGCCCCTGCACTAACAGAAATCACTGCCTGAGCTTTGACAAGTCTTTTCACCTTTTTATCCCTGTCTGTCACCCCTTGGTCCCACCCTTACCCTGCTGACCGTTTGCCAGACTCCTGCAGGTGCAGCCACTTGGCCCCAGCCTGTGGTCTCCACCATCGTTGACATCACAGCAAGCCTCGGAAATCACCTCTGCACCTGGCTAAGAGGTGGGGGGAAGGAGAAGAGTTTTTCAGAGCAGGAAGATGCTTTGTTTGGGGCTGGTTTTGAGTGATATTGGATTAGAGGAACATGAGTATGCAGCTCCTCTTGCATGCTGTTCTCTGCCGGGGCTGGTGGCAATAAATGTGCAAACCAGCCACCTCAAAAACCAACAAATGATACCAAAACCACCCTTCCCCAAGAATACACCTCCACCACTGCCTCTGTTTTTACATGAAAGTACTGAGGAAAAGTCCCTGTTTGGGTCACATCAAGCAGCCTTATACTGGGAACTGAGATCTAGAGCAATTTGCTCTGGAAAACAATGAGCATGAATTAAGTTGTTTTCATACATTTGGTAATTGGTTTAGCAAAGCCAGCTTTTCTTAGGATCTTCAGTCAAGATGTTTTCAAACATGGATCTAGTTAACATCACTTCAGTTTTGCTGGTGCTGTACAGCACTCCTTCTTCTGACTGGTGATCCCAAAAGCTTTGGATTTTTCTGTTGTTTGTTTTTGTTTTTCTCTCACCCAGATGAGTGAGCAGGACTGAGAGTGTTGGCACCTGGTTCTCTATTTTATTCTGCACATCAGGAGGCAAAACCTGTTTCTTTTTCCCGCTGACTGGGGGACTCCAGACACATATCCCTCCAAAGGAAGAAGCCTGTCTTTTGTGCCAAGAACAAACCTTTAGGAGCTGCTATGACCAGGCTTTTCTGCTTGGAGAGCTGTACGAGAGGGTGCAGTGGTACCCACACCTCTGCCTTCCTAGACTCTCACCCTTCCTCTCCAAAACATACAGGATTTCCACACCACCCTATGCAGTACGGGGGAGGAGCCCGGGGAATGCAGCAGGTTACTGGATGTTACGGGGGAACACACATTTAATCTGAGCTGAGATGGCAAAAGACTGCCTGACGCAAAATCTGCTCCCCTGACAAATTGCACGTTCCCCCTGCAGCGCCCAGCCCATGAGCGGTGGAGCAGGGCAGGGCAGGGGGAAAAGGCGGGACACGCCGAAGCTGGAAGTGGGATCCCTTTCTCCGCACAACTGCAGGGCTGGGCGCTCCCCTGAGAAACAGCCCGGCACAGCCTTTCTGCTGCGTAAATAAAATAAAAGCAGCCGTCCGTGTTTGCTCTCGGGTGTGCAGCGCAGCCCCAAGCAGCAGCAGTCACCTCTGCAGGGGGATACAACAGGAGATTTGGGGACCATTTCCATAACAATAGCTGTTAGCAAACACCCATAAAACACAGCGGGCAAAGACACCTTATCAGAGGGAGTTAGCTGCGAATTAAAAGACGTGCTTGTTGGTTTGGGTTTTGTGCCCGTCTGCAGGATTTCGAGGACTTGGTGCAAAAGTTCTCTTTAACCATACTAAATTAAAAATAATAATCCTAGTTTCACTTGAAGGCTCTTAACAAGCAGAGAGAAAATACAGGATTTATAGATGAAGCTTGATCTAAGTTCACTGAACTATTCTATCAGAGGAAGGACAACGGGGAGTGGGGGCGGAGGAGAGGAAAAGAAAAAGGAAGAGAATAAAACTTTCCCAATTATCATATTTCCCTGAAATTCAGCTGTGCAGAACCAGAATAATTACAGATTTAGCAGAAATATTGCAAAATTTCGGCACGGAAGGGGCTTTTTCTTGACCCTGCGGACTATAATGGGAGATAAAGAGATTGACCATTTTGGGAGGAGGATGCCTTCATTTCTCGACGTGACTGTAGATTATTTCGGCTTCAGGAGACAAGAATGTCCCTTTAACATCTGACCTGGCCTTTATTTAAGAGCAGCACTTCACGGTTCAGGAAAGACAGACAATTTTCTAATTCCCAGCTCTGCTGGAGGCTGAGGCAGCAACTTCCAGACAGGACACCTGCTAACACTAGAGAAATGGCATTATTATGTCTACAAGTTTACAAATCTGAGGATCAAAAAGCCTTTGCTTCTGCTGCTACTCCACAGGCCAAGGACGGCGACTTCTTCAAAACAGAGTTTCACAGAGTTTTTTCTTCCCCCCTCCAAGAAATGGTTTCTTTTCACTTTGAGCAGATCGGTTTCCACGTGAAAAAGTCAATAGTCAAAGAGTTTCCTAAGTTTCATTGGTGTGTAGCAGAAAGGGGATTAGACCTGGGGCCTTTTTACTGGCAAGCCTTTAAGCAAATAAATGTTCTTGAATTCTTAGAGAAACAAACCTAACTTAAACAAAAATCCAGAATATATGGGATTTGCCCCTCCCAACACAAATTTAAGAGAGAGAGAGAGAGAGAGAGAAAGAAATAATTACTAAAGATTTAAGGGATACTAGGGTTAAATCTTTTTTCTACTGTAATTTTGCTTTTATTTTTGCTAGTTAATCCAAAGAGAATGGCTGCTTCTACATATTCACAATGATCTATTAATAGTAACTAGTGTAATGCAATATCAGAAATAATAGAATAATTAGGGTAATGCAATATAATAAATAAATATTAGAACAATGCAATAATTCATTTTTAACAGTCCAATTGTGATTTCCCAGCACTGAGAGAGGCAAAAAGCAGAGGGCATGCACACTCCCCACCTTCCTTCAGAGTCCTACCTGGTAGGCAAAGGCACTGCTTAATTCCTTCACACCTAAAAGTCCCAAAGCTGAAGCTGTGGTTTTTCTCTTGGGACACAGTCAGTCACAGATGATAATGATTTTTTTTTAAAGGGTGTTTTTCTTAAGGTCCAAAAATCACAATAGGCAGGTCATTCAAAACCCAAATATTCAAAGTGTGTGTGTATATATATATATAAATTTGTACTGACAGCCAACTGTTGCTGCAGGGCTGTTCCCCCAGCCTGCACACACAGATCCAGGTGTCTGTGCCAGCCATTTGCAAGCCATGGATAACACCTGGATCAGTGTGTGCAGGCTGGCTTTAATTAAGCCAGAAATCTAAGGAGAACTCAAGCAATGCAGTTGATTAACATGATCCAACATCAGCAAGTAAACGTCAGCATCTTGCTATAACAAAACAAATCATATGGGAAAAATCAAGGTTTGTGACTGCACAGAAAATGATAAGCTGTCTGTTAAGCTTGCCTCTCTGCACAACTAAATAGTTTTAAAGCTTTTCAGACATTAATTTCCTTTTTCCACCATGTACCTTTGTGAGCCCAGATTGCAACGCTCACCTGCCAAGCTACTACAGCTCTGTGAAGGTGCCACCTTTGATTTCACTATGAGCCATCCCACAGCTCTGCCTCTGCACACCCCCAGCCTTGGTCCATCTGAAAATCTTGGTGGTGCCTTAAACCACATCCAACCCCACCAGCAACTGGGGCAGATCCTTGGGCCTTTCCTACTGCTGAGGGATTTGCTACAGAGCACAGTTCCAAACCCAGTGCCACCCAAAATGCAGAAGTGCCTTAAAATTCTTGTCTGGCTGACCTGCCTTGAACAAGGCTCCTTCTAGCTGAAAATTCAGGAGCCAAACCCACCCCAGGGGCAAAATCACCCTGCCATTGGGTGAACAAGAGCAGCACAACCTCCTCTCTTTCCCCCCAGGTTACAAAGCCGTGAGTAGGGCGTTTAAATACCCACAAAAAGGAGAAGCCCAAGCCCAGGGCTTACCCCGTGCTGCAGCAGCCGGCTGCCACCATGCAGTGGGACACGATAACTTGCGTCGTGATAAAAAGGACGTGAGAAGGGCTTTGGGTTTCATCTTGTGCAGTTGCTGCGAGCACTGTGTACCTGTCTTTAAAGTGAGAAAAAAAAACCACTTTTGCTCTTTTGGCATTGTTTTGCTCATTGAGAGCAAGTATTTAAGCGCGACCATTTTTAAGGCATTTCAAAGGTCACGGACCCCATTCGAGGACAAGTTCATCCTGCTGAAACTGAGTGACACCTCCGAAGAAGAGGGCACACCTCTCTCAGCATCTCTTGCCGACCCATTTCGGTGGCTCTCCCGTCTCCACCACACGTTTGGAGGTAGCCGGGTTCCCCCAGAGGGTTTTAAATGCTGTGGTGCCAGCGGCTGCCCTCGTGTACCCTGCAGTCCCCACCCTCACACACTCAGACCTGTGGTGGCACCCGCTGCCCGCCGCCCATCAAGACCAACGCTTGCCTTTTCGAAAGAAAGTTTCAAAAAGAGGGAAAACATTTATTTTCACAGCATTTATATTTGCATTCATAAACATTCATATACATTTATATACATAAGGCAAATCCAGCCTTATGACCCCACCGATGGCAAGATGCTATCTATGGGAATCAAGAAGATGAATTTTCCCTGGAATCTTGCCTAGATTCAGGCGAAATCCACTCTGCCTCTCGCCCTAAATCGCTTGCCCCAGCTCAGGAAAGAGAGGAATTTGCCTTTTTGCTGGGAGGAAAGCGGCGGGGAAGGAGGAGAGCTTTAAAGGGAGGGAGGGAGGAGGCCGAGCTCATGCACGGATTTTAATCTGATCACTTCCCTGTCAAGCTAATCCCTGCCTGACTCAGATCGGACTTTTAGAAACGTGCCTGGAAACCAAAAAGCAAACCTCATTTGAATGAAGCACACACTCCGCAGCCCCCATCTGCAAAGGGCTGCAATTAAATGCAA
>NW_024581131.1:4472645-4474511 GCF_017639235.1 Corvus kubaryi
AGGGAGAGAGAAAATTAGCATTTTCCGCGGCCATCTGGCATGAGGAGCAGGCGATGGGGAACAAAAGGAGATTTAGGCAAAGGGGAGAGGCGAGTGTGCCATGGCATTGACCTGCAAATGAGCCTTTGTGAGCGAATTAAAGCTTCCCGGACCCCCCGGGACACCCCAAAACAGGCACCATTACAAACCATCCGGACAAAAACCCACTCATCAAAATTGTCTGCGTTTGAAGGGAGGGGGGAGAGGCCATTTAAATCTGCACCTTCCCTGCCCCCACCCGCAGTAATAGGCGGTTAATAGGGGCTTGGCGGGGGGAGTCGGCCCCCTGCGCCCCCGACCCTACAGCCCGCGCCGACGGTATAACCGGGGGGACACCTTAGAAACGTGGCTCGTCCATAAAACCCACCCGACACGTTATTTATAGCCCTAATCCTAAACAATAGGGAAGAAATAAAAAAAAGAGGGGGGCATTTGGTGATATATCAGCTTCCAGATGCTGTTTATTTAATTCGAGGGGAGGGGGGTAAAGGGTTGTTCCAAAGTAGATTTCTAAAGCAATTATTAATAATTTTTTTTTTTTTTAATGGAGATGATAAAGCGGAAAGGGATAATCAGGGATGCCATGGCCCAAAAAGAAGTAGAAAACTGTGCGGGTTAGAGTTTTTATCTCCTACCCCCCCTTCCCCCATGACTCTTGCCTTTAAACTGGGAAAGCTTGAGGATTTGGAAGTGAAAGCAAAGATTTTGGCCTGGGGTAGATACAAGAAAAGGGAGGGCAGGGGGGAAGCCATCTCCCCCCACCCCCTCTCCAGAAAGGGAATAAGGACTAAAGTCGGGGGCCAGCTGGGGGAAACTTGTAAATGAAACGTGTTTCTTTTATGGTCCTCCCCCCCGGGGGACAGCCCCATTATAACCCACCAGCTATATAGACTCAGCTGCCGCCTCCCCGGCCCGCGGCAGGTACGCGGGGGAGGAGCGGCCCGGGGGGCTGCAGCCGGCCGGACCCTCCGCCCGGGCCGGGCCGGGGCTGCCGGCCATGGCTGGATGGGCGAGCAGGGGCTTGTGCAGAGCTGGACGTGCATGTGTGTGAGCATGCACGGCTGTAGGTGCGCGGCTGTAGGTGCGCGCGTGTGCGGGGCCGCGCGTGTGCCCGCGCCCCGCTGCAGGTGAGCGCGCTCCCCGCGGGCTCAGGGGGGACCGGCGCTCGCAGCCCCCCAGGTGCCGCTCCCCCGGGGTTTGTTTGCAGTCAATATTCATGTGTTTCTGTCACCGGGGCGGCTCTTTTCACAGTGATCAGCCGGGCAGAAGGCTGAATGACAGGAGACTCGTGGCTCGGCTGCTCTGGGGAGGGGGGAGGGATGGATTCCAGCCGCCCGACCCGCTGCCGTTGCGGGGTTTTGGGGGGGCCCAGCCCCTGGGGGAGGGGTTGCCCGGCTGGAGGCCGTGGTCCTGCCCTGGGTGGGCACAAGGCAGCGGCGCTGGGCACTGGGCACCGGGTGCCTCCCGCTGCGAGCAAACAGCTGTAGTTTCGGGGGACCCCCCCCCCCACAAACACCCCCCCCCCACACACACACACATAGCCTGTGGGCTAACAGGGCAACGGGCCTGGTTGGTCACCCTCCATACCGGGTGCCGGGGATGGCCCGGGGGTGACCCGTGGGTACCCAGGGATGGGGTCCTCCATAGGGGCTGGAGGCTCGTGGGGTCCCACAGAGCCACAGTGCAGAGGGAAACCCCAGGATGGCCGTGAGCCGGCTGCCCTGAGCAGGTGGGGTGGCAGCAGGGCTGCAGGGTGGGCTACCAAAACATCTTTGTTTTTTCTGCCCACTGAGCATCTGGGGACCAGCAGCAGCCTGCACCTCACCC
>NW_024581131.1:4474911-4868008 GCF_017639235.1 Corvus kubaryi
ACCACAGTGCTGTGAGTGGCAATGCTCCTTTGGGGGTGCACAGCTCTCCTTGACCCCCAGGGTAATTCCAGGCTGTGCTGGCAGCGAGGGGCAAGGGCAGGAGCTGTGCCCCAGCTGGGCATGGTGGGGGCTGCCCACCAAAGTGGTGTGGGTGAGCCCTGCGATGCAGGAGCTGCGTTTTGTTCCCTCCTGCTTGCCCAGACGCCTTCCCCTCGCCTCACAGCGCTGCTCTGTGTGTGCATGTTTTGTTTGGTTTTGTTTTTTTAAAAGTCCACAAACTTTTCTGTGCAACTTGTGGGGAGCGAATCACTATGAGGGAGCACCCTTCTCATTGAAACTGGAGGTGAATAAATTATGAACAGGCGAAAATTGGAACAATGTCTCTGAGCGAGTGTTTTCTAGAGAGTTACTATTCCAGGCTTTGAAATCAATTGATACATAATTAGATTCCTCAAGAGAGGACAAACAAGGGCTGCCATTCACCCCCTCCTTCTCCCACATGCATCCCAAAGGGAGACCGGAGGCTTTAGCAGAAACCAGACAGCCAGCATTCTCCAGCACTAAAAACATATTCTGGCTTTGGGTGTTCATTTAACAAACAGATCCTTGAACCTTGCTTCTGTTTTCAGTTTATTTCGACCATGTTTCTTTGTGTTCAGTTCATTAAAACATGTCTCTTTTGAGATCTATTTTTACATTTCAAGAATCCAGTATTGTACTTCTGCGGTGGCAGATGGCCCTAGACATCCAAGCATAAGCTCTTTCCTGCTTTTTTCCCCCTCTTTCTTAGGTCCTTTCTGCGCTGCACTTGAAGCTGTGAGCAGCAACCATCCCTTTTTGCAAGGTCTGGGGCTGGCTCTCAATTCAGCACAGGGTTCTAACACGTTACAATCCCTGCTGTGCCCTCGAGGTGTATTTTAAGCACAGCGGATGCTACTGTCTGTAAAATAAGAGCCCTCCACAGCTGGATAGATCCTCATCACACGGGTGGCATGCAGGCTAATTTTGCATCTTTGCCTCATACTTGCCTCGCATTAATGTTCTCTGGTCCCCCAAATGAATTTATTAGTGGTTAAGGTTGAGTTTCTTTCTTGAGGGAGACAGAAAATACGGATTTGGTTTTGTAAGAGACAGGAAAAAGCACGCGATGATTAGAAAAAATATCGTAAAGGTTATTGAACCAAGCAGCAGCACCCGTAGCCAAGTGGGCCACCTAATTGAAGGCAATGGCTTGGCTCCTCTGGCTACCCTTGTGATTGATGTACTAGCCACAACCACTTCCAAACCTGGTATCAAACATGGATCAGAGTGCTGCAGCCATGTGCATAGTTTTTGTCACATATCAATAGGACTAAAAAGACTTGTACCAGCAACAAGAAAAGAAAAGCCTGCCTGAGCTGCTGTAGACCCAATCTTAGGTAAGGCACCAGTACTACAGCCTACAATAAGCTGTGTGTCTTGAAGACATTACAAACAGAATAACAAATTTCTACATCTTGTTAAGTCACGGGATCTTTAGAAGAGGGTAAGGTAAATCTGGCATATGTATTATTTGGATGCATAGGCACAGGTAAATCTATGTCCTCTCTAGTAAAAGGATAGAAAGGCTGAGAGGTTTTCCTCCAAAGATATTTGTTGGTGCGATAATCAAAGCAGAAGTGCTCAAACATACATCTAAGAGGAGGCTATTTTCTCTGTGTTTGCTGCATAGGTGGTATCTATTTATATCTGCATGTATCTATGTGGCTACTTCAGTATCTGATTTTATGTGGTTCACTGTCTTACCTGATTTGAGCAACAGCCTAGGGCAGAGCCAGCTGGAAGATCTTGGTCAGTGCAGGTGAGACTGCTTTTTGCTGCTCCATGGACACTGCCGAAACACACTGACACAGTCTGCTCCCTGATGGGAAAAGGAGCAATTCCAGAAGCACACAGTGCTACCTACCTCTGCAGGGCAATGCTCTTCCTTGATGCCTACTCCTGCATCCCACCCTTGACCAGAGCAGCCACTGTGCCCTGGAATAGGTGAACAGGCTGCAGGCTGGTTTGCTGCCTCAAGCAGTCCCTCGCTTAAAGTAATTGCCCACCTCGTGTCCTGAGACAGTCCTGTCTACTGGCAAACTCTGAAGAATCATATGGATTTGACTTAGTCTCAGAGGTTTTTTTTCCACCCTCCAGCCTTAGTACAGAAATCCCAGCATACATATTTATGCCTTTTGGATGGATTTGGACAGGACATTAATATGTATACAGCTCAGTGGAACAAGTTTCCATCCCTGCAATTCCTCTTGTGTTGCTGGCCCACAGCATGGAGTGAGTGCAGCTGGGACCACCAGGGACTCCTGGCAGAGGGTACGAAATGCTTTGGCCCCACCAGGGGAATTAGAGAGAGGATGGCACAGCAGCAGGACTTGTACTGGCAATCACAGACTCCTCCAGGATGAGCCTGTTTCAGGTTTGCCTTGTGTCTGCCTCCAAGGAGCCCCAGGTTTCTGAGAGTGCACAGGAGAGGAACGACACAAGCTTCTTCCTTTCCCCTTCACATGGTTCCCCTCTATATTCTTCTGATGGGACTGCACTCAGAAATGAGAAGTGGCAGAAGAAATCACTGTGTTAGAAGGCATTGCCACCTCACTAAACACTTGGGACTTCTGCAAGCCAGAAACCATTCTCTTTACCTCCTTTTGACTGCCTAATCCCTCCAAATTCAGAAGGTGCAGTTGAAGACAGTTTGGGAGTGAAACAGCCTGGATGGAGGGGAACTTTGGCAGCTGCAAGCCAAGTCTTAGAGAGGTCAGAGAAAGACAGTAAGAACACAAAAGTAGAGAGCAGAAATATTCAGAGGGCACTGCCTGAATATTTGAGGCTTGTCAGGAAAGGAAAGAAGAAGAAGAAAAAAAGCTCTGCAGATCTAAGCTTGATTAGTCTTAATCCTCCTCAAAAATCCCCAGGTCCTTCCAACACTTGCTTTCTTCCCCTTCCCCATCATCCTTGCCATTGCTTGTCTCAGTGATTTGCTTGAAAATGTATTAGACAACTCCAGATCTTTCACTGTTAGGAGCATGAAAATAGAGGATAGGTACAATTATCCACTATGCAACACTCCCACAGTTAGCCCAGTCCTCTAGAGAGACCTGCCAGATAATGGCTTTTGAGAGGAGCTTAGAGACATCTGGAGTAGCCATTTTCCCTCATTGTACATGGAAAATAAAGATTAGCTAGGGCACGGGGAGGGGGGGCTAAGAATATAATGAAGGGCAATGGACAAACCGATGTCACATTGCCCATCTGTGTGACTGGCTTCAGGTCTACTCCTGCAAAATGGTTTGTGCAGACTCCCCTGAAACCCATGGATTCCTGTGAAGGTGGAGGAGCTCCCCATTGGTTTATGAGTCTGGGGTCTCACATCACAGGCTCTTTGGGGTGGATTTTGTCTAAAGCAGCTGGTCCTTTCTGAGTGGCAGATGCAGAAATAATTTTTTTTTTTTAAATGAGTAAGTCTTTTCAAGAGTTTTCTTTTCTTTGTATGACCTGGTTTTCTTTTTAAATTTTGATCATTTTCATGAAAAAGACTTATTCCAACCAATTCTGCATCAAGGGCCACTGGAGTTTGGGACAGAGCTCAGTTGTCACTCTGGGCTGCATGTCCCATGGGACTTTGAAAGCTCCAGCACTTGTAATCAGAGATGCTCACGGGGACTGCAGAGGTGATGGTCACGTTTAAAGCCTCAATAGCATACTGAGGATGACTTTCCTAGATATGGTGTCTGCTTAGAAAGGTATCTGTGGATTTGGTAGTGTGGCTAGACAAGAGATGCTCTGGAGGACAAAGCCAAAACTCACAACCCTTAGGTGCAGTGTCAGCCCCGCAGCAGGAACTGCCCAAACCACGTTACAACGTAAAACGATGCAAAAATCGCATTCGCGCCGGGATGGGGAAAGGGCGAGACGGGGCGGTTTGCGAAATGCCTTCCTTTTCCCCGAACACCCCCGGCGGGGCCGGGAGCGGGGCCGGGAGCGGGGCCGGGAGCGGGGCCGCAACAGCACCGCGTCGTGTGCGCTCCCTCTGCTGGCCCCGCCGCGCCCCCGCACCCCGGGAGGGGACAGACCCTCCCCAGGGTCCCCGCCGCTCCTCCGCGGCAAACGGGAGCGCAGAGCGCGCCCAGGCAATTCCTCCCGGCAAAGATGAACATCCCCAGCGCAGACCCCGCTGGGCTGCTGCTGGAGCGGCCAGTGTGGCAGCCAAAGGTGGAAGAGGATGGGAGCCGTGCGGACGCACTCCCTGCATCCCCCGCATCCAGGCATTCAAGGAAAAAAAAGATCGTTTGAGCCATTTTCCGAAATCTGCATTGCAATGGACTCACACAATGGGATCAAGACACGACGCCGCCCAAAACCGCTGAGCATCCACCTGGAAAAAGAGAGCAGAGCAACAAACGTGTAAGGTTGCACCATGTCTTACTGCAATCTCACCTCCCAGTTTTGGGGGATAAACTTAAAGGCAGTGAGGGGAGGACAAGCAGAGGCACTGACAACATTTTCTCACGTGCTGCTGTGTTTCTGGGCGAAGAGGTGTGTGAGGAGTCCCACTTCTGCTCCTGTCGTGAAGACCTTAACCTTGAGCAAGAAATGAGGCTGCTACTCTAGACTCTTCACACAGGGCTGTGGAGATAACCCGTGCAGTCCCTGGTTACAAGGGAAGAGGTACAGGCAGAAAAGGGGCAACAAAAAAAAAGTCTATTTGGAACAGAGACACCTCTCCAAAGCCACCCACCTAAAGGAGCTAAAGTCATCTTTTCAACCCCATTGAGATACAACTCATGTGAGGCTTTACACAGCAGGTTTTACCAATACCTGCATGATGCTAAGGGGTGTGTAAAGGGGCAGCTGATCATGCTGGAGTGAGAAAACAGAAATCTCTGTATTGCTCCTCTTCTCACAGTAGCTGGACTTCTCAAACAGGGTGGTTGTCACTGGAACAGCTTGTATCTGACACCTTTCTAATGCAGCACTTCAGAACCACCCTGCTTTTGAGATAAAGGGAGCAAATTGCATTGACTTTACAATTACCAGTGGAGATCCTCAGGTGCACTTCCAAAACCTTGACGGTTTTGTCTGCCTTTCTAGACCAATGAAAGCAATAATAAAGTTCTGACTCATTTGATATTTATCCATGTGGTTGGGCTAGAAGGTTTGATTTCTTAAAGCTTAATTTCTATTTCACTGAAACATATTCCTGTATTTCATATGTGAATTAACAAAGTTTTGACCCTTGTTGCCATCCTGCTTCCCACCTGCTCCGTTCTTCCTAAACTCCTCCAAACCCAGACTCCAATCTGACTGCTGCAATTAGAATAGAAATCACAGAGCAAGTGTTTTAATTGGCCGCAGAGCACACGGTACATTTAAATCTCTAGTGATAACGCAGAGAATATAATGAGTAACCCTGATGATTTTTAAGACAAGTACGTACAGTTTTCATTTTATTGCACAAAAACACCTGCAGTGATTTAAAAATGAGGGTAATGCTTTTTCACAATAGCCAGGTGAGTGATGGCAAAATTAACGTACTTAAATGTTGATTTTTGGATAGATTTTTAAAGCTCCTAGTGTCGTGTTAGATAATGTTTCATTAATAACTGATGTATGTGTAATTTGGCCAAAGAAAGGTGGCAGAGTTGTTCCAGGAGCAAGATCTACCATTATGCAAAATCAAATGCAGTATTTTTAAGAGGAGTACTTAGTAAAAAGAAGAGGTAACAAAACATACGGAATCCCAGAGTGACAAGTGGACAAAAAGGGACAGGAGTAGCACTCAGAGGAGATGAGGCTCAAATCTAAACAAATGCTGTTTGAATAAACACATTAGAGGTCCAAAAAAATATAGGACAACTAGTGAGACCAACACTAAGAGTATAAAGAGAAAAAAAAAAGGGTTTATCAAAATAGTGAAGAACTAAAGGGCAGGATTGTGACTGTACTAGGGAAATATTGTTTCCTCATGGTGGAGATCTCAACTGGTCTGTAGTTTGGGCTGGCTGGTGCTTTGCTCTTGCCAGAATCCACCTTCAGGAGAGTTTAGGCTGGGTTCATTGAAACATGAGGACCTTACATTGCTGATTAGGTATGGGAAACTTGCCTTAACATATTTTTGTGCAGTTGAGTGTGGAAAAGAAGGAAAACTAAGCAGATGAAATTGCAGTGAATGGATCTGTGAGAGGGGGAGCATTGCCAGGGTAAGTGGGGAGCCCTGAGATGGAGAAGGAGCACACAGGTGGATAGATTTGGGATCAAGACATTGCACTGTGAAGAAGGATATGCTAAAAACCTGGCCCAGTCTGATCTGCCTTGGCTCGTTCCTAGAGGACCCTGAGCTGAGCAACTGCTGAGACCCCAAGAGCTGAAATTCTTCTCCACCAGTAGCATTTATACACCTGCCAAATGGGACCTTGCATGGCTCCCCTATGCAGTATACCTTGTTAAACCCTAGCAGTGTACTGGAGGGTAACATCACAGATGATGGGGCTTTTATGGCAGCTCAGGACATGTTTTCTGCTCTTGATCTTCTCCTGATAAACAGCATAGAGGAGGCTTGTTACAGTGTGGATACTGCAACATGCGTATCAATCAATGAGGCCTGTGGAAAAGAATAGATATGGACCGATTCTTGATAGATGTTTCAGAGATGTTTATTTCTCCAGCCCCATGGCCGGGGCTCTGCCGAGGAACTCTCTCAATCACGGGACCCGAGGGTCCTTGCCCACGCAGGGGAACACAAAACAACCAATGGGGAACGAGGCTGACCAGGGGCAGGGAAACCCCGTGTCTCCCGCCAGGGCACCTCTCCCAGGGCTACATGGCAGGGGGGAAGGGACCCCAACATTTCACCCATTTATTTTTAACAAAAATAATTTAAAACTTAACATTGAAAACAACTGGATAAACATGAGATAACCAGGACAGTTTCAAAACAAAACAAGCCACCTTCCTGAGTCTTTAAATGTCCAAACAGATTCTCTGGAACATCTTAAGGCTGACAGAAGGAAGACATGACTCTCTGAGCATGCTTTGTGGGGAAACTGAGGCAGGAGAGGGTTTAATTTCTTCTCTCCCCTTTTCATCCCCCACTGGCATTGGAGAGGAGTTGTAGGGAAAGGGAATTGTATAGGGAAGCCATGGGGTGAAAAATGGATTAGCAATAAACTGGGGATGGGGTAAACTTAGGAAAGGGTTCATATTGGGTATAGGGTAAAAGGGGAAAGTAGGTTGTGGGTAGGGAAGCTGCTGGGATGGATATTGTTTATAATTTTGTGGATAACAGCTGCCTTTGACTGGAATACCTCCAGGCCCAGTAACATTTGCTGCTTGTAAACCCTTCTTTCCTTGCGCTATATCTAACTGTACAACTTCCTCATCTCCTACACTTTGCAGGTAATTTTTAGGGCTATTCCTTTTAATGGCAGTTCTATGGATGAATAAATCTTCCCCTGTATCATCTCGTGTTATAAATCCATAGTTGTTTCTCACATTGTACCATTTCACAGTTCCTGTGATTTTCGTTGCTTCAACTCCTCCTATCATGTGCTTGCGTGTTTGTCGTGGCTGCTGGTCCCGCGTGGCCGCCACCTCGCCGACTCCGACATCTCGGCCGGGCCCCCGCGTTGCGGCTGCTCCGCGCTCTCCGAGCGGCGCTGCTCCGGCGCGTGTCTGGGCTCTGCGCGGCCCCGCGTTGCCATCGCCGCTGGCCCCGCACCCTGTGAGTGGTTCTGCTCCGCCAACTCCACACTGCTTTGAGAACGGCCCCGTTTCGGCGCTGCGCGGCTTCTCGTGTCGCTGTGGAAACCGCCGCTTCTCCCTCCACAGAGCTCTCCGAGCCATGTGCTCAGAGCGGGTTTCCACGCTGACCCCCAGTTCCTGGCTGCTTGTGGGGCCGCCCCTCTGCTGCACGTGGCCCACGGCACCCACAGCGCCTGTGGCATCGCTCCCTCACTCGCGGTCGCGCAGCCAGGGACCCCGAGACAGGGATGGGGTCCGCGATAAGGCGTGGGCTCCCAAGGGGGCCGGGCACATCCAGCACAGGCACCTCCACTGGCACGGCTGCAGTCATGTGCTCCTGGGATGGCAGCCGCGCGGTCTTGGGCATAGGATTATGGCCATCCTCTGCTCTAGGGGTAATGGGACCATACAAATGCTCCCGAAGAGCTTCACTGATTACAAGGGATGCACGGAGAGGTTCTATCACTAATGCATGTTTTGTTTGATCCCTTACATCATCCCAGATCTCATACCAAAACCACCCGTGATTAATTCCAGTAGTTCCAGGAGGATTAATATCAAAAAGTAAGTCTCGAGAAACATAAAAGAAATTTTTGAAAAGCCAGTTAAAAAAATGTTCTAGATCTCCCGGAACAAATACTTTCTTGTTTTGTTTTTCAAGGATTCCTTTAATTTCTAAACACATTTCTTTCTGTGACTCAGAGAGCCACATTTCCCATGATTCTTCCATAGTCCAGAGAGAATATCCAAACCAAGGCGAAAAGAGAGAGGTCTAGAGTGGTTTTTACTCATGAATTTTCTGTCCTTAGGGATCTGTGTCTCCCCAGCATCTCTACCATTTGTTACAGTGCAGATACTGCAACACGTGTATCAATCAGCAAGGCCCATGGAAAAGAAATATCTACTTTCTTTTCTATTCTACTAATATCTACTTTTATCTACTAATATCTACTAATATCTACTTCTATCTACTAATATCTACTTTTCTTTCTATTCTTGATAGATGTTTCAGAGATGTTTATTTCTCCAGCCACATGGCCGGGGCTCTGCTGAGGAACTGTTCAATCACAGGACCCGAGGGTCCTTGCCCGTGCAGGGGAACACAAAACAACCAGTGGGGAACGAGGCTGACCAGGGGCAGGGAAACTCCGTGTCTCCCCCCAGGGCCCCTCTCCCAGGACCACATGGCAGGGGGAGGGCCCCAACAGAGGTTTCTCTACTAGAGGCAAACCTAGTTAGCTAATAACTCCAAAACATACCCCAAAAAACCCCAAAAAAAACCCCAGACTAAAAAAACCAACCAAAACAAAAAAAACCCCACTATCCTAAGCTTTCCTTACTTGTGTTTAACAGAGAAAGGAGATGATGAATCGTTTTGTTGACTCCTCTATAGAGAAACACAGAAAAATTAAAACATCACCCCTAAATAGGTGCCCCTCCATCCTTCTTGGGAACACACTGGTAGCACTACCCACCCAGGACATGGTCTTTTCCAAGGCTCTCTGCTGAGGGAATTAGGTAACAAGGGTAGCAAAGAGCCAGCAGGGAGAAGTTTTATTCATGGGTGTACTCCTGCTTGGCTGTCCCATACCTGTGAACATCATGGATCTGGCAGACGGCACAGCAGTGCTCAGAGGCTGCAAGATGAAATCAGTTATGTGCCAGGTGCATACAAACCAGGTTTTATCCACTTCCAGGATGCTTTGTAATCTGATCACACTTCCCAGCCTCACCCCCTCAAATAAAGAGCTAAAAAGCTCCTTTTTGTAACAAAGAAACCCAGAAACTTCTGGATAATCCAATGTGTTCAGAAGCTGCGACTCAGAAAACAAATCACCAGATCATCATTGGTGAAGTAATGGCAAAGCTGCTGTTTTAGGCCACTGTCTTCCCTATTCACAGCCTAAGTACCATTCATTTCAAGCCACAGTGTGATATCTAGCAGCAAATTGCTGTGGCAGGCTGGTTTCCTGGGAGACATCCACCTTCATCCTGCAGTCTGTGTAACCAGGAGAGTGCTAAGCCTGGCTCAGCTCCCATTGCACCCCCTAACAGTATTTTCACCAGCTCCAGCAGGAGGTAGTCAGGCCTGGAGGAACAGTGCATTTATGCAATCTCAATGAATCCTCATTTCAATGATGGCAAAAATTGCCTTCTTATTTGACCCGAGAGCAGTGAATCTGCCAGAGAGGAGGCACAAGGCAGCTGGAGGAAAAACAGTCGTCGTTTTGCAATATAAACATGTTGGTAATCCCTAACTTGCTATCCTAACCTTTAAGGCAGGGTAAAGCTGGAAGTGCCACCAATATTCCCAAGTCCATAGGGAACTACCAGCTGGATAGTCCCCATCTGGTGTTTTCTCAGCACGCTTGGGAAATGCCAACATTTTGCCTATGTTTGAGATGAGTATGTGACAAAAAGTCCATCTCTTATATTTGGATTTGTAAAATGTGTGAAGTGGAATCTTTTCAGGTGAAAAAAGAGCTGCTGAGAGGAGCCATTGGCATCCACCTCACCCTTTGTGGAAGACAGGAATGATGCAGTCACTGACCCTGCTGCATAAAGTTTTGAAGAAATACAAATTTCTCTCCTGATAAACCTGCATTTTTCCATGCAAAACTGGCTTTGAAGGAATCTACCCCTATCAGCTGCTTACTTGTCAACTTCTCAAGAACCCAAAACAGTATTAGTCCATAAAACATTTTCTTGTGCTCTTTTCCTGATGACAAAAGCTTAGAAGAACAGGGACTGGACACTTCTATTTTGAGTCCAGTTCAGTTGCTGGATCATTCTTCTGAACATGTGAAAGGACATTAACCAACACAGAAATAAGAATTTCTAACAGATAGTTTTGTCCAGTTGGAAATTGTATGGTTTTGTATGATTTTCCCCCCTCCTAAATATAAGCCATTTTCTCCCACAGAGATAATGGACAACAGTCTGACCCCTCCTGGCAATTACTGTTTTCCTTTAGAGAGGTTTTGAAGGCTGGAGCCTGATCCATTCACCATCAGCTGCTGGATTTTATACTGTATTAAATGTTTTCTTTAGCAGAGATGTTATTTACACAAGCTTTATTGGCACAGGGAAACTGTTGCCATACATTTCAGACTAAAAACAGTTTCCAAGAATCATCCCTTCAAGTAATTTTGCTGCTAGAACAGTCTTGTATAGCTGTCTTCCCTCATGCTCCCTTTCAAAAACTCATGTTGCTGTAACCCATCCCAAACTGTGATGCACTTCAGACCTGTCCAGGGCGTTTATCTCACAGTGCATGTGATCTGTGTCTGCTCCCTTCATAAAAATCCTTTCCGTTCCTGGAATTGTGATACAGACTCCACCCTTTCCTGGAATACCTGTCTTGGTAGGCTTATCCAACAAACTTTAAATAAATGCTGTCATCTTGATTACTAACTTACTCCTCCCCAGCAGAGCAAATTCCATCCCTTTTTCAGTTGTTTTACTTCTTTAGGTGTATGGGTTACCTTGTCATAACTTGTTTAGTTACTGACAACTCGCCACAACCAGAGCAAAACCAGCCTTCTCCTCTTGGGTATATTAAGCCAGGCTTTTGACCAGTATTTTAGGCAAAACAAGCACTGAACAGCTTCTGCAGGCCAAGGGCAGGAGGATGAAGAGATTGGGAGTTCAGCAGGGGGCTGCACTCCTCCTGCAAGTAAAATGTCCCCCAACCTCTATCTCACACTGCACTGGTAAACGTAGCTACACTAAATACAAAAATCCAAGTTAAAACAGTTTGAAGGCTTTTAAAATCCAGAATAGATTTAATTCTTGATGTTTGATTTCCAGTTTTGGCTGCATGCTTTCTAAACAATAGAAAACACTTGTTCTGCATGTCTCCCTTTCCACTCATTTATCTCCTTGCCTGGATCACACAGGTCTAGAATCCCTTGGCCCAGATTCCTCCCTTGACCCTAGAAAGACTTTTTACAAGTTACAGAATTCAGGCTCTTGTTTTTCCCCTGTAGGTTACATGGTGGTGTTACAGTGTGAGCACCAACACCACCACAGTCCAGCAGCAGAAACACACGTGTCATAAAGAGTTATTTACTACTTACCAAACATTTCCTCTCCCTGCCTCCTCCTTCCCCCCATCTGCTGCTCATTTTCTTATCCAGCCTGGCTCATATCTTGCAAATGGCATCCCATTTGGTGGGACACACACTCAGAGTCAAGCCAGACACGTTTGCCCAGTCACGCAGACTTTACAAAAGCATCCATAGTGATGCAATAATATAATAATTAAAAATAGTGTTTACAAGCTAAATCCAAAGCTACCATGGTGGGAGGGGAGCTGATGCCAATAATCTGCATGTGACAATGTGTAATTAAAGAGTAAGAGGATGATGGTTGCAGCTGTGGAGTTGACAAGGCTGATGCAATTCAGGCTGTTGATTTTCTTTCCACAGACCTAGAAACAAGGCTTTGGAGAAACTGTCCCATTTTTCAGGACTCTCTGGTGGTTCTGCAGAAATGTCCTCCATTAAATGCCACAAGAATGTCCCCTACAGATCCCCTCTTGCAGATAACTGTTGCACACAGGTTCTCACAGCATCTGTGTGGGCTTTGAAGGACCTAAACATGTCACCTGGCACATGGATAGCAGGGACTAGAGAGTGATCAACCGTGGTATAAACTAGAGATCAGAACCAGGCCCGGAGCGCAGCTGGAAATGGTGCCAGTGGCATTTCTGTGCTATTTTACAGACTGTAGATGCTGTTTTGTGCAGACATTGTCTGTAGTAAAACACACACAAACTGCGTATTACAAATGTTGCTGGATTTAAAAGTTTCCTGGAGAAGCAGCGCAAGTTTGCAAATCCAGAAACAGTATTACTGGGACTTGTTGAAGTGCTCAGTATAAACTGTAACACACAAGCCATTAAAATGAGGATATTTGGCATTCAGAGTCACACATATGGGTCTTTCAAAACCATTCTTCTTGTTTGGCAGCTCCTACGGTCCTTGAATGATGCACAACCTCCTTTTATATATTCCTGTGTTTCTGCAAAGTTGGCATTTTTTAAAACAAATTGTGGAGGAGAAATCTGACTAAGAAACACAGATCTAGTCTAAAGGAAACTTTGGAAAACTACTTCATTTGCATGATTACTTTTGCAAATCCTAGCTGATATCTGTGCTTTGTGCTTGGTTTTTCGTTTGGCTGCTTCCAGACGTGCAGATCTGGAAGCCTACTTGTTCGAAGCAGCCCTGAGCCAGGCTTTGCAAGTGAAATGTCAGCGCTGTCCGAGGCTGGGGACACTTTCTGTGCTGATAAGCAACTCCTCTGAGTGGCCAAACTGATCCATCTCCCGCTCTGACAGTGCCATTGTCTAACCTGACTGTTGAGCGAGGCTTTAAGGCTAAGCAAAGGATAAAACCCTACAATTGACCATGTCCAATGACTGCCTCCATCATGTGACATTTCCTCCACCTACATAAAGGCATAATTGACACTTTGGACCTTGCAGATGTTTTGCAATTCATTTGGTTCCCACAAAGATACCAGAAAGTGAGTCTCGTGAACTGGCAATACTGTGTTTTCCTCTGAACACGTTCTTATCTCTAAAAGGTATTTAGATGCAAATTGCATCATGTCTCTCAGCCAGGCTTGTTTTGTTTTGCTTTTTCCTCTAAAGAGACTATGCCATGATTTTTTTTTTAAAGTATGAAAGTATTCAGATGTTCCTGGAAAAACTGAGTACCTTTGACTTCTTAGATCACATCCCAACAGCGGTATATTCCTCTGCCCTCTGCCCATGGCACTCTGCTTTATGCTTCTTAATTTAATTTGCTTTTCTGACTTTTCAGTGATCCTTTCCAAAGGGAAATCTCTTTGCTAAGAGGCCATTTGCTATGCTGTCAATGAAACAGATTATATGAAATACTGGTTGGCTTCATCCGGCTCTTGGAGGTTTGGACAAAGGCAGAGCAGCATGGTCAAGTGTGGCCCTCAAACAGTACAGAGATATCTTAGTAAAATCCTAGAAAAATGATCACTTTCTCATGTAATTGACCAAAGCTTTATACTCTGTGGCTTGTCCTTCCTCTATGTAAAATGGGAAAGATGAAGGTTCCCTCCTGGTTCAGCTGAGATTTTCCCTGTAAGCAGCCTTTGCTTTCACAGATGGAGACGCCTTGCGCTTTCTTTTCACTCCCATTTGCTCCTAATTAGGTCCCCTAAAGTGACAAGACAGAAAAGGCAGGGATATTGCAATATGTAGTATCTGCCTGGCTCACCTTCCTCACTCTGGATTGATCAGAGTTGAGAAAATGGCACTTCCTCTTTTCCACAAGGGAAATAAAAACAGCTCCTTTGGACAAACCCTTCTAGGCTGAAGTCTGCAGGCAAGAACTTCTTCTAGAAATGAAGTGAGTTCTCCTCATCTGCTTCCATACTACATGTGTCACTTGCCTTCACTTTTCTTTAAATAGCGATCAAAAATTACATATATATAAATATAGACATATATATAATGTTTCCTTCTCTGGTGATGGTAAGATAATGCCTAAGTCAGACAAATTGCTGGGCTCAGCAAAGAGTAACTGGTTGAGATCTATGGCCTATGATCTGTGCATCATGCAGAAGTTCAGACCAGATGATCTAATGGGCTCTTCTGCCTTTAAAACTGATGAAATACTGGAGAGGGAGAGATGTCCTGAGTCACGAGGACCAGTTCCCTGCTTTTGCAGGCAATCACAAGCTATCATTTCTTTCGTAAATTGATTAAGTCACATCTTAAAGCTCGGAGGTTTGGCTCCCAATATTTTCACTGGAGTGCTATTGCAGAAAGCCCCTTCTCTGATGTTTAGAAATCTTCAAAAATCTGTTTGTGGACAACTTACATATTTTTTCTCATGGCAACATTGCCCTTTGGGTGAAACAGCAAATCTCCTTCCTGTATGGTTATGGAAACCAACCTTAGCCTTTAGATGCCCTTAATTCCTCTGACCACCCTTGTTACCCTTCTTCTGCTCCATGCCACTTTCAGGAAAGACTCATCCAGCTCAAGTAACCAGACTGCTACACAGTGCTCCAGTTGAAGGCTTGGCAGCTCTCACAGTTCCTAAAGAAATACCTCACCTTGTACCACATGAAGGGAAAGACACCTTTTGCAGGAGGGGATGGCCTGCTCTGGTTCACTTTCATTTATTCTCATGCCCTGATGCTGGAGAGATGCTGAGGCACCCCAGGGCTGCAGCTCCCCATCCCTGAAGCTGGGACAGTGGAGGTAGGAGGGCTGTGAGAAGTGGAAAAAGGCTGCACAACTGAGCCCCCTTTTGCAGTCTGTGTGACAGACCTGGGTGTATGGACTTTCCCTGAGCATCCACAGACACCTGAAGCCCAGGTGCTTCTCCCACACCTTCCCAGCTGGCCCTGCCTGGTTGGCTAAGTGAAGGGTTTTGCATCTACAGAGGTAACACAGAGGCCTCTGCTGGAGCAAATTGCTGACTACTTTCAACACTTAAGACATGAAAATAGGAACTCCGTCCTCTCTTTCTCACTGTTGAATGCTGCCAAGCAAAACACAGCTAAGCAAGGCTTGCCCACGATCAGCTCTCTCTCCTCCTGCACCTGCACCCTGGTGTGGTCTCTGTTTTGTGATCACATGCCATCTCAAGCAGGTGATGAAGCAAATGCACTTACCATGGCACAACTCACGAGCAGGTCAGGGGCAGAACATGTTGCAACTCAAAACTGAATTTCATTAGAATATTTAAAACCAGGCTCAAGGTTGCATCTTGTTGTTATTTTCTGCCACCAGCTCTGAGATCTACAAAAAAGATGTTGTTTCATGAGGGGAAAACCCAAAATTTTTTTCCTCCTTTCCTCACAGTACATCTGAAACATTTTAGGCAAATGATTAAAAAATTGACTTTAAGGTCATATATCTGTATTTTACAAGTGTTACTTTGAAAGTAAAATCTCTATTTATAAATGTGTGAAAATAATGTATCAGACTTGACGTTACAGCAAACTTATCACAATATCAATATATATAGTTTTTATTATTTCATACATGTATATAGAACCTCTCTTAACTGTTATTGCTGGTTCTCTAATACTTGACCTGAACCTGAGATGCAATGCAGTATTTTAAAGTTACTCATACCTTGACTAAGGCCTGCAGTAAGGCAAATTTTTCTTAGACATCAGTGGTACTTTCTTAGTTGTGTATTTTTAATGTTTAAACCTCATGCTTGATGTTTTACATTTTTGGCCAGGTGTTTTTATTTCCTTGAACAGTCTACTTCATGCAGATAGATGAAGAATTTGGGGGGATTTTTTCTGGTTGTGACAATTACAGATATGTGAGGAAGGTAACACTGCTGGTATAATTGTTCTGTAACAGAGTAAATAATTCAGTGGGGCACGTGCCTTTTATTGGTGGAGAAAACATCTACTTTTTCATTTTGCTGATTTCAGCTTTCCGAAACAGAATTTTAGAGTACTGTGCACAGTGCTTGGTCATGGTTATAACCCAGGCTTCAGCTCTTTAAATAAGTGGAGAATAGGAGCACTCAAACCCCAAACTTGCTTTAAAACAAACCCCACAGAAAATTAAAAGGAAGCTGAACCCTTTTTTTTTCTTTCCCCCTATCCCAAATAGTTTCCCACAAGGAAACATCCAGAGACCTCCAGCCAATGAACAGAGCTTCTTCTTCAGAGCTGACTTCTCTACAGGGGCTTTAAGCTTTTTTTGGGTCTGGATTAAAAGATGTGAGCACCTAAAAAAACCTGAAACAGAGAAATAAATAAAGTCACCTCAGTGCTTCACGGATACCCTGCATTTGCAAATGCTTGTCCAACCACAACCTAAATAATTCAAACCATCGTCATCAGGCAGCAGCACAGCTCTCCTCAGTAGGCAGTTGCCTTATCACTCTACAGCAGATGCTTCAGTCAACCATTGGATATTGAAAACATAAATAATGAAACAAAATTTGGAGACAATGGTTTCTGGGCCGGGGACAAAATACTGATGGATATTGTCAGTCTCGGTGTAACCAAGCAGCAAAAGCTCAAGTGACAACAATAGGGAGGAGAAGAATAGGGACAAGTGAGGAGCCCAGAATCTCAATAAGGCCTGGAGCTGCACATGCTGCTGTTACCCTAGAAACTAACCTCTCCCCTGAAGAGGTTTGCTGGGGCATTGTCCGGGGGACACAAGATGTGTCATACACCAGATGGTCGTGTGCTGTACAACTCAGTTATCTGAGCGCTGGAGTGGAGGAATGCACGCTGCCGAGCGCTCCGGAGGGCCGCCCAGGGCACCATCTGTTCTTTCAGACCCAAGGCACTGCTTTGGCGTTGGCTTTTTCTTTTTTTTTTCTCCTTCCAAGAAAGGAGAGGAAAACAAAATTTAAATGATTCACCATTCAGCAGGGAAGGGAGAGAGAGGAAAAAAAAAAGCAGCTTAATACAGTTGCCATATCTTGCTTTCATTTAGCTAATTTTATCCCTGGGTTTTATGTCAGGTGAATTGCTTTTTTACGCCTGGAAGAGCAGCAATTATTTCTCTCTCAGGAGTCTATCATTTATAAATAAAACCCCTTTGAGACCTCATCGGTCATTTACCATCTGAAAACCCCCAAATGCTTTTAGCCATATGTTCTCCAAAGTCTACTCTCTCCTCCCCAGAGCTCCCTGCAAAGGTTTCGGCAATGCAGGGGAAAGAGCATTTTTCTTTTCCAGGAATTGTTCTCCCCTTTGGCTGGGAAGGGGGGAAGGAGGAAAACAAAAAGTCAGAGTTGAAGCAGCAGTGTGAAGGAGTGGCGGAGGAAGGAAATGCTAATCACGGGCTGTGCCGTGCCAAGGAGAGGGGCAGGCACCGGGAAACATCCCGGGGCTCCAGCTCCAGTGCCACCAGAGCCAGCCAAAAGCCTTCCTGCCTTCTGCTGGCTTTGGACCGAGACCTGGGTCAAGTTGTGGAAGTGGGAACACCAGATGGAAATTAAGGTTCAGGACACTTCAGGGTACTTCAAAGGTGTATTAAGGCACTTAATACGTTTGGGTGCAAGAAGATCAAGCCAGGGCAGTAAAAATGATGCTCAGGCTGCAAGAAACAGGGACTGAAATGTGTGTGCTTGGGGCAGTACATTTTGCTTAATGACAAGACCTGTCTTTTGGTGCATCTTTCTGCTCCCCTGCTTCTGGTTTCTATCTTGCAGCTGCAGAGTATTCTCCCACTTCTCAGCACAGGAGAGAAAATAAATGGAAAATAAAGTACTGGCTTGATTGCCAATGAAATAACAGGGAAACATTCGCAACCATTTAAGCAAAGGCAGTATTTCAGATCTGCTCTCTAATGGCTGCAAGTGAGCACACATGGTGATGGCTGTGAGTCTGCAGCTCCTGCAGCACAGGCAGGGGAGGGATTCAGCAGGGGAAGCACATCTTCCGTCATTCAAGCCTTACAAGACAAGTTATGATTAAAAAGATGTTGTGGCTTGCAGAAGACTCCCTGGTGCAGCTGTGACCAGTCTTCATGGGGGTAACTCTTACCTGATCGTTCCCAAAAGCGATCTGAAGGACATGCATCCCTCTGCCAATCAAACCCACATAGAGTGTTTCAATGAACAGAAGGAACTAGGAAAAGGGACGCAACCAAAGCAAATTTGGGGGCAGCCTAACAGCTGAAGATGCAAAAGGAGTAAAACCTGAATCACATTTATGTTTAGGTTCCATGTATAGACAGCCCAGTTAAAAACCCAATTAGGCGACCATTAGGACTGAAAAATTACTAGGCAATGCTTAAACAACAGACCATAGTACCTCACAAACTGCTTGCAACCCTAATCCTTCACACGTGGTTATCATTCTTACAGCATTGGTACTGCTTGTATCAACTCTAACCTATTCATTTTTAAAAATTAATGATCAATATAATCCTAAGGACATTACATATAGCAGAACTGAAAACTGAATTTATTTCCTCAGCTTCTTTTTTTTTTTATTTCCCTGTAAGATTGCCTGCACAGAAAACAGCAGTGATGAATTTCAGCATAGCCGGCTTTAAAGGTTGTGTGAAACGCACAGGCACCGGGGGCTTGGTGTGTGATGCTCCCAGACTCGGGAAATTACGGCAAGAAAATCTCTATAGATTTGTCTGCACACCCCTGCTGGGAATTCAGCCCTCTCTGATCCAAGACAGTTCACTAAGGGCTGCCTAGCCCATTTTCTGCACCTGGCTGAGAGATTGACCAGCAACTCTATGGGGTCGTGGAAGCTTTATTCCCTTTGTTCCATGGGTGTCTGCCATGGAGAGCCAAGCTTGGATTAACTGAGCCTAAATCCCTGGGCAGCCTACCAGGGCAACGCTAGCTCTGAAACAAACGTAGCTCCACGATGTTTTCAAGATTGGCTTTATGGATCAGCTCTTCTTAGGTGCAAATCCACAGGCAGAGAGCACAATGCCTCATGTCAGATCCCCGGGAATTCTCTCCCCAGAGGCAGCAGTTGCCAGCTCATGCGGGAGTGATGTGAACTTGGGCAGTGCCATTCTTTTGGGGCAGCCCTTCCCCAGCAGTGCTCCCCTGCCAGCGATGCAGACAATCTCTCTCTGGACACCACGCTGTGTTACAGTAACATACATGGACACGGTTCATAATGTGCCCATCTGGCACCTGCGTGTTCTTCGTTGCAGCATCAAGCATTTTGATGTTTTAACTCACTGTCATTGGAAGCAATGTGAGGAAAAAGCTATTTTCTAGGATCTTTCAATAGCTGATCCAAAGGCAAGGTGCATCACGCCTTGCAGGAGCCAACAACTCCCACGAACATGTCTCCTGCATGTCTTCTCCTCACCTCAGGAGTTAGCAGTGGTCTTCTACTCCAAAGTGAGGGGTTACATTTCTTCCAGACCTCTGTGTTTGGGCAGGGAGAGAGAGGACTTTCAGCCCAGTTCCTGTGAAAACAAGGTTAATGCACTCATGCTGTGTTTGTTTTGCCTCCCCCTAATAACTTTTGAACCTGTTGGCCTTGTTCAATTCAACTTGACAGAAGGATAGAGGTCTAGAAAATAATTAAATTCTCGTAAGTTTTGTGAAAATAGGCACTGATATAGAAGACAGAGGGGCCTGGTGTCAATGTCCTCACTGAGTAAAGGCTGAACATGAACGCACATCTCGTTGGGCATCAGGGGAACAACACAGAAAACAAACCTGCAACCACAGAAGAAAAGCTCCAGCTGAAATTCACACTTCTTAGACATCAAAGTCAGACCACAGACAAGACCAAAAAAACCAGCATTCACAGAAGTCCTTGCTAGTTTCAACGTAACACCTTCTGGCTATTCCATGGGATCGAAAACTTGTTGGGATGTAGCTAAGTGCCACCTCCACTTTGTACTGGCATAACAACCTGCTGCCTTCATCACAGCTGCTGCTGCTGCTGCTCAGGAGACCCACGACGCAGAACCTTACAGAAGCTATTTTAAATGAAACTGGAGGGCCTTTTAAAGGCCTTTGCTCTGTGTTGTGTGTGTGCAGTAGGTAAAGAAATTCCCATCACAGAAGTGGAATGAAATACCTCTAATCGTTGTGGCTTGAAAACACAAGTGGCATGCAGGAATATTAGAAACCAATGATTTGAAAACAAATGGGAAACAGAAACTTGTGAATTCACATGGTTTTGTGGCTCTGTGACCATGAAGAAAGCAACACTGCCTACACAACTGAGCCCAGCTTCCACTGAAAGGCCATGGAAAGGCATCTTTACTGCACATTTTCAACTTCTAAAGGCTTACACTGAGCTGCATGGACTGAGCAGTCCCACTGCAGGCAATACCCAACTCCACGCCAACATAAATCAAGTGCACAAGTACATTTTCATAGGAGCTGCATCAAACCTTCAATCTTTTTCCTCTTCTTCTCAATGCCTCTCTTCTTCCCCAACCACCACCCCAGCAGTAAAACCCATCTCAGCAGGGCACATGAATATTAGCTTAAAACTGTTTTTACCTTTTCTCCTTTAAACTCCTAGAAAAGAAAATCTTCCCGTGTTTTACTTTTTCATTTTTCAAAAAGCAGCTTGTTTCTTGCCCAGATCTTTACAGCTCAGCAGCCTGGAATATTTCCACCTTCCTCAGAACTGATGGGTGCTAAGTCAGCCCAGAGGTTATCTGCTAGCAACAACCAACCTTAATTTGCTGTGGTGAAATGTCTGTTTAATCCACTGACATCCAAAGATATCTGCCTTAGCTACAAGTATGAGCATAGCAGTGGCCCATTGTGTTATTTGAAATGAACCTCCTTTAAAGCAGAAGAGTGAAAATGAGTGATGGCCAGGCTTCTGATCTCCTTTTGTAAGATACTGTGTGGAAGATGACCTAAAACCCAGCCTCCTCTAACTGTTAGTTTGGCAGCAGGCACTTCCAACTGAAACTCCTTGGGCTCGGAATAATTAAGGGTTTGCCTGTAGCAGGACTCCAGGGTGGGTAATTATTTATCTGAGAGTGGTACCTCCAGTCTCTAGAGGGCAGGTCCCTTTGTGTAGGCACTGAGCAAACACACAGAAAGGGGCCCTCCCTGTCCTGAGGAATTTGTGGTCCAAACAAACAAGTGAGCTGAGTGCAGGAGAGGGGGCAGCAGATGTGGCCAAGCAGGTGAAATGACTCGCCCTGAGGTCACACTGTAGATTAACGCTGATGCCAGGCAGTGCTTCTGTCTCTTGAATCCCACCACATTTCCCTCACCACGAGCCCAGGCTTTTGCTCATGGACTAAACCTCCTGCCCTGCACAAATCCTCTCCACCTTCTGTGAATCTTCCTTTCTACGAACTTGCACATCCTCTGCCTCTGCTGTGGGCTGAGGCAGGGTGAGATTTCATCCCCTCTTTCAGTTGGGCAGCCCCTTGTTTTGCCTCCTCCCCTTTTCCCTGGCTTCCTACCTTCTGTATCTGGCATACATCAGGCACCCCCCTGCTAGGCTAGGGAAGCTGAGCCAGCTAACATTTTTTTAGATTACTTTTTTTTTAACTGACCTATATTATTTTTAGACAGGGATGAGGGTCTAGGCCTAACTTACACTAGTCTTAAAATGCAAACTGCTATTAAGCTGCTCTAAGAAAGAGGCTTCTTTTGCAGACTCAGATATATTTATTTTAACACAGTTCACAAAAATGGGGTAGAACTTTAAAGTCAAACCTTACACTTTCCTTTGCTCCCCTTCAAGATATTAACAAACATTTCATACCCACTTAAAAAAACCCACACTTTGGACAGTTTGACTGAACAGCAGACACAAGCAAAAGGGTTTTAGCAGAAACACATACTCACTGCATGCTGCTTTACTTCAGGCTGCTCCAGCACTGGACTGCTCAGCTCATCTTCCCTCTGCTGCTGTCCCACAGTGCTCTGTGCAAGAAAGATGCTGAGGCACCTGCTTCCAGGAGAAGTCATTGAGGTATGAAGCCCCAGCAGGGCAGATAATTCCAGTCAGTCCTCCAAGCAGAGAGGTCAGATCTGTCTCTGGTGAGCCCTTGGGGATGGCTGGCTCCAGGCAGCTGTGTGGCAAATTTGGATGGCTCATTTTATAATATCCCTCTTCAACAGGGAAAATCAATCATCTTCTTTTCCTTAGGATGAGGTGGATTATCAGGTTCAAAGTAGCAGATCTGAGAGCTTTGTACTTTCTGAAAGGATCAGCTGGACTCAGCTGAGGAATCAGACCTCACAACTGGCCACCTGCCTCAAAAACCTGTAAAATCCGGTGATTCTGATGATTCTGTTAATGGAGACTTTCAGATGGTTATAGACCAACTGACTAGAAAGGGAAATTATGTTTTGCATTAAGTGTTTACTGTGTCAGACTGTTATCACCAAGATTAGATGTCAAACAGAGAATGGAGGGATGGTCTTGGGAACAAACAGGCAGGAATGGACACATTTTCTGCTTAAAACAATGCCTCTAGAAATGCACAGACCTGTCTGCTTCCAGCCAGGGCCACATGACACAACTTTCTCTCCAAAGCCATCCCAGCTGATGAAAGTCCAGATTTTCTTTTATTTCTTTAGTGAAGTACCAGCAGAAGTTTTACAGGCCTGCATTGCAAATAAAGGCATCAGTACACTGTATTGTGGGATAAGAGAGAAAAGAAAAGCCAGCAGCTTTCTTGTGTGTATCAAGTGTCTGGATTTTAGAATAACCAAAAGACATGGCACTCTTGTCCTGTGTTTTATTAGGAAATTAACAGGCTGATTGATAACCTGAAATTACAAAGTCAATCTCATTTAAAAAATGTTCAAAATCATGAGAATAATTTTGATTTCTACGAAAACATAATGCCCAAATACAATTCTTCTTTTTGCCTGTAAATTTCTACACCTTTAACATTTATCTACTGTACAACAGAGAGGCTGGATAATTGTAACAGAATCTGTAAAGTTAAAAACAGGATACTTTCTCTGCAGTCCAAGTGGAAGAGATGAAATGTTGGAAAGAAAGCCCAGAATGTGAGCAGCACTGTGAGAAGGTTCCCTGTGATCTCATTCACTATGCATCAGTTTTTCAGATTGCTCAGAGATATTACAGACTGGTAGTATTAACTGCTGTGCCAAGGTATGAGGCTTTAGGGCATCCACCAGGAGAGGGAGACCACTGTGAGGTGCAGGGCCTGCAGGGAGGGGAACAGGGTGCACTGGCAGTGTAGGATGCTCAAAGTGCAAGAGCTGATAAATCCATCTACATCTCTCTTTCCCCCAGCAGTATGAGCTACCACAACCACCACGTTGGACTAAAGAGCTCTTCCTGAGGCTGTCAGCTTTAAAGACTGACATGATTCAGGCACTGACTCTCTGCAAGGGCTTAGTAATTTCAGCCTTAGTAATCAAAACCCAACTCCTGCTCACATTGTGTGTGTGAGAACTCACTCTGAGCCAACACTGTTGGTTTCATTGCAGTCATCATGTGGGGCAGTGAGCTTCAGCCCCATGGGCTGTGGCTGAGGCCCTCAATTCTCTAAATAAAGAGCTGGCATTTGTCAATACCAATGCACTCTTGTTGGGAGTTGAGTTTCTCAAGACATCATTCATGGAAACATTAAAATTGTCATATGTGCTGTCTGGATGGGAGATGCTTTCCTGAACCGAAGCCTCGATTCCTGCAAGGATTATGGATGTTCTGTAAGTGGCCAGCTCAAGCGCTTAACCAGTGAAGTCCAGTCACTTCAGCCTCTTGTATTATTCTTGGCCTCTGTAAGCTAAAAAGCAGTACATTTAAGAAGTAGAAAGCCTTCCTTTTAAAATGCTATGTCAGGACAAGTACATTCAGACCACTGTGTTTTCTATTTATATATAAATTCTTTGGCAACAATTTTCTAGAAAGCAGAATGATTTTTTGCTATATAATACTTTATTGTCCCCCCATGAAAAACTGATATCTTAGAAAATCTATAGCACTTTCCACTATAAACAATATTGTTCCAGATTAAGGATTAGTTCCTCCCTGAAGAAAAACAGATTTTAAAAATCTGGTCATTATCTGATAACTGTTTATATAGTAACACTAAAATAAAACAGAAAAAGAAAATCATTCAGTATGTGGTTTGTTATTGTCTAGAATGTTAGTGTGTGTTTATACAATAAAAACAACATAAGTTATCCTAGTTTGTTTTAAAAACCTTAGTAGCAGAAATAAATTGCTATCTGCAGATTCATAAACAGAATGCATTTTTTTCCATCTAAGTTCAAGTATTATTAGAATATTATTATTATTGTTATTATTATTATTATTATTACAGGAGCTCTAAATCCTTGCCATTTTGCCTGTCTTTACATCATTTTGGTCTTTTTGAGAAATAACAAGTTGAAATCATTTGTTCAGGAACAAAATCAACACGGAGCTTCCAGAAGTTTTGCCTGGTGGAAGACAGCCTGGCAATCCTTTGGCTACTGTGGGTAACTTTAGAAGAGTGGTGTAGATACAGCAGTTGCACAATTTCTTGGTTGGCTGATGAACTTCATTTCTCCCAGGTTCTCAACACTCAGTCCCATTTAGAGGAGTAAGGCAGGAAGAACCCAACCCAGACTCGCACCACATCAGGATATGTCGTCTTCATTTCTTCCCGGTACTGTCAGCTGCTCGTAGGTGGGCAGGGTGTTGTTGGGGAGGAAAAGCTCTGAACCGACGTTGTGGTTGCCTCTCTGAGATGATCTGTTGTTGCCCTGATCCCCCTGCTGACGGGAAACCAGATGATGCAGCATGTCTGTGATGAGGTTCAGCTTCTGGTCCATTTGTGTAACCTACAGAGGCGAAGGGGAGAGGTGTTTAGTAGCAGCATGCAAGGAGATTGCAACAAACCAGCTAATAAACCTGTAATATTAATTAGGATCACAACAACCTCTGTGAAGATACCACAGATTCACAGCTCATCGAACAGATCCTTAGAAATGTAATGCAATAGGTCAGGGTTGAATGAGGACAAGCTTGTTAATACTCACCTCTGGTTTGTGCTTTGACACCCATTTCATATCTGGGCGAACACATGACAAATGGGATTTTAAAGGGATGTGCTGGAATAGAGAACTAAGTCCCAGAACCGAGTTTCTGTGGGTTTTGGTTGGGGTTTTCTTTTTATTATTGTGTCCATTTAAAAAAAAAAAAACCATGATAAACTTCTAGCATGCTTATATGCCTTAATAATACCAATATGCTCTAGTGAATAACTGCTTGATTTGCAGCGATCTAATCTATTCTTAATCTAGGACTGAGTGATGCACTTTGTTACATTTGGGCTCAAATAACAGCTCAGGCCACAAAATGCCCGGAGGTTTTTTTGCTGCCATGAGTGAACAGCAGCTGGGAGTGGGACATGAGTCAGTTTTATGCTCTCAAAACCCAGTGACACAGCATTCCCTAGGATTGCCATTTGAATGACGTGATCCCCAGCAAGACAGAAACCAAGAATTCCAAGATGGCTGAAAATCAATTTCTTGACTGGGGGACTCCAGGGGTTCAGCCTCTATCCAAAATGCTCATTTTCTTCTTTAGACAGAAGCTCCTTAAATTATTTAATTTCTCTCTCTTTTTCCCCCTTTTTTCTGCTCTTTCTTCTACTCTTTAGGAGAAAATACAATGAAAAATCTGATACCTAAGAGAGGTTAGGTTATGGCTGGTTTTTTGGCATATATTTGTGGTACTCAGAGGAAAATTGAGAATTCTAGGAGCACCACAAATCCAGTCTCTGGTTTCTTGTATCTCCCAGTCAAGAAGTAGCCACTGTCACCCCTTTTCTGTGGCATTGGGAGCCTCCTATCTGCGCTGAATCTGAAGTACTGATCAAGATATCTGAAGGGGAAGATGGGCACTTCCAACTTCAAAGTCCTGCCCACTCTTTAACCCTTGGCACGGCAAAAGCATTGAAGTTGGGCAGTAAGACTCTGCTTTATGGCCTCCTACTCCCTTCTTCCAGCATAATAAAAAGGCCTCAATTGTCATTGCAGTCTCTGACCCATTGATCCACAGGGATCCTAGAACACTGAGTAAATTCTAGGCAAAAAGATGTAATACATTTTAGAAAGGGAAAAGAAAGCAAGCAGAAAAAAAACCCGTGGTAGGAATAAATTGTTGCCTAAAATATCTGTTAGAAAGTAGTGAAAAGCACATAAAACTGCCAGAGAGAGCATGAGTGGGAGCAATTTATATGTGCCTGGCTCTCATCCAAGTATCACACAGGACAGCAAAAGACAGTAAGGCTGAGCAGAACATCAACAAACCTGGAGGATTTCAGCAGAGGCTAAAATGTTTTTCCACCATAGAGAAAATGCTGGTTTTTTTCAAACACTTTGTACAACTGGTAGGGAAGCAGATACAGTGATTTAAAAATATGAGGTGCCAGAGATTTATACTTTGCAGCTGGTTTTGAAAACATGAGGCGAAGCACCCTAGATGGTACATGAAACACTAGTAATTCTGGATGGAAATGGCTGTTGAAAGATGAGATTCTACAAAATGAGGAAGCTGAAGAACAGATAAGTTCAAGATTTCTACAAGGAAATACAGATGGAAAACTGAGCAGATCATCAGGTTTTCATTTCATCACTATTTATTCCCTCTCTTAAAAAAAGACACATTTTGCCCAAATGGTGCCCATTACAGATGGCAAACTCGTGATGCTCCAAGTGTCACAGTACAAACCAGTGGCAGTGAAACCTACAAAAATACCTCATTCCTGCATCCCCCACTGCCCAGGTATCGTTTGCTTTGAGACAACCGTGCTGGAAGGACTGCAGTGAAAGCCTGCAGACAAACAGCTATCTTCAGAGTCTGAAGGACAACTCTTCCTTCTACAAGAAGTATCTTTTTGCTGACTATTCTAAACGAACTGGGGGATTTTTTATATGTATATATTCCTTAATTTGTGATTCCAGGCAGGGATTACCAGAGGAAACACAGACTGGAGATATATCTGGAAAATGTGCATTCATGAAACTCTTGCAGTGATGAAGTATTGAACATGACAGTAGGTTGGACAGAGATCTGGATAGTCCTTCAACAGCTGTGCATCTTGGTGATGAAGTACTGGGGAGAAGTGAGAAGTGAATATTCTTGCTGGGAAATAAACTCCCAGAGATAATTGTCTAATTTCTTCTAGGCAGCAAGGTCTGGCTGCTGCAGCTGTGGAGTGCTGGAGGCCCACAGAAGCAGAGGCAGAAGCTAATTGCTATTGAACTGAGCCATAGGAGATTAAAAGTAAAGACCTTCGTTGTCCATGCTCCTGCTCGTTGGGGTAGGGCTCTAAAGCCACAAAGCTTTTGTGGAGGGGGGTTCAGCAAGCTGGTTGTGTTTAGTTGTTGTTTAGTCAGTTTTGCTTTCCATTTCCCAGGGGGTTCTGTACCCGTGAAGGGCTTGCTCCAAGACACACTGAACTCAGTGGTAGATTTTGGCAGTCACAGACTCCCAGTGACTTCAGTGGGCTCTGTGCCAATCTTGGACTGAATTGTCAGTCCCAAAGAGTAACATATTCTTTGGATACTACAAGAGAAGAAGAGTCTGGATTTCTGTGCATGGACCTTCTGCTTCTTGGGGCTCTATCAGAAAAGATGACATTTGCAAATGAGGCAGCAGTGGGACAATGGGCCCCCATCCTTGATTCTGCCAAAGCAGTATCTGCTTAAAGTATGAGATATTTTAAAGAGAGAAGTAAAAGCCACCAGAAGGCAACTTCTACTGTCATCACAGGTCTCTGATGTACCAGAAAAAGAGTCTTGCTGGTGAACAGCCTAGTTTATTATCGTGCCCAATCTGCCTGTCATCATCCAAACACACATCCTGAAATACATCATTCACTTGTTTGCTGCAGAGATAATTGTACCCACTAGAAAAATGTCATTGTGTGCAATACCCTTTTTATTAAGCCAGCTTTACGCACTTAGCATGGAGAAATGTATCATCTCCCCTGAATCATACTTTCAAACACATTTACTTGATTAGAAATTAGCTCTGATGCCAGAACGAATAAAAGTAAAGCAAACAGAAGAAATGCTGATGTTGCTCTAATCTTAACCACTTTGAACAACTCTGATCTCTCTACTTAAAACAGCAAACATTGTTAATTACATAGAAAAATAACTCAGAGTGATTTGTTTCCTTTAGGAAAAACTAAGTAAGTTCTTTGTAGCTGATTTATGTTTCATTAGAAGCATGATGTTTGATGATCAGATTCTTTATATGCAAATAATTTCCTTTGTATTTCACAGTTGTTGGGAAGAGGAAGCAGTGTTTGAGACTTCAGAAATGACACACCACAGTTATTCCTAAGTCTTACCGAAATATTGTATGAATAAAAAATTTTTCCATCCTCTGAGTTAAGTTTAAAAAAAAAATAAAAATTCAAGGATCATAGATTGAGCACAGATGGAGAGAAGATTTAAACAAGTTTTGAATGTAGCTCTTAGAAATGAATAAAATCCCATCCATGCAGTGCACTGAGAAAAAACCAACCCAAAACCAAATAGTTCTTCATAACAGCTGAAAGGTTAGCACACAAATCTTAAATGGCACATCATGAGGCAAAGTTATAACACGCTGTTATAATAGTGTCTTTCCATCTTTCCTGCAGGCTCCCTTCAGGTACTGGAAGGCCACAAGTAGGTCACTCCAAAGGCTTTTCTTTTCCAGGCTGAACAATCCCAGTTCTTGTAGACTTAGTGACATGCATTTATAAAGGTAATAATATTTGTAAAAGGATCAAAGGCATTCCAGGAGGTGCTACTGAACAAGACAGAGACTGTTCTCGCTGAGAGAACAAAATAATTTTCAATTAAAATTGTCTATTATTTTTATCTATTAAAATTCCACAAATCTTCATGCTATATTAACTTGAAACACTTTGTAATTTTAAGCTTTCATAACAAGTTCATGGTATGATCTGGAACATACTATGTAACGATGAATTTATTTCCTTGCTTTTAAAAACAAAAACAAACAAAACAAAACTAAACACAACACAGAAGCCTGGTTGTCTCCAGGGACAGATGGGTAATGGTCTCTTTTAAGCTCAGCAGTAATGGAGAACTAAAGGGTAGCACTTTGGAGACCTACTCCCAAAACTAATTATAGGAATTTACCAGGAAAAGGCAATGACAGACACAATTACAGACCTGGGTGGAACAGTATTTTCAGCCACGGAAAGCTGAAGGACAAAACTTTGAATTTGGCATAATTTTGGCCACAAAGACCACAAATTATTAGTAGGTTATTCCAAATATTCCTCCATGCTCTGGAGAGATCAAGGTTGATTAATGCTGTAGATTAAAGCTGTCTCATCTGCCCTTCATTCTCATCCTCAGAGATTTTAGAAATAAATATTAAGGGTAAAAATCATATTCCCTTTGAACAGAATGGTGTTTTATAATGACCTATGTTCTTAACATGGTTGTGTGATTAAACAGATTATTTGTCCATAATGAAGAGAATTTTTATCAGTGCATTGCTCACTCAGTGGGTTTTGGGGGGCTGTCCTTGTTCTCAGTAAAGGGAGCCAAGCATGAACCTGCTAAAGGAGAAGAGGGAAACCAGGATGCAAGCAACGCTTGGCTGAATGAAAATGTGATAAAGGAAAATTTCATCTGCTTTTACAACATTAAACTCCCAAGTCTGCTGCCCTGACTTAAGTAGCATTCATTCCTGAGGGTGCAGCATTTCAGCTCAAAGTGAACTAACTCTTAAAGGCACTTTTTCAAAATAACCAGAGAGGACTGGGGAGACCTTAATGTATTTATCACTCCTGGCGGCCTGTTGGTAAGGAGGATCCTGTTGCTCTGCAGTGTAGCAAACTTTTGGGGGAAAAAAAATGATGCTTTCTTTGAACATCTCTCCATATTGTATCAAATCCCTAATGTGTTTGCTGTTCAATACCACACTCAGTAATAAGCTAGCTTTATCTTTCATAAGAACACACAAAGAAGTCCTTTCTGCCAACAAAATCATCACCAGGCACACCAGTGACTCAGCTGGAGAGAAGATGAAAGGCAAAAAACATTCCAGAACTTAAGATACCTGTTAATGGCAATGTTATGAAGGAATGTATCAGTATCCAGTGGTACTTAACAACAGTGAGTCTGTTCCAGAAGAAAATGTGTGGTTATAAATCACGTTTGTCTTTGGTGGGATTCTTCCTATTTAAGTTCTTCAGAATATTTGAGGAAGCTTCAGAGAGCAGCTTCCCTGGCTCCTCTTCTTGCTGACATCTCAACATTTCTAAAAGTAAATGCTTTATTTTGGAGGGGCCTGCGGACAGGGACAGGTGCAATGCTAGGAGTGGCTTTCTAGAGGAGCTCAGGGATAGGTATGGGAATCTTCCCACAGAATTTATTTTAAAATTTCTCTGTAACAGTGGCAGGAGAGACCAACCATTTCAGTATTATTAAAGAAAGTCTCTTTCTTCAGGTGCATGATTCTTCAAAAATCACGGAATGTGTCTTCCTGCCATTTGCAACACCCAAGATCCCAGATTCTTGCAAAACCCCCTATCAGAACTTCTGGCTTCGATGTGTTTTATTTTGTTGCCTGAGATGAGGCAGCAGTTTTGCTGGAGGCTTTATTCCCACCACTGAGGTGTTTAAAGAAGAATGTAATCTGCATGAAGGAAGATTTCTTCTCCAGACTGTCTGTACTTTCTCTTGAGAGCTGGCCAAAGAAGAAAGTATGTGTGTGGTGTCCAGGGGAAGAAGAAGTGGAGCCAGTGAAAAAACACTCTACTGTAAGATTGATCATTGCTCGGAAAACATGAGAGCTGAGCTTCTGAGGAACAAAATTACTAGGTTTTGAAGGTTACATGGACAAGTCTCTCTCTAGTCAATGAAAATATTATATGAATGCTGTAACCACTGTCTTAACTGACAAATAAAATGGGTAACTTTCAGACAAAAAGCATCTTTGGAAAGAAAAGCACTTGCTACACCCTGAGTTCTAAAATCAGTTCTCTTGCATAAAGCTATCAGTGACAATCTCTGCTTTGAGATACTAAAAATTGTCCTGTTTTTTCAATAAACTGAGACTGCTGATGCTCTCATCTTGTTGCGTATTTTTATAGTAAAATATTTATCTTACACTTCTCAAAAGCATAAAAAACCACTTATTTTTTGTAGTAAGAGCCCTTGAACAGCTGCTGAAAACTCACCATTGATTAGGGTGTGCTGCTTGTGCATTCAACAGAGGGTGATGACCCTGGGGAGAAAATTCTGAGTCGCTGAGTCGGGATCAGAGCTCAGCAACAACCAGGATTTATAAACCAGTTGCTGGCTCCAGCAACTTCTGATTCTCCAGAAGTTATCTTCATATCAGTGAACTATTACGAAGGGCTTGACTTGTACAGTAAATTCCAAGTGTACTGTCTAGAATCTCAGTTTTGTCACACATTTTTTTAAAAATTGTTTTGTGAATTAAAACAAACGGGCAACACCAGCATGTGGCCATTTGATTACTGACTGCAACACTTGTGGCACTTTAAAGTAATTTTGGTTTGTTTGAAGAAATTTTTCCTGGTTGTGCAACACAAGATCTTGGGTAGCAAATGCTCAAGCTATAGGAAATGGGAGAAATTACACGGTTGATTTATGCATTCGTTCTTTCCACTAGGATTGGGAAAGCAATTTTGATAAGCAAGTAACTAAACTGACTAAACTGCAGAGAATTATTTTCCTTTTCCAAATGTTCCTTTTCTCCAAGAAAAGCATGTTTTTCTGAAAGCTTCCTCAGAGTTTCTGGAAATATGACATCTCTGGTTAATTATTCACTCAGCTGCACTTCTTTCATGATTCTTAGAAGAGTGTAGGCTACAACTATAATGCCATTTTTCAGATTAGGTGTCTCCCTGAATTATATTTGAACCCGATGGTAGAAAGAGACATGCTCTGATGGGGTCAAAACCAAAAAACTGATATGAAAAAGCCACTTCAGTAATATATGATGGAATAAATAATATAAAATACAGCAGACCAAATACAGAATATTAGCAGCATGTTATCAAAACTATCTCTTCTATGATACCGCCACTTTTCCCTACAAAGAAACAAGTGGCAACAACAGAAGTTGTGCTTATGTAAGAGAGCAATTCCTTTATAAAAGGAATAAAAATTATGAGGAATAAGTAGAAATCAAAAGTTACAAACAAGTTGGTTTTTTTTTTACAGGTCACCTTCATAAGATTATTTGTCTATAACTTGCTGCTTGACTAGCAGAAGCAAGGTAAGATGAATACAAACCACTCCTTCTAACAAGGACGTTGGTTAGGGTTTTTTTGCTGGCAAATGGGAGAATTAAACTACAGGAGAGTGAAATGGATTTGGTCATGGACTGTTAGAGAGTACAAGACCTCGAAAAGTGGAAAGATTTTGGGACAGTACTTCTTTTAAGCATTTTTTTTTTTCTGGGTTCAGACTGGAAGAGGGGAAATTGGGGCTAGGTATAAGGAAGAAATTCTTTGTTGTGAGGCTGGTGAGGCATTGGAATGTGTTGCCCAGAGAAATTACAGATGCCTCATCTGTGGAAGTGTTTGAGGCCAGGTTGGATGGGCCTCTGAACAACCTGGTCTAGTGGAAGGTGTCCCCAGGGCAGGGGGCTGGAACTGGATGATCTTTAAGGTCCCTTCCAACCCAGACCATTCTATGATTTTATGATTCTTTTAGAAGTGGAAAGGATTCAGAAAGGCTTGAGGGTAAAAATGTTGGAAAGGGATGACCTAAAATGCTAGTAAGTCAAGACAGAAATGAGGACAATGATGGATGTGGCTGCAGGAGATGGTCAGAAGCAGAGACTGGAAACAGCTGCCACTTGAGAAGAGAGAGCAGAGAACTGTGGTCTCGGTTCAGCGCTTTTGTTGCTGTTATTAACAACTTGCAAAAATATTTGGCTTGTTTAAAGCACCCAAACTGCTGGAAATCAGCTTTTCCTGAGAGCCTTTCCTTAGCTCTAGGTGTAGTTTTGGGCCACAAGGCCCTGCTGCTTGCTCACCACTCCCCAGGCTCCCAGGCCAGTCCTGCTGGCCTCCCAGCTCTCAGTCCATGCCCAGATGTGTGCAACGCTCGCAGATCTATCTGGCATCCAGAAGGCTATAGCCAAGCAGTTAAAATTTGTGGTTGACTCTTGTTTTAGATAAATCAGACGAGACTTAAAACACATGGAAATTTTTAAGTTAGAACAGCATCCAAAATCTACAGTCTTTGGCCCAGCACTGCCTCAGGATACAGCTTTTTTTTTTTCTCTAAAATATTACAAAGGTCAGATTTTTTTTTTTTTTAACCCTTTCCTCTAAATTAACAGTGTATCAGTAGATAAACAAGGGAGCTTGGAATATTTTTCTCTCCTTGCATGAAGCCAGGAAAGTGAAGTTGAGGGTCTTGCCTCTAAATATAACTTTTATCAGAAACTACTAAAGATGATCAAATCCCCCTATCCTATTAACTGAATTCTCTGATATTTTCAAGAATTAGCTTATCTTCATTAACTATAGCCCCACCTTCAGGAAACAGTACCTCTTTGACCAGACACAACTTTCCTCTGTCTCTGTTTAAAAATAAGTCATGAGTTGGCAAGAAGGGAGGGGATTCTTTCTTTACAAGTGAATCAATGATACCAGAAGGATTAGAAGTTAATGTATCTACAAAAATTGCTGGATATCTATCCAGCACCATAATCATAAACAGCTTCTTAAATTATGCTTAAATTGAAATCCATCCTTATGGAGGATGGGAAACAGGCGTGAGATAACCAGAAATACAGTGGAAATACAGATCAAAGAAACCAGGAAAAAAAAGCCCCTTATCTTTGTGCAATAGTTTGCATAGAGTTCTAGAATAAATGGCAGTCATGTGCAGGGCCAAGAGGTGGACTCTGATGACCCTTAGGGGTCCCTTCCAACTCAGGATATTCTATGATTCCAGGATTAGTGCATCTACAGCACTGTGCAAGCCAAGGTGCACGTAAGCACAGCAGGTAAATCCTGTTATTGCCAGCACAACGTGAGGGAAACTGAGGCAGTACAGTCAGTGACCCACCTTCAGATACAACAAACGTTCTTAAGGTCAGCTTGGATGAGCTCTAAAAAAACCTTAAAAATATTTTCCCTGTCCTGGGCACATCTTCCAATCTCAAGGAAAACTTCAGAACACATCTCTGGTTTTTATTATTGAGACAGAAGTTTGAAGAACAGGTTGCTTTCTCATTCTCAATCACATTCTTGTTCGGCAAAACGTTTCTCCGCGGGGTCCTTGAGGCTGAGCACCCCGGTACCTGTCTGCAGAGTAAAGAAAGGCTCTCTGTTTAGCCAACAGGCACTTGTATTTCAGATGCTTCAGTTCCACAGATGTGAAGAAAACTCCCCGTGGTTCTTGCCTCTGGAGGACCCTTTCTGCTGGCTTAACTGTGGCAGTACAGCCTCTGAATATCACTCCATATTTTCCTTGTCAGAAGTTTGGCTGTCAGACAACAGCTTTCCCCTAGCTGTAGATTCCCGTTCCCGGTGTGGAACAGTGGCATATTTACAACACTTTAAAAAGTGAAGAGTACAAGACCCAACTGGCATAAAAATATGTCCAAAACTCTTCTCCACAACAAAATAAACCCCAAATCAACCCAACCCCCAATGTTCCCCTCCCCCCATTAAAGAAAACAAAAGTGACTAATCTTGACCTCTCTCCAAAGGGGAATGTTTTGCTTCTTGAATCCTTGGCTCTGGCTCTCATATGATACTGGGACTATGACTAATAACTTCTTGCCAGAGTACTGCTGATAATTTCACCATTGAGTAGCTGTTCTCATTCTGGGCCATCATAGTATGCACTTAAATTGCCAAGATTTTATTTTTAAAAAAACAAAGAATAAGATATACACTCATAATCCCCAGTGTTAGAAATACATTTTTCAGCTTTAACTGTAAGGTTTTGCCTGACAATTTTTCCTCCTTCCTCCAAACTGTTCTTTTTCAGATGCCTGCTACGAAATGGTTCCCTTTTTCCTTTCTTTCCCTCAAACACTTTTTCTAATTCAAAGCAGATTTGAGACTGCTGCTCTTTTTAAAGCAAATCTGCCATGCATCATGTCGTGTTAGGTCAGCACTGCTTATGTTATGTTTCGCACTTCAGCCAAATGAGGCATCTATGCTGCTTTTCAAAGGGAATAAAGCCAGACTAGGTGCAGTGGCCTTTATGGCTGGAATAGATCCACAGGTTATGGATCTGATCTCATGGCATGGCACAGGGAAGGACACCATTATCTGCCTTTTTTGCTTAAAAAGTTAAAAACCAAGATAACTTCAACTGTTATCTCAAAAAAAGTGTTTTCTTTTGCCAGCTTCCTTTTCAGCATCCATAATCTACTAATTATTTGTAATTTGATAGTTACTATATGGGCAAAAAAGGGCATAAACCCCTTTGTACCTACAATGAGCTTAAAAAATTAATCACCATATGATGACTTCTGCAGCAATCAAAAATGGAAGGGGAAAAAGAGTGGGGGAGAGAAAAGGAGAGAAGCAATTACAACAACAGTGAGTTTTGAGTGAGTTTTCCCTGAGGGCTGCTGGTAATTAAACTAACGGCAACATGAATCTCTGTTTGATGTGGTCATGAAATTTGTTTTCAAAAGAAAAATCTTTAAAAAGATTCTTTCAAGAGAAATTTTTAGAGAACAAGCTCAGCATGAATAATTAGACCAGAAATACTTTGATAAATATTATGATGGAGAAGTCATTTATGGGCCATGGCATCTGAAGGTTAGAAATCCTGGTGATAAATAAGGTGGCAAGTTTGCACCCATTTTGAACACACAAAACCAGGGCTGTGTTCTTGTTTGCTTGAGCCTGCTCCTCAGAAAGGAGGCGGCCTCTTGTTTTGCCATTGCATTAAGCTTTACAAAGACACAGATGCAAGACAGAAAATTTCAGTGGGAAAGCTCAGTGGAATGAAAGAAAACCACACACAATTCCAAAGGCACTTTTCATTCCCAGGGGCTGCACAGAGATCAGAGGTGAAATTCAGTGGTGATAAAAAGTCTGTGAGCCCACTCTACTCCCCCAGCCTTTCCAACCATCATTCAATTCTGCTGAAATCATATCCCTGGAAATATCTCCTTCAGAATCCTCTAAAAATAAAACCACTTGCATTTTGTAGAAATTTAAGCATCCAGCAAACCCCACTGAAATCCAGAGAAGATGCAGGTGCTCACCCTCTAAAATCAACTTGGACATCCTCAAACCACATTTCATTCGTTTACTGAGCGCTTCAAAAAGTTGAGGCAGATACAATCAATCACAAGCCAGCAAATAACCAACGAGTGAAGGAGAATGTAATATATTTACCAGAGGAAACCCATGTTTACAAGGAAAAGAAACCGCTTGTTGGCTGTCATGGTATTATTCATAAAGGCAAACTAGGAGATCTTATGGATACCAGGAGCAAAACTACAACAAAGGCAACCAACTGCTAATGAAGAAGGGTTTTCAGTCAAATTTCATGGGTCATACAAAGTCATTACCATGCCTGCAGGAGTTCAACAGCTCTGCCAGTTGAATTTGGGGGGGACAAAGTGGTTATTTTGTTACGCATTTTGTAGTTTTAGACATTTTTCTTTAAATTTCCAGTTCTGAAGCCAACCAGCTATGCAAGAATATCAGCTTCAATTTCCAGAGTTAGCTTCTGACCAACTTTATTGCAGAGCAAACCTTGAAAAGAAGGTCTTCTGTATACACCAAGGTCTCAGAAAGTAGATTTTAAAGACCTGTATCTGTTCCCTTTTTTCCCTACTGCTTAAATACAACCTTACAGTGTTAAACCAATTTCCCAACACTTTGGAGGCTTTATACATTTTGAAAACTAAGAGACAGATCATTTGGCAGCTACTGGTAACAAGTTCTGCATGGGTTAACTTTCCCAATTGCTCCCACTGCAGGTTTCCCTCAGGTTTTGAGTCAGTTAAAATATCAAGGCTCTTTTCCATAACATTTTAAGCTATAATGTCTTCAAAAGTAAGCAAACGTTTCTGATAAAATAACATGCGTGAAAAATGTAATGGATGACAAAGATAACAAAAAATCCTTAGTGCTTTTCTTTGTCAGTAACTTCTAGGAATACAGCCAGGCTGGGCATTTGTTTGGACTGGTAAACCATGACTCAAAAGTGGATCTCTTGGCAGCATAAGCAACTGCTCAGTGATGGAAGCAAAAAGCTCACAATCTTTCCTAGCTGATTAATCATTTTGACAGGCCTTCTGAAGACTAAATGATCTGCCCAGCTCCAGATGTTAGATGTGCATCCACCTCTTATTCTTCTGGTTCTTAGGCAGTAGCCTGAATTGTTCATTCTCAAGATAATAATGACCATTTACTGTTCAAAACTAAAAAGGGCTTTGGGCTTTGTAATATTATATTATGATAGAGGAGGCTACTGAACAAGATCACACAGCACTAGAGTCTAGACATGATGAAATGCTAGAAGACTCTTCAGGCAGAGGTGGTGACAGTCTTGAGCACAAAGCTTTGTGATGTTTCCCTTCTCCATTTCCACCTCCTACCAGAACTGTTATCAATTGCACAAAGGCGGAGCAGGAACACGTGGCTGGCTCTCTCTCATCACGCCCCTGCCATCGAGGGCTGCACTAACCCCCGTTAAATCAACAACAAAATGTAGCTTCTCGGTGATGGGAGGCAGCATCTGTTTCACAGCACAGGGTAACGCTCCTCAGCATTTACAGACAGGAACAAAAAGCAGCAACACAGTGAAAGCAGGGCAGAACGTCACGGTGGCAGAGAGAAGGTACTGAACCCTGTCTGAGACAGCCAGAGAGTGCTACGGGATCTTCAGTGGCTACGAGTCATGAGAGACACCACTTTAATTGTCATGTAAAGGGTCATCCTCCACAGAGGGACCAAGTTTGTCTTGGGCATCTGCCAGGAAGGACTTCATTGACAGTGGCACTCCAGGAAGGGAACACCAGAGAATCAGCACCCCGTGTCTGAAGCAAGCTGAGCCTGCTCCTCCTGGAGGTTGATCACTGGTGTTCACATAGGCCACACCATGCTTTACTTGGAAGATCTGGGTATCACCACAAAAACTGGTTTAGCTGCAGGCATTTCCTATTTTCCCTTTGCATATTTTCCTTAAATGAGTGAAAGAAGTTACGCTGAAGTAATTTATTTTCTTCTTTCTGCTAATCTCTTTTGTTAAGTAGTATTTTTGCCCCAGCTCAATGGAGAGAGTAATCAATTATTCAGGAGAAATTAATTCACCCCTAATCACACAACCTTTGAAAAAAAGTTGTCCTATAGTACCTACTAAGGACTTTACAGATCAAAATGCTAACACAGTTCTGAATTAATAAAGATTTTTTCATCCATTTTCATGGATGGCTTTATGTGATTTGACTAACAGCTTTAGCTGTGACACATCTGCTCTGAAATGTGAAAGGGCTTTACTTCAGTCTCAAACATCACAGCTCCTTTCAGGTGTAAGATGCTGCTGTTTATAGTACCTGAATTGTTGATTTATATTTTTATGGAATCATAGAATGTCCTGGGTTGGAAGGGACCCTAAATATCATCTAGTTCCAATACCCCTACCATGAGCAGAGACACCTTCCTCTAGAGCAGGCTGCTCAGAGCCTCATCCAGCCTGGACTTGAACAATACCAGGGCCATCAAGAAATAAACTTCTCAAGTTCTATCTAAGTTTTAAGATAAATCCAGAACAGCAGTGGGAATAACAAAAATTATAAAAATAACCAAGTGCTTCTGTTTTCATTTTTGACCTCCAAGCCTCAGAATGCTCTATCACACACAGTATTCATGGCTGAGGAAATGGAAACAATAGAAAGTGAAATGACTTGCCTCAGGTTTCTGCAGAAAACGATGTCAGAGCCAGGAATGGCACCCACACCACCTGAAACCCCGACAATAACCACACCAATGCATCTTTCTAGCATGGACATGGACTGTCATGATGACACAAGTGTCTGACACTGCTTTTTAAAAGCTGATTTTCAGAGAGGACAGAGGAGGTCTGGTTGCACTTACTCCTCTCTGGCTCAGGGAGCACTCACAGTGCACACGTGCAAGTGAGTAGACCATGTGCGACCAGCTCTGATATGCATTATTTATACAACAGTTCTACTGACTTAAAAACTAATGAATCCACAGCCTGCAGATGATGTGCAGACACACAGACACATCATCACAAATATAACTTTATCTTGATTCTTTGTGTTTTTCCCCCTGCTGCTGCACAACAGAGCATCTAGTACAATAGCAAAATAAGCCTCTGGCTAAAGCGTAATCTTGCTTAAATCACAGCCTTTCTCCAAGGCAACTGACACATAGAAGTAAGTGCCATTTTCCAGGGAACCATTTCTACAGGAATATTTCACACAGAGGAAACGCTGTCAAGCTTGTTTGCAACGCAGTGCTGCAAAATGCTCCACACTTCCCTTACTCTCTGAGTGCCCTCGACTCCTGGTGAGCTTTTCACTGAGGAAGATCCATGTATTTGGATAGAAGTGAAACACATAATCTGTAACTTTGCACAATACAAGTGAAAGCACAATACAAGAGGTCAAAACGAGGTTTCTCTCCTTATGTATTGTAATTATGGTCTGTTTATAATTCTACAGTTAATTTAGGGCTTGTATGTCCCCGCTGGACAAAGCAGCTTGCCCTGTGTGGAAAAGGACATTATCTCAATCTTTGCAGACTGTCCCTGAGCCTACAAACGCTTTTGTTAGTACAGTGAACACCTGTACTAATTACGCACTTCACTCACTCAGGGGTCACTGCTCATGGCAAAGGTTTTAAATCAGCCACCCCAGGAGACAGACATCATTATATTTCTGGAGCAGTCATTCCAGTGCTGCAAAACTGGGCAACCCTGGAAACAGATTCACACTCTGAAGCCTCTAAAGGTGAAAGACTGAGATACCCCATTGCTGGACACAGAATATTGGAATGAACAGAGAAAATGAAGAGAGTAATCAGAAACTGCTGTTGAAATCTTAAGTTTAGCAATATTTTTAGTGATTCTGTGATTCTTCTGACTTCCATGTAAATAATATTTTTTTCCCATCCCTCACTGTATACCAATACCTGACTCAGCAAGACTTGTAAGCACGTGAGAAGTGTAAAATAACTTAATTTTGTTCACTTTGTGATTATCACGTGCTATTTATGCACCTACAGTTATGCTGGAACTCAGATGCCAAGGTCAGCATTCATTTCTTTCATGGATGTAGATCCCCATGAAGTCATGTTCAGTTCTTCCCAGAGAGTTCCAGTTCACACTGATGCTAATCAGTGCTGGTACTTCCCTCAGCTCAATATGCAAAACTTGCAGAATCAATGGCATATTATGTGAAAACCAGCATCTAAGTGGCTGTAGGGGGCAGAGGTATCTGCATTTTACATTACTCTTCTCCTAATCACTGCATGTAAAAGCTGTCAGCAGGTTTGTCACTGGGAAATCGCAGACCAGAAGGTTACTTTGGGTAGGTGCTGCCTTCAACTAAACACACCCCAAGGTGTCATGCTGTCCTCAGTATACAAGTAACAGCATCTACCCAAGGCAAGGAGCACTGGGGGCTTGGGCAGTGCTCTCCATCCAGGTTTTTGCAGATGCTCTGCACCCCCGTGCCATAAATGGGGCAAATAAAAGGGAAGCAGAGGCAGGATTTGTTCAGAAATAGCAAAGAACAGGAGCCAGGGCAGAAAAATAATGGAGCCAGGGCAGAGAAGGAATCCTTGAAGTATTTGGCATTTTCACAACTGCTTCCTATGTGAATGCTAAAAAGGTTTTCAAGGATGCAAATGACCAAATATACAAATTCTTCCTAAAGTGCCTAGGAACTCTAACACTCAAGCTAAGGGCAACGAATCAATATATTTCCTATCAAATTAACTCCTAACTCTTTAATCTGTACTTCATCTTTACAAGCGCACAGCATAAATTTTCATGGACATGTAGATGCAAATTTTTTCTTCCATTTGTGCGACCCTTTTCAGTCAGATTCATTAGGCAACGTTAGAAAAACAATAATGCCTTGAGCTCTGTGTACTGCATGAACCTCTCTCTCCCCCTCCGCTGACTCAGGAACGGGACATGTTTTGCAACAATGTCGCCTAAATATACAATAGTCCCAGTTCACTCCTCTTTCACTCCAGAGTAAATGAGGAGTAAACTTATTGATGTCAATGGGATTAAGGTAATATAAATGCCCTGAAAAGATGGATCACAGTTAGCACTCAGAAGAGCACACTCTAAAGGTTTGTCCACTTGCACGCAACATATCCCCTACAGTAATAGAATATAGTAAATGACACATATCACTGCAAAGAACTCCTGTGACTAAATGGTGCATTGTGTAAGGCAGACCTTTCTTCAGTGCACAGAGACAGCCTTTTCTTTTACTTCTTAAAACCCAACCCTGTCATGCAAATTCTAGCCAAGCCTTCACTGTTCTGTTATTTAAATTTCTTAAACCTTCACAGCTTCATAGAAAACATACTATTAAAAAAAAAAATCCAACTTTAACAGAAAACACCAAACTTGGCAGGGTGTATTCAGACAAACTATAGTTTTGGAAAAGAAATTGCAAGGTTTCTAGCATACACTGTAAAAGTAATGAAAACCAAAAGGTTATCTGAAGTGTAATTTAAAGAAATGTGTTTGCATTGTATTCAGATAAAACAATCCTGAGGCCATGTGTAGAAGTCCTGGACTGCAGGACAGTAATGAGTTTGTGAATCAGGACTGTAAATTCCCTTGCTGCGAATGTGGGAGCCATCAGGAGCACACAGGATTGAGTCAGCAGTTACCAAGGCACACACATACAGCACAGGCCACTCAAGTCTCCAAACTGCCATTTATCATTTCCTGACAGAACAGTTTCTTGGCAAGCCTCCTTTAAAAACAATTTTTTTCCAAAACAACCAACCATTCCAGCAGGCTATGAATACCACTGTAATTTGGTCTATTTTTCATATCAAGTAGACTATAGGCTCTGGTTTTCAGTTAATTAAAGAAACCTTCTTTTCAGATTTCCAAACGTTGCTTGCAGCAGGGTAGAACCCACAGTGAGCCAGCCCTAAAACAGTGCCAGTTGCAGACTGAACTGTATGGAAATGGAAGGAAAACCCCCTGAAACATAAATAAACCCAGGGTTTGAAGTTGCAAAGCCCAGCTTACACAACACCAAATTTAGTTGCCCTGCCAAACTGTTAAATTTGGTCTCAGATGAAAATTGCTGTCTTGGGCTTGACTGTGTTTCATTCTCCTAAATGTGTCTTGGCTCTGAGCTGTCTGCCAGAATTTGAACTCCATATGTTGTTGTCGTTGTTATTATTCCTACTACACACTAACAGCACTTTAGGAGCCTTGTCTGAGGTCCGCACACACACACACAGAAACAGCCCTTGCCTTGAAAAATGCATGATCTAAAGAGATGAGATAAAAACAAGGGGTGGGACAGGGATCAGATTTTCATTCCTGTTTTATACATATGCAACTGAGATACGGAGGGATTAAATGTCTTTCCTGTGCTCACACATGAAGTATCTGGGGCTAAACCTAGGAACTGAACCAATGTTTTTCAGTTCAAATCAACTTCATCTTCCTTCATTAACCTTTTACTAACTAACTACAAGTCTACTCCAACCTGTGTTTATAAGCTGAGATCTCAGATGCATTCAGCCTTTAGGCACACAGGCTCCAAGCACAGGAAGGGAACAGCACCCCTCTAACCTCTTGCAAGAATATATATGCTCATATAGCAGTAGTTACTCAGGAACTTAGTACTTGAAGCTTTAGAAAAATCCAACTCAGGAAATAAAGTCCCATATTTTGATCCTATTTGGTGAGGGAAGCCTGGATTCTGCTGTTTCTCTGCAGAGTCCTCTGTGCAAGCAACCACAGAAACAACAAACTGTGCCATGCTTCAGGGAAAAAGTAAATAATTACTTAAGGGATTTCTCTAAACATCTGACCTGCAGCTCACACATTCTTACTAAAAAAAGGGAAAGGAAAGAAAAGAGTAGTTATGCATGTTTTAGTAAAGAACTTTGTCTTCAGAAGAGTTTTGTCAGGCTTGGTGCTGTGACCATTTAGCTGGGGAGCCTGTTCCAGTGCCCAAACACCCCCTGGGTGAAGAACCTTTTCCTGATGTCCCACTTGAATTCCCCCTGATGCAGCTTCATTCCATTTCCTTGTGTTCTGACACTGGTGGCCAGAGAGGTGATCAGCACCTCCTCATCTGCTGCCCCCCTTGCCCTAAGAATGGGTGATTTTAGAGGCTCTTACTTTCATCAGATAAAAAGTCAAGGGTTTGTTTTGTTGTTGGTTGGTTGTTCTGTTTGGGTGTTTTTTAATAGAAAAAATAAATGTACCTGAGATTCAACTTCCAGGTGAATTTCAAGTCTTCATTCCAAAACACAGATATAGGAGAGCATCACAAAACACTTACTAGGCTTAAAAATAACCACAATAATATGCACAAAATTATGCATTTCTTCCTATCTTTCTGCTTGGAATGGCTGAAGCTTTTCAGCTGAAACATTCCTATGAATTTTAGTCTGAGATGCCCAAAATGGAAAACTTCAGGTCAGGTGGCTAAATATGCACACAATTAAAAAGAAGTCTTATAGTGGGCAATGTCTTACAAAGTTTTGGTAAGGCTCCAAAGCACTCCTGATGGCCAAAACCAAGAGGTGTGTATGTATAATAAATCCCAAAATACAGTTAGTGGAAGATAAACTGTGCTTCACTACTTGGCTTCTACACCACACTTTTGGTTACTTTTACAGAAAAAAGGGCTGCCATTACTTGCCTTGGTCAGAAAACAGAATTTCTGTTGTATGGGAAACTATGGAATATCACTTTTTTTTTAACCTCCAAAAATACTGAGATATTTCAAGGAATGGAATTGGCAAACTATTTTAAGTTGGAAACAGATAAATGGCTTTAGTTTAATAATGAATGTTGACAGTACTGAAACATTTAATTAAAAAAGTAAAAACTCTATCACTGTTCCAAAGGGCCTGAGAGGAATAGAAAGACAACAAAACAGACTAAGTGCAGCCTTTCAATGTCCTTGGATCAAAAAGCTGATCACAACGAAAAAGCCTACATCAATGATTCCAAGAAGGTTTGATGGAAAATGTTATCCAAGTAGTCTTCTTCACATAAGACAACACAGAGGTTTGTAATGGAACTTATTTTCCCAAAAAGGCTGATTTTTGGCACCTCTAAAATAAAGTGTTTAGGACTTCTTACTATTTGAATAACATCCCCTCTCCATGGCAAAGCCCATCCATTTCTCAGTCCTTACCTGCCACCAGTTTGCCCTCCTGAGATGTTGCCCCAAGTGCCTGCACACTGGGGAAGCACTTTGGAGAGACCTCTGAAGAAGGCTTTGAGGCTATCAATTCTAAAATACTTTATAAAACTCCAGAATTTTGTTTCTCTAAGTGGCTCCAACTAGCTCTTTCCAGCAGAAATCCCTGGGGAGACAAATTTGTCTTCCCTGTACAGAACTGCAACTGCTAATTCTGCAGAGTAATAAGATTGCCAAAAACCTTTGTATGGTTTTTGGGTGGCTGAAGTGCACATTTCTATCTCCAGCTTTGTTCAAGGTGAATAGGTAGCTCTACCTGGGAGTCTTACATGCAGACTGTGTTTTGGGATCAGTCTGTGAAAATACAATGGGATGGAGGTCCTCTTAAGCTAGCCAGACATTTGCCATTGACTTTAAAAGCAGCAGAAGCGCAGTCAAGAATAATTATTTTTTATCAACAACACCCTTACTTTAGGATTACTCCCAGGAGCATTCAGGTCAGGGCAGGCCCTGGGAGTGCTTCAATCTGCACAGTCAATTAGTGTCAGTGCTATTCTACTTTTTCAAATTTTGACTAAAAAAAGTCTCTCCAAGACTTTTAGTTGTAGAAATGGATGGAAAATATAAATCCATCCAATGATTAGAGGTGAAAATTTTCCAGTAATCTCTGGTCTTACTCAGCTTCAGTGATACAAGAAACCATCTTGACCCTATAGCCCAATTTGTTAAGCCAGTTCTTGTACACATTGATCTGATTACCAGGGAAAATACAGAGGGAAAAGAAAACAGTAAGAGCTGGTCATGTGGTTTTGTGAGACATGGATCAAAAATCTCAGCCCTGGTTGTCTCTTGAGGATGGCAAGAAACTTGGGTTTCTCTGAGGAAGACTGCAGAGAGATCCGTAGGCTGCACAAGGAAACTCCATGCTCCATGCTGCACCTGGCAACACCAGTGGAGAATCTCAACTGCTCCTGACAAGACCAATGTACCACCAGAAACACCATGTAAAAGGAATTGAACACAGGCAAGGAAGATGCCAAGGATCACGGTTTGGAAAATCCTGCTGCACAGGGTAATTCTGGAAAACATGGAGGGGCATTGCCCTTTGAAGGAACCTTGTTCCTTCAGGGAGGGTTCCAGCATCTTCTGGGCGCTTCCCAGGAATACTTGCCCCTCGACTTGCAGTCAAAGAGTTCATAAGGATAACACCTTTTTCCTGGAAATCAGGGTGTGCCTGCTAACTGTCTGAAATGCTTTCTTAATGAAACCTTTACCTCTGCTTCCAGCAGGACTCTTGTACCAGGCCGCTGACCTGGCTGCTGGAAACCCTCCTCAACCATCCACAGGATCTCCCTCTTTGGCTATAAAGATTTCTATATAATTTTTTAAATCCTGTTTTCTAGACAGGCTCTCTAGTCTGTGTAATCATGACACTGCTTCTGATATGAATGGTTCTCCTTGCCACCAACCTCCTCCCTGCCTTTCCCCCAAAATAAAAAATCCTGGTTGAAAACCAAAACAAATAGTAGATTTTTATCATGCAGAATTTGTTAATAATACTTTCCCTGAAATAGTTCCCAGGCCTCTTATAATGCTCAAATAAAAGCCCAAACATTTACAGCCAGTACTTTAAGCCAACTAATAATTTATTTGAGCCATACTGAAAAGCTCAAGAGGGATTTTGAATGAAAAATCTAGTGAATAAACTGATAGCCAAATACTGCCTTGCAGTCCCGCCACTGTAATACACAGGATGCACGGAGCTCTGTTGGTGACAGAGACATACACTGAAAAACAGTCAATGAGATGATAGTTAAGTCTTGTCAATCTGAAGCAGAAAAGATAATGCCTTTGAGCAAACCATGAGCTTCAATATTTCCCAACTTCAGTGGCACACAGATGATTAGGTGTTAAACTCCTACTGCCTTAAAAACTTTAAGGAAAAAAAAAGGTATTTAATCATTTGACAGTAAGATAAGAAAGGCAAAAACTCTGCTTTCAGAACTTCATGGGAAACTTAATACATGGAAAATTCCCAAAGATTCTACTGAGTGTTACAGAATCTGCATGTACAGACCAGGATTAAAGCTCACAGAATTAGATAAAAGGCAGAATTTTTTTAAAGTCACTTCAAAACTATAAAATTGCTTTGAAGTGTCTAAGCCAAGCTGATTTTCAGGACTCATCTGCCATCTTGCCAAATGTAAAATAAAATACATATCAAGAAGTAAAGGATTTTAAGGCATGTAAATAAACGATCTTCTCAAGTTATTAGTTTGCAATGTGAACTTAAGAACATGAAAAAATTTATTCTGTAACCGTAAAAGTGCTTCCTTCCTCCTTTTGTTTTGTCTCAGATTTTTCACCCTACTTCATAGCTGAAAGAAAATGAATTCATATAAGAGTAGCAACATGAAAAAATAGTCTTCACAATTTACTGCACAGTAGTTTGTTTCCAATATTGCAATAGATGGGAGTTTGAAGCACCCTGTGGCTTTGGCTGGAGCAAGAGCACTGGTTTAGCCTTGATTTGAACCTGCTGTTTACAACACACTGTAAGCCCTTCCCATATGGCTGACTTTTAGTGAGGTTTATGTGAAAAAAAACCCCACTGCCAACCGAACGCAGGAAAAAGGAAAATACTTTGCATGTGTAGATTTATTTTTACAATTGCTTTGGAGTGCAAAATGAATGAATTTATATTACAGAAAACGTACATTTTACTCTGACAAAATGATTGTGCTGCTCTTTTGCTTGTTATTTGGCTTGCATGTAACACACAAAAGATGTGGGAAGTTCCAGCTGCAGCCTCTGAAGAGACTGGATGTCCAGACTGCTGTGGTTTTTGCAGCTTTCCTGAACTGGGCTCCTGGTGCCCTTTAAACATTTTGCCCCATTAACCACCTTGGGGATATTCTGTGCATATGACTACGCGCATGAGCGTATTTAATTGATTGTTTCACCTTCTGAACTACTCAGAGATCTGGAAATTACTTTCAACGAGCAAACAAACCATTGGAATAATCTCTGGAACTTATCTCAACCTCTGGAGACTCCAACGTTGAGCTAAATACACCAGGAAGCCTGGATTTGTATTTCAGCACTTCTGTTTCCAGCTACAACCCAGAATCAGGGATGAAATTCAAGAGGAAAAACAATTCATAGCTAGAAACAACTCAAAGCTAATTTAGCAAGGCTCACTTGGATAGCATTTCATGTGTCCCAACTGTCCCTTTGCTGCACACGCTTAAGCCCTAACCAAGACTTATGGCTGCAAGCAAATGTGAGCACTGAGAACATTCCTCATCCCCTTCAATGGCATTTCTCAGGGAGCAGGGGGACAAGCACAGAGATACGTCTTGGTGATGCCTGGGCTCTAGGGCCCACTCCATCTCACAGCTGTAAAACAAGCCAAAGAAGAAAGATGCTGTCATAATTAAAGGTATACAGCATGGGTTCATGAGATTTGGGTCTTGAGTGGATTGTTTGACAGAGAGAGCTCTGAAGTATGTAAAGAATTTAATTACTAGTCCCATGGTTTCTCTTCCATTTTTCATCCCTAGCTGTGCACGTTTTCGCTGTTGCCACAGCTCCCAAAGTATAACGCACCTCTCTGACTCATAGTGACACTGTCATGGACACAAATGCATCTTCACACAAGGCCAACAGACTCCAACCAGCTACAGAGCTGGGAGGAGAACAGATTTACAATTGTGGAAGTGGAGCTGAGCCTCCCAAATAGAAATGAAGGGGATGCAAACTTCTGAACTTTGGGGAAGTTTAAATCTGTCTTTTCTCAACTCACAGCACTCTGACTCAATACTCATCTCAATGTCTCACTGCAGTTTGGGGAGACAGGGAATAATATTTTTATTATTTCCATTCTACAGATGGCCGAGCTGAAGCACTGCAAGGTTTATTGACTTAGAGTTGCACAGCATGCTTGAATGGAAGCAGAACCCCAGCTGGCCTGATTCCCACTCCTGGGCTTTTAGCAGTTACACTCTCCTGTATTTGCTCCTTTTAACATCTGATTATTTTACTGCTCTAATCAGCTCCCCATTTTATACTCAAATTATTTCCTTAGGTTACATTAAACCTGTTTGTCACATTACCCAGACAAGACTCTAGATATTTTTTTTCAGCTATGCATGGGCAGAAATTCAGTTTTTTTTGTTTAAATGCAAACATGCACAGGGTCAGTGAAAGGATCCAGACTCTGAGAAATTATTCCTCTGCTCATTTTCATGTTCACAACATGAATTACATTAAGAGCAGAAATTAGTCATTAGCGTCTCCCTGTGTTTGGTGAAAAACTAATAAAACATCACATTTTAAATGCTTGTTACTGCATACTTTTGTTAGCATATCACCTCTCGCAGCACCAATGACTAAACAACTGACATAGCTGGATCTTGGCTGAGGCTGCTACAGAACAGCAGGAACACTGGTGAAGCATCTTCCAAAAGTGAGCTATTTATCTGGCCAGGGAGATTTTTTTCCCCCCTTTCTCTCTCTCTTTCTGTGCGCGCTCATGAACCTGACCCAACACGTTTCCAGAAGAGACTCTGCGGTTGTTGTTGCCAGACAATGCCTGCAATCATTTTTCTCCAGCCGCACATCCAAACTACGGGGAGGGCGGGGGGGTGGGGGGGGGGGGAGGAAGAGAGAAAAGCTCTTTTGTTTGGAAGTGTGAAGAGCTCTGTCGAAACATGTCTCTTCAGGGTAGTTTTAAGTTGCAGAACTGATAAGAAAAAAAGTCCAACATAATGATTTCCTTCTGCTTGCTGTGCCTACCCTCTGAGCACTCCCCTCTGCTTCTGGTGCCCATTAGGAATGAGATAACTCATGAAGAAAAGACCCTCCCTGTAGGAATACATCCACTACACCTTTTTTTTTCCCTAGTTTTTCATAGAATCATAGAACCATTTTGGTTGGAAGATGACCTCTAAGATCATCGGGTCCAACAGAAACCTGGTCTCTGTAATTCTCCCCCACACCATCACCAAACCCCAAAGGGGTTTCTGTCTCCACATTAAATTGATGGAGTGTCCCAATGTAGCTTACAATCTCTGCTGATCAGGCTGTTGTGTTCAAAACTGATGGACTGTGGGGCTCCCAGAGGGGAGAGCCAGTGCTTATTTGGAGGCTCTCTTCCATGCAAAATATGAAACTTATGAGCTGGGGAAGCTGCCTCTGGCCAGAACCCAGTCCAGGGAAGTTTTAAGTGAAAAAAAAAAAAAGTCTCTTAATGGCTTAGCAATAAAACCATGGGATCTGCTAGAGCATCTGACAGTCAGAGAGAGTTAGTTAATTCATGATTTAACTTGGTTCACAAAATTGAAGGGAAGGCATCATGCATTGGCTTAAAGTAGGTAGGAAAAGTGGTATGTAAGAAATGATGGAGCATCCAGCAGAGAAAACTCTTGATTGTAAGGTGAGCAGGAAAACAAGCCAAACTCTTCTTTTCACACTAATTAATTAAATAAATAATATTCCTGCCAAAAAGTTGCCAACCGCCTTCAAACTGAAGAGCAACGTGTTCACACTGGATTAGCCCAGGAACGTAGCAGTTCCTGTCCATTCCTGCTTACAGATTTTTCAATTTTTTTTTTTTTAATAGATTAAAAAGGTGCCTTTGCTTTGGAAAGAATTTTTTAATGTGTGACTACTGTAATGCAGAATACAGCAGTCTGCTTAATCTTTTTATGAAAGATGAACAAAATAGATTGGTCTTTGTTCAAGTTTGTTCTATAAACAAGCTGGACTTAATCCTTTCAATAACAATCCCTGAATCTGTTCATACCCTTTAGACATTTTTCCAAGGAAAAAATACATACCTAATTTCCAAGGTACCCATGCTTCTAATCTGGATCCTGCTATGCTAGGCTACTCTGTTACATCAGGTTCCTTTTCTCTTTAAGACATACCAGAAGAGAAGAAAAACAAAAAAACCCAAACAATCAGAGGAAAACTACAGTTAGCTTGGGGAAAAAGGGAATTTTCCAGTTTAAATGGATGTGCAGCCAATAATAAGCATAAACTGTTTATGCAATGAGCGTCATCATTTTACCGTGCCTCTGCCAGGTTGCACTGTCTCACTGTCTAAAACTCAAATTCAGTGTGCACGTGTGTTACTCTGTCTCTCTGGTGAGGTGAAAGAAGAGTATGTTCAGATCTTCTCTGCTCGTTACCTCAAGGAGAGAGTTTTGCAGTTCTACATGGCTAAAACTGGGTATGAGGTAGTCTTCAGCATTCCTCATGTGGTAGGGAGGAAAATATACCCAGAAAATGTATCTCTCACAATCCTAATCCAATTAATCAGTTACTTCTGTGGATTAGTAAAGTAAGGAAAAACAGGCAGGCTGAGATAGGGCTGCATACACAAAATTGTCTACCATATAAAGAAGAAACTTCACACATTCTTCCTTCATAAAATATGTCCCAACAGTCTGGGGCCATCTGGAAATTCACATACTCCTTTTGAAAAGCTTTTACTTTCATTTTCTTCAAAATTACTAACAATTCTTATGTGCCTTTTTTTTTTCTTTCCCAACACGCTAAAAAACCCATCCAAAACCCAGAAAAATATTTCAGGGCTTTAAGAAACAGCCACATACAACTTCAGGGGCTTTTTTTTTGACATGTGATGCACACAGACCTTCCTCCACAGAGACCATGATGGTAACAAGGACCTTTGGCACTGATCACAGAATCATAGATTAGTTTGGGTTGGAAGGGACATTAAAGATCATCCACTTCCAACCCCCTGCCATGGGCAGGAAACCTTCCACTAGACCAGGTTGCTCCAGGGCCCCATCCAGCCTGGCCTTGAACACTGCCAGGGATGGGGCATCCAAGGTTTCTCTGGACAACCTGTTCCAGTGTCTCACAGCAAACATTTTCTCCCTAATATCTAATCCAAACCTACTCTCTGTCAGTTTGAAGCCATTCCCTCTTGTCCTGTCACTACATGCTCTTGTTAAATAGTCCCTCTTTCTTGTGGGTTCTTTCCAGGTTCTGGATGGCCATAATTAGGTCTCCCCGGAGCCTTCTTTCTTCCAGGCTGAGAAATCCCAACTCTCTCAGCTTTTCCTCATAGGAGAGGTGCTCCATCCCTGTAATCATCTTGGTGGCCTCCTCTGCACTTGCTCCAGGAGGTTGATGTTCTTTCTGTGCTGGGGACCTCAGAGCTGGATGCAGTGCTCCAGAGGGGTCTCAGCAGAACAGAGTAGAGGGGCAGAGGAGTTGAGGGGAAGAGTCCCCTCCCTCACCCTGCTGCCCACAGTGCTTTGGATGCAGCCCAGGTACAACTCGCTTTTTGGGCTGCAAGTGCACATTGCTGGCTCATGTTCAGCTGGAACCAAAGGAATGCACCAGTTTCTAATGCTGCTGATAGCAGCTTCCTGTTCACAACTTCTGTAAAGAATATAAGCAAGGATTAATGTCCCTATCCCTTTATGCTGATCCAGTGAGCAGGTCAGACAGTATGCAGCTGACAACATTTCTTGAGGGTGGGGAAGATTGCTTTTGTTTCCACACACAGCCCAGGGTCCTGGCTTCTGACCAGACCTCCATCCTGTGACATCTCTTGGGCCAGCAGACTCCTTGCTTACCTAGGTATGAGTCAGAGGTGAGCAGAACTCAACTAGAGATCAATATTTTCTTATTCTTAAGTTTTCTGGGAAAAATTATTCAACAGCTTTGTATATCGGGCTCTGCAGATGTATCAGCATGCTGCTGTTTTTACACAACATGCCATGATAAATCATTGATCCCAAAGTAGCTTCTGTCCTTCACAGAAGTTTCCTGTTCTGAAAGCCCTCCTGTGCTTGATAGGTTCATCAGCTGCTGCAGAGATTGTGAATAAACTGTTCTTTATTTATGATGTGCTGTTCACTTCTCTGGACATGTGTCCTGCTTAGTTTTACAGCTGTAGAAATCCTTCAGCAAACAGATTCCTGTTTAATCATAGCACAGGACAAGAGAGTCAGAAAATACTGCAACTCCAGGAGCAGAGAAGTGACTGATACAGGGGCTGAGTCCTGAGGCTTATAGACTGTATACCACTCCAAACAATGCTCATGTATTTCACACCGAATACTGCCTTCGACATAGATGTCATGAGCAAGCCACTTTGCAAATTTTTGCATTAACTAAATGCAACAGTGGGAAAGAACACTGTAAGTTCCCTGCTCACGTAACTAATGGCTAGACATTATGAAGGGAGTTATTCAGATAAGTAATAGCCCCCAGCTAATCTTTTCCTGAAACCATACAGAAGGCAATAACCTCGTACAAGCCCGAGCATGCTGTCCCTTCCACTTACATCTTCAACTTGCCTGACGGTAAATTTATTTTTCCTTTAATTAAAGAACCCCTGACTGACACTTTCATAGGGTCTAATCCAGCTTCCAGTGAAGTCAATGGAAATTGAACTGTAGCCCTGCAACACTTAGAGAAGGAAATTAAAATTAATAATTGAAACCCCCATGTAGGCAGAAAACTTTGCAGTGAGTAGATATATTAAGCGATATAACAGGCCCACACAACAAGGTATATAATTTCTAAAGGACAGAGAGACAAGTTCAGAAATTGTTCTGGTTCCACACAATAGCTCAAACCAAAGGCACATTTACTTTCATCTTAGTTAAAAGACACAGAGGAAAACCCCTTCTTAATCATAAGTAAGTAATTACAAGATGCTGTCAGTGACAAATATTTTAGATTTCAAATACTTTCTTAAAAGTTAATTTCACAAGTATGACTATGTGTCAAAACCTAAGTTTCTTTTGAACTTAGTTTCTTATGACTGCAATGACCTCTTATTTTGGCAGGCCTGTTCCCAACAGCAGTAAACCTGGAGAAGCTGAAGAAGTCACAGAAAATGTGCTGTATGGAAAGACAGTGTGAATGTACACTGGAGGAGTCCTTTACACACTTACACCACATGCATGAGCAACAACAACCATTATAACCACATGGATTATATATTCATTATCACAGTTTCAGGAAAGACCAACCTGATCAGGACTTAAGGTGTGCTAGACTCCATACTAAAAAGGGAAAGAGAACAAGGGAAAACAGAGACCCTGCTTCAGGTGTCTTCTAGTCCAAGTATTATAGGGTGACTACAAATGGGGGGACAAGAAGGACAATAGGCAGCATGATGGGTACTTTATCCTGGCAGGAGTTTTACAGAAGGATCTGAAAAAGCAGAAAAACTTTAAGGTATTTATGGAGACCCACTCTGAGCAGGTACACACATATATATGGGTGTGTATATATATTACAGTGTGTGGGATGAAGTACAAATGTTCTTCTCTAGGAAGCAGGTGGTGCAAGACGGTGTGAGCGATGAAGCAAAGGCAAGGTGACAGATGAAGGAGATAGATCATGAAAGATCTTTAAAATTAATCTAAGTGCCATACTCTCAGTATGATGGTGAAAGTGTTAGAAGGATGCAAAGAGAATGATGAAACCTCAAAGCTGAGGGCTTAGAAACTTGGAAAAAGCAACAGATACTTCAGTGAACTAAAGCAGGGTGAAATTATTACATTTATCATCAGATAAAATAATGTTGCAGTAATGGAAATTTTGATGGCAACAGCCTAAACAAGTTTTAATATTAATTAAGAACAATAATTAATATGGTTTTACCCAAGTGAAAACAAAATGCTATTTCCAAAACACTATACCCACTGAGTAATTGGTGTGACAGCAGAAAATTGTGTCCTCACAATTCAACAAAGTAAGAACATTTCAGAAAAGGTATCAAGCTTTTGAAGAAGTTACTCTGTCTTGCTTGGAAGTGGATAGGCTGAGTATGCCTTTAGCATCATGGAAGAGAAGTCATATGAGTTTCTATGCTATTACTCAATTTTGCAGTATTAAGTTCTGTATTATAAAAACATTCTCTTTAAAGATTACAAATTCTGGCATCCTGTGTCTATACCTCATGCTACAAATGTTTACAATTACAGCTGTATTTACTTCTCCTCTTTTTTTTTTTTTTTCCCTTACAGTGAAGCTGATTTATGTTAGCACTGACAATAAAACTTAAAAAGAAAAATAAAATTTTCATCATCTTTAGTTTATCCAGTTTGTGATGGCTATTAGTAAGGGAGATGAAAGCATGAAAGAATCACCCATGGATTCTTCATAATGAATTGGATTTTAATAGGAAATGGCACAGGTACTCTCTAGTAACCTGAAAGCACAGTTGTAAAAGATTTGAAGCTCTGAAGAAGATTTCACCATCTCCTTCATGGCTTGTGCTTTGTGACAGGTTTAAGCAGAGTCTTTAAAATCATCTATACTTGTGTTTCAGGACAACATATTCCACAAGAAAGACTGGATTTAATACATGACAGGGAATTAGTATTGTCCTTTAAAGGCACGCTTTAACAAATATTTGTATCCACATGTAAGTATTTAATGTTTAAAGAAATATCTATTTTACATTAAAAAAGTTACAAAATGTGTCCTTTTTTATACTCAGGAAACACCAACAGTCAAACCAAATTAACTGAGAAAGCTCTACAGATGAAATAGCTATCAAAAAACCCCAAACACAGTGTTTTTGAAATGTAGAACAAATTTCATCCATCCAAACTTTACAAACTAGCAAATAAGTTATGGAGACTCACAGATCCCATAAAGCCTTACTTTTCAATTCTAAGAAACATTTCTCGTCCCATGTACTCAACTTCTTAACAAACGCACCCAGAGGTGTTGCATGTTCTTATTCTATATATAAGTATTACATATGTTAAACATAGATCAACAAATCTACAGTTCCAAATGTTGCAGAGTGCATGCTTTTAGGAAATTACTTGGTTTGCACACTATTGAGGACACTGAAAGATTCATGCATCAGATGAAAATATGGTGGATTCTACTCGGTACATCATCCATGTGTTCTGAATCTGACACAGTTCAGCACCTCTGGGGCAGTGCTATATGAGTTGTCTGTATACTGGCAAAGTTGTATAAAAAAGAGTGAATGATTTGCCAAGCCCAAATTGGAACATAACCTACTTCTGAATGACCCAGCATTTGAGAGCGTAAAGCCGTGCCCTCAGTAACCCCAAATTTAACTAAAAAGAGGCCGATATTATGACTTACAACACAAGCCATGCTACTTCTTGCATGGTGGAACTCGTTTTAAAATGGAGATTACCTTGAAGTAACCTCTGTTCCTTTTACAAGATCGTGTTTCCAGCCACATTGGCCACTATAGTTCACATGGAAAACCAGCACTGGAACAGTAAGTGAAGCTTTGAAAATCTGTGTGACTACTTGCAGGGTAACACACCATAGTTTGAACAGGCTGTTTTCTGTGCCCTATGTAACAACACTTGACCATTAATATGGACAATTCACATAATTATCTACCCTGTTACCCAAGAAATCCAACCTACTGTTAGTTTGAGTTTCTATCCCTTTATCACCTGAAAAAAATTGATTGTGGTGCATCCTGCAAGTTCTACTGTAAAACATAGCACAGTAAAGTATCATAGATCTTTACACCAGAGACTAAAGCAAACTTTGGAGCTGAGCAACACAGACATTTCTTGAATTTAGGGCTCTAGAGTCAAATGTTACTCACAGTTCTTAACTACATCATATCTCAACCGATTCCCAAATTCTGAGAGAGTTCAAGCCCTAGTCTGGGTTGTCACCAATTCATACTTTAAAAAAGAGCATTTATTAAAATCACTGAAGATCTCTCCTCTGACTTCAATGAATTTTGAGTCAGACCTATAATCCATCAATCTCTGGTCTTCCCCCTAATCACAAAATTACCTGCAGGAATACATTTTTGCATTACAGGCCTCTGTTTAGCAGAGCACTGGCATGGCTCCACAAAGCTCACCTCAGAAATTATACAAGTTCTTACCTTTTTCCATCCTTTTATGTTAGAAGAGAAACACATTACTGAGTTCATGGCCCTCAGAGTAAGAGCTATGACATGCACAAAACAACAGTGTATTTACTTTTGGTATTGTAGATACTTTGAATGTTAGACTGTGAGAGAGACTGGGAGTGGGAGAGGGGAAGAGAAAAAACTTCCAGTGGTCTGAAATACATGAAGAAATACAATATTAAGAGTGGACTCTGAAAGTTAGTGTCTAGTCATTGTGGAAAAATCTAAAGGTTATGTATTTACAGGGATTTTAAAAAAAAAAAAAAGGTTCTCTTTTGAAGCTTTGGGGTTTTTTTTTTTGAATCTGCCAAAAGCTGGATTTGACAATCAGTCAGTCAATACAAGTGAATTGAGTTTCTGAAGTCAAATAGGCTGTGTTGGCACGGCACCATTTTTATGCAATAAACCATTACCAAATCTGTCACATTACATGTCACAAACCAAAAGCCAAAGCAAACCCGTGGGTGAAAGTGACTTTTCTTCAGTTGTGTTTTGTGCTAAGCTTCTCCTCCTTTCTTGGAATGTCAGTAAAGCCTTATAAACATACAAGAGCAGAAAGACTTGCAATTAATTACTGGGAAATGGGGATCTGCATCATTAATTCTTTTAATGGCAAGAACATACTAAATGCTTTCCTACACCTCATATGAACATATAACAACAGCCAATTGCACCACAACAGACAGGCACTATAACTTATTTTGGAGGATTTCATTCCTGTTTATCTGTCTCTCAAGACTCCTGCTTTGGGGGCAGGAAAACAGTGCTCTGTTATCTTTATATTACTCAACAATTTAGTTTTCATTTCACCTGTTTCTTCCTGGAGTTACAGCTGCAGGCTCACAAAACTGCCTGAGCCTGAAGAGATAAAAATCAAAAAAATCAAAACCCAAAACAAACAACTCCCCCATCTTTGCCTCATTCTGAAATATCTGTTTGATAATAATGCAAATAAAAGGAGATAAATGTCTCCCATGAATAAATTTTTTCTTTTCTCTCTGTGCAAATACTGGCAGTAGTGACAGATTTTATTAAACTGTGTTTTACAAAATTCAGTGAACAAAGTGACTTGGGCATCATTGCAGCTGAAGGTTTTGAGTCTTTTCATAGAATCATAAAGACTGGAAAAGGTCTTCAAGATTATTGAATCTAAATTTTGACCAAGGCCCTCAAGATCATTGAATCTAAGTTTTGACCTAACACCATTGTATCAACTACACTATGGCACTCACATCCAGTCCTTTCTTGAACATTTCCAGGGATGGTGACTCCACCACTTCCCTTGGCAGCCTGTTCCAACCCCTGACAACCCTTTCAGTGAAGAAATACAGTTAATAAGCATGCTTTCCTCTAGGCAAGAAGGAACAGATGCGAAATCCTCTTCCTTCTGCTCCTGAAGAAATGTCAGATCCGAGGTAGGAAATGAGCTCAGTTCTGCACCGGCATGCTCCACGTAAGTCCAGACACTAACCTCCTTTGTGACTGCACTGCCTGAAGTTGAAAAGTTTCATTTCAACCATAGTAGCCATTCCAGTTGTCATAAAATTCAGGGCACTGACTCATTCAAGCAACCGATGGCAGTTCCTTGCGGCAACATATGGCTCTTGGTTTTGGAAAGGAAATTTTAACATTATGACCCTCATGAGGGAAATCAGTCTGGCAGTCGGGAGCACCATTTCCTATCATTATGGGGTTAAGGGCATACTAAGTGGGTCTCATGATCTATAGAAATCTCATTAAGTGGACATAGACATAAACATAGTAGTAATGAAATACTTTTGGTGGAAATGTGACAGCTCCAAGACACCCTATGTTTCCGCACTGATTATGATCTTGGAAAGAAACATCTGCTTGTCAAAGAAACCTCTTCCAAGAAAAGTGGAATAAAAGGTTATAAATAATTTAGTAATTCAGTGGTTTGATTAACACAACAATCACCATCACCAGTCATTGCCCCACCTCGTATGTCAGATGAAAGCTCAAACACAGTAGTTTCATAACTAAATGTAAACTTCCCAGAATCAATTTGTTTCAGTTCTTTTGGATATGACACAATTTCCAACAAATAATGGGGAATTACTAAAGAGAAGCCAAGAGCAATTTGACTTATAGCGGGGTATATTTTAAAACTTTCAGTGTAAAGAAATAATCAAATTCATAAGATTTCTGAATATTTCATCCTGACAGAATTAAATCCTGGAGCAGCGGTGTATACTTGCTTGCTGCTTGCATTCCCTGTCCAGCTGGATGATTCCCTTTCTCCAGGAGAGTCCTGGGAGGTGCAGAAAGTTGGTACACCTGATTATACCATTATAGGGAAGTGCTGTGTGGAGGAAGCACAACCAAAATCTAATTATTATCTGTGGAGCAAACAGCTCCATAGCTGCTGCTGCAGCTGAGGGTGGAGGAAGCTGCCTGATGGCTGCTCCTGTGATGCCCCAAGCTCCATGGCACAAAGAACCTTCATACAGCTGCCTTTCCACACTTTCAGCCAGATCAGAGGAAGAACCAGCCCCAAAGGAGAAGTGCTGACTGGTTAAACATCACAACAGATGTTACAGGAGTTATTTAAAAACAAGAGTAATTAGAGGACACACAAAGACAATAAGAAATTATGCTGCTTTCAGAAGAAGCTGGGCAGCAAATGGCTTTCCTATCTGTTCAGGACACCAAATATTTTTTCTGTTTTCCTTTCTGCTGAGAACAACCTCAAAACCTTTCAAATTCATGAATGTAAAGCCAGAGAGAGAATCTCAATCCCTTTCTCCCTGGGACAGCAGTCTCTACTGGTGAGGAAATTATCAAGCAGTGGGGAAGCCAGGCCCCATCTGTGCTCTGTGCAGTACCACCAAAGAACCAACCTTTTTAAATCCCAGGTGATGGCCCCAGTTATCGTGACATTACCTAGTGGCACAAGCTTGTCTTTGAGCAAAACTTTTGCTGGAGCAGAGATTTGAACCACAGCCTTCTCCAGTGCATGAGAACAGTACTGGCTCCTCTTAAGAGGTGAGATGAGGAGGTCACTTGCTTTCTGTTTTTCCAGGAATTCCAATCTGGGCCCTTGAATCATCTTCCCAATAAAGCTTTGTCAAAACTGGCAAGCTCTTGATCTTTTTTTTTCCTCCTTATTTTCAGTTTTTACTAACTTACACTCTTCTAAGGAAGAAAAATCAACAATATGTTGCTGGAAAGTTTTTAAATGACTCTTGTTACAAAGCATGGCAGTGCCAAAGCCAGGAGCAGGACCTGGGGAGGCTCGTGAATGGTCACAGCTCTAATCACTCAGCTGTGGGCTTTCCTACTACTAATTTGTCATAGGAGAACAGATGGTGATGATGGTGCATGGGGCCAGATTCTTACACCTCTTTAACATTTACAACTTGCATTGCAACAGCATCTTTGGGACCTCAGGAAGCCTGGGGCCCTGTAATGTTAGGCACTGTACAAACAGAGAGTAAGATACAGCCTCTGCTCTTAGGAGCTTCCTGAGAGACTAAATAGACCAGACAGATAAAGGGGGGAGAAAAAGCAGAGAAGTGATTTGCCCAAGGTCACATAGGAAGAACTTGCAGAGCTCAGAGTAGGTCTCAGATCACAGGTCAGTATATTTCCACTTGTCCAAATCCTGTCTGCGAACAAACAGCTGTGACCATTAAATCACTTGCTGAGCCTTCAACAACTTCAGCGCAACTCACTGCTTTGGGACTACTCCGTGCATGTTTTCCTATAAAGACACCAGGAGGAGTTCACCAGCATGGCACGGATGGGTGTCTTTGCTGCTGTCCTCACTGAGGACATAAACAATCCCAGGGAAGCAGAAAAATGCTGTGCAAAAGGTGGGTTTTTTTCACATCAGAACAGCTTTGGATAGAAAGTTACATTATAATACACTGACACGGAGGACTAGAGAAAATGCCTGCTTCCAGCAGACCCCAAATACTGTATAAACTCATCTGGCCAAAGGCTGAGGCACCGTTTGCCTTGTGTTTTGCTCTTACACCAGATTCACTGAAGAGGTCAAATGCACTTTAACCCTTTCTATATCACGCATTCATAAAAATACTCAGCAGATGCAGGAGTGTGTGCACAAAGCTTCCATCTTTTAAAGATTAAAAGAATTGTTTTACAATTAAGGCATTATTTTTCATGTGGAATAACTGACCTGTAATCTGATGTGAAGCCACAAATTCCAAACTGCAAGGATGTCCATTGTATTCCGGGATACATGTGTTCTACTCAGGCTGACAGAAATTATTATTTTACATCAGAATTTTAGTAAAGGTCATTTAACCACTGCTTTTCCAGAACCTCATGAAAAATTACATATATTCTAATGAACTCAAGTGTAGTTCAGATGTTTCACTGGAGGCTTGCTCTGTTCCATGCTGCTCAGTGCTGCAGACAGAGCAGTCAGCTGGATGGATTTCCTTTCTGATCAATCTGTCCTCTCTCATGTTGCAAGATAAAAAGGGACCTGAGGAATGGTGGCACCAAGGCCTGGACTTATCCTACCTAGAAATGGAATTGGTTTAGATGCCCATGGTGGTCAACAACCTGACAAAACAAGACACAGATATGCCCACTCTCTCTCTCTCTCTCACTCTTCAGAGTGAGCTTCCTGAATCTGGGAATCAGGGGTTGTTTCTTCATCTGCAAGTGAGGCAGTGCAAGTGAGGAAGATCTCTGCAGCAGAGCTGCTGGTGAGGCACAGCCACCATCATCACCACGTTTCTCTGGAGCTGGGTTAGCTCCAGACCAGCTCTGCTCTGGACCCAAGGAGGGAATGCCACGCCTTAAGGGCAGGAGTGTGCTAAGTGCACTCCTGGAGCATATATGCACAGTTTGATTTCATTCATAACTCTCCCATGTTCCAAGACTGCTCTCAACAAAAACAAAACTGTAATAAATGGGGATTGTCAGATGATTGTTTCAAAAGTGCATTCCTGCTCTGAGCTAAAGCACCAAGGCAACCAGTGAGACCTACACTACACTAGAGCCATTACTTTTTAAAAACCAAACAATATCAAGTAATTTAGCACTCAAATTGACAGTAGGTTTTTGCTAAAAGCAAAAAGCAAACAAAATCCAAATTCTTAATATCCTTAGGAGTGTTTTCATCACTCATTTAATTGACTTTCTCCCTAGAGCTTTTGCAATCCCACTGCAGTAAATTGTGAAGCAGGAAAGAGGATCTTCACTATAATAAAGTCTGACAAGTTAAATTCTCCTAAACTCAGCAAGCAGATAAAACTTAAACAAGATTTAAACCAACTGTATTAACCCAGGATACGACAAGAACAAAACACCCCAGTTATGGGTACTGGTAGCATGTCTTGTTGGGAAGTTTATGTCTCCATGTCACTATACATTGGACTGCTCACCCTAACGTTCCACTCAGCATGTCAAAAGCAACAGCAAGAGTTTACAAAAGACCTTTGGCTCTCAGTTAACAGAATTTTATTTCTTCTACATTTTGCCAGTTAGTGTTGCAATCCTTGCAATGTATTAGGCTATCACTAGACATTCCTGAATTCTTTTAAAAAGGACTGTTGTTGGCACTTGCTAGAAGGCAGCAAGACCCTTCTCTTCATGTAAGGACACTGCCACACATGTAGTGCAACTGCTGCACTTTCAGGCTGAGCATTCACCCTGTGCTCCACCTTGGGTGTACTTTTGGAGCACTTGGGTACCTCTAGTAATGCAGAAAATGAGTGGTTGTGCATTGAGCAGCTTTTCCTGGAGCAAAATATTAAAGATACATATTTTAATCTATAAATTTTTATGCAGCTAGGAGAAAAAGGGGAGGAAGACCATATTCCGTAACTGCTTGCAGACCAAAAGGCAGCTGGCATCTGAGTTCTAGCAAGAAATGTTGAGCAGATTGTGGGTGCTGGCTATGGGGGCATTTTCTTGCTGGCATGGAAGCTGGGTGTTGATTCAGTGCTGGCAAAAGCTTTCCTCTGCACCCACAGAAGTTAAATCCTCTATCACCTCTCAACAAGTACATTATGACAGCAGAAGGCGTTTTTTATCTAGCTGATGACAAGGAAGCCTGTGAGGCTTTTTGAGGACCAGAGTTAAAGAAACACAACCTGATAATGCCTTCTCTTTCTCTAGGGTGATCCTTACCTTCACTTAATCTTGTTTGGGGAGTGGCCGAGATACCATGGTGAGCTGGCAGGGAGCTGTGCAGAGCTCCTCTGAGTGGGAGCAGGGAGGGCATGGGCGGGCAGGATGTCAGATGGGAGGCACCGCTCACAGACCGTGCCCAAATGACTTTACTTCCATCCTGTGCCACTGACACAAGGAAAGTGCCAGTATGGATTTTATATTTTCAGAATTTATGACATGCCTTTTTCAATTTAGGGAGGCAACAAAGAGATAGAGGAGAACCATCCTTTGTGATAAAGCATGGCAAGTCTCTCCAAAAGCAGTCACCTCGTGCTGGCTTAGAGAATACCTGGCAGACTGGCTGACATTTACATTAGAACATATAAAAAGTGACTGCAGGGTTGAATTTGATACATGCACACACATACCACTCTGGGAGCTGTGCTTCTGTGTCCACTGCTGTTGGGACCCAGTGAAACTACTTTCTGCAATATGTGGTTTAACTCAACAACAAGAAAGACAGACCTTGCAGAGGCAGAGCTGGGCCCAAGAGAAAGATCATGTGGCAAAATGCTGCCTAAAGGAACAAATCAGCCAACAGAAGATGAGATTAGTTTTAGTTTCTTCTGCTACAGTTTAATGTTTTCACCATACGTCCTTGGGTGATGTAAGAGATCAACTTGTATTTCAGGTGCAAAATTTCAGTATAACTTTCTGGCAAAAAATTGGGAAAAAGTTGTAATTAAAACTGTTGTAATTAAAAATTGATGCCTACAGGGAAATTTAGTTATTTGTCAAATTCAGCACTGAGGGATACAGCCTTTGTGTAAATCTGCTTTGGTTTGGTTTGTGGGCTGAGGGCTGGGTGTCCCTTGTTTCAGTTGGAGATTTTGACCCACAAACCACGGGGGAGCTGGATTTTCCTCATGTTGCCATGTGAATCCAGAAATCAGCTCCAGTCTGAGTGCAAGAGGGCCCAGTTTTGCTGAGCAGCCTGGAGAACAGTCGCAAAATTTTCCACACACCTGGACTGAGCTTTGATTCTGTAACAAAGCTGATAGCTGGCCAAGTTTCTCCTGGCTTTGTTGCTGGGCTTTTTGCACAGATCTGTTATTCACTGCATTATTTTTTTTCTTTCAAAACTGAACCATTAGGGAAAAAAGGTTTGTGGAGGGGGAGGAGAGAACGTAAAAGAAACCAGAGAGTGTGTTTGCCTGCAACAGGGAGATGCAGCACTGAAGCAATCGGTATTACTGCACGCACCGGCAGCCACAAACAGGCTGAGAGCTTCAAATGTAGGACAGCTCAGGGGAAGGGAGAAAAGAAAAGGGAAAAAGAGGAAAAAAAGATAGAAGACAGCAGGAGTGCTGTTTGTGTTGGCTGGTTAGCACTCAATCCCCACCTGCATTTGATTCTGCTCAGTCTCTGGACTCCTCCCCTCACTTTGGAGTCATAGCAATACAGGAAGGCAGGAGGGGAAGGGAGACAGAACACTTTGTACTAGCAGCCAGACCACTGTTTAACTTCTTCAGCCAAAAAACAAATATGAATATGGAAAGATTTTATGGTGAAATATATCAACAGACTGAAGCAGTTCTGAAAATCCTTCTAGAGTTGCTCATTCAAGGTTTTCAACCTGCAGACTTTTCTTGTGATTAATCCCAGTGTTTGTTTTGTAGTAGTAGTACTAAGTATTTACCAAGTGATGTGAACTGTCAGTTCTGCCATAGAGAATTCTGTCTGCTGGGAGTATTTTGTGGCCTTCATAATTTGCACTTATATCCAGCCCTTGTTGCTTTTCCAGTTTCACTATGGTTTGAAAATGAAACCCAGAAAATAACCCCTGTGCTTACTAGCAAAGAAGCCTGGGTGTTGAGCAGTAGGAATACAGCAGCCGTGAGCATTTCAAAATGCACAGAGCAAGGAAAACTTCTGTTGCAAACTATACTTCCCTATGCATGGTAAAAATTAAATCACTCCTTTATTTACTTACAAAAATTATTTTATGTCAGACTGCTTTTGCAGATATTCTCCCTCTAAATTCAGAGTATATTTTAGCAGCCCACATGCTGTGCACAGGCCTTAAGCGTGCTGAACCTGGCAATATGCCCCCAAATTAGGCCGTGCTGAACAGACAGAACAACAGGAATCTTCCTCCCTTGTGCCGTAAGAGATCTCAGAAATAAAAGTTCTCTTTTTTTTAATTGGAGATGCTTCACATAAAGAGACATCAGAAAGTAAACTGCTGATAGCACCTGATGGTGCTATAGCAAGCACTTCTTGTGAACCAGTAAGTCTGAGAAACTGACAAAACCAGCTAGAGAGTAACAAAGTGCCTCTGCATCCACAGGCATCACATCCCTGAAATATCCTGATGTCTTCTAAACCCTTGGAGATGGTTAACCAGCATCAACTTTCCATCTCACCCAGAAAAAATTACAATTGGAAAGCTTGAGCAAAACAGATTCGGAAATGTAAAAAGCAGTTTTCATTTTGTACAAAAGTCTGACACTGTACATGACACTTGAAAGCAATTGCTTAAAAACTGTTGAAAGTGAATATCTAAATAGATATTCTACTACAACTTTTCAGCCATCCTGTGTATTATAATTATTAATTAAATTAATTAAAGCGTTTTCATTATTTTATTCAGACGTGAGAGAGGGAATGGCACTCTTCATTGGAAGCTGCAATGTTAAATGCTAAACATTTGGAAAGGGGGAAACACAACATTAAGGTAAGAGTTAAACGAAAGCAAAAAGTTATAGGAGGAAGCATTAAGACCAATTCAACATGCCTTTCTCATTCCCATCTCCTCCTGCTTACCAGCACAGGGAAGATTGCAAACAGAGGGGTTAGGAACCACAAAAAACACTCCTGATCTCTGAGTCACTCCTGAGTCTCACAGAGAAGTGTTGCAGAATATTGCCATATGTACTGTATTGTTACCCATAAGGTAACATCACTGGCAAGGTGGATTTCCACCCAAATACCATGGATTTTTTTTCCCGTGTCATTTTAGTCCTCTCCAGCAAATGATCTTTCTGAAAGTGTCAACACAGATGTGTATTTTAGAGCCAGTCATACTGATGCTTTTTATAGTCAGCCGAGAGAAACAGGCAGCTTGATTGTAGTCCACACGATTTGTTTTAGATGTCTGGTTTAGGATGAGATGCATCATGCTCTAGATACGAATTTTCTTCCCCCCAGTCCACCTCCCAAAAACACTGAGTCTAGACTGCTAAGATCAGAGATCAACACTTAGAGTAAAATACCCAAAGACTCAAGATGAGTCACCTTCCCTCTGGCTTGAACCCACTGCCCTGCTGCAGTGAATGAGATTCTGCCACTGACTCTGATGAAACCAGTATCACACTTATCATTGCTCTGTCTCCATTTCAGCCCCACTGCCACACCATGCCACATCACAGTCACCAGACCAAGAATCAACAACCTTTGGAGGCTGGGCTTTTCCATTTGGGAAGATGAGCTCCCTTATCATCCTGACGGGAACAAGGATAAGCTGCTAGGGGTAACAACTTGCCTTGGCTAAAGCAGTGGTTCCAACAGACCTGGACCTCAAAGGGAGGCAACAATAGGGGGTCAATGCCAAGGTTAAAACATCACAGGTCTCAAAAACAATTATCCAAACCTTTACATCTCAGCTGAAACTGAAAAAGCTTATGGTGGTCATCCCTTTTCTTCCCTGTTACCGGAACACTCACCAATACTACTTTCTAATATCTCCAAGAATCTGGCTTTTGGTAGTTCTTTAACTGGAGCAGATTAAATGCAGCAGTGAAAGACACAAATGTGGACAGCCATTTTTGTGACAGCTTTCCAAAAAACCATGAAGACAGTGTAATTTTTCTCCAACTAAAATATCTATTCTTATTCTCCCCAAAATTCATTATCAAAGCTTTTGTGGATGGGATTGAATGTAAGAAATTTGTGTAGACTGAAGTCTAAGGAAAAACCTAAGGAGAGTTGTAAGAAGAAAAAATGGCTTTCTAATGAAAAAGTTTGACACAGTATTCAGGAAAGAAAAGTTATGGGATCACAGTAATTCAACATTTTCAGTCAAAATTTCATGGCCTTTCACTCAGTTAATTATGCTTTAAATTGCCCTAGATGGTGCCAGAAGCAGTCTTAGAAGTAGAAGAAAGGATGATAATAACACCAGTTTGGTTTTGTGGAGCCTTCATAGCTGGGTGGCACCTAAATAAAAACATCTAAAGTGCCAGAAGCCAATTTGCGGTTTGGTTTTGGATTCATTTACAATTTGGTTTGGTTTTCCAACAGATCTAAGTATGATTGGGGTAGGGTATGAGAACACAGAACCCTCTTATTTCTGTGAGGTGAGCAAGGCTTATGTTTCACCATCACTGATTTGTGGTTAGCCTCTTCTTTTGGCTATTAAATTGAATCGAGATTACAGAACTGCTGTTTGCCCAAGGCACTGCTAGAGTCAAAGATGCTCTGCAAATGTACACATCTAGGCTTGTGCAGATGTGACTGCAGAATCAGGCCCAGAATTTGGATAGCCTTTAAGCGTAGAACAGAATATAGTGACGTTTACTAAAATACAAGACTAGTACCTTAAGTAAGTGCTGACTGTGTTAACAAGGAGAAGTCATTCAAAATACCCTTTTAAGTCTTCCACAACAAAGTGGTTTCAGTGCACAGCTTTCTATCAAGAATTTGCAGGTAATGAAATCGGGGGGAGTACTGACAGCTATACGAGCATTTAAGCCGTAAGCATTTATAAGAGGCTTAAATGAGGAAAATTAAAATTAGAATGGCGTAACAGAGTTAAGTTTAAAACATTTTGACAATGTTTTAAATATGAATAAGATCCTTATGATTTATGAAATCCCTTAAGATGACTGGAGTATGAAAAATGACATGATAACAACATGCCTGGTTCTAGGGTTTCTTTATGCTGGAAGCCATACGTGTAGGGGCACATACCAACTTTCTAAAAACATAACTAGGTCAGGTTACACAATTCTCAGAAGAAGAGAGGAAGTAGCTATTTTTTATTGTATTTAGATCTGCTTTGATTGTCCTTGTGCTGCATCTTCTTCCATCTTTCTATTTAAACTGAGGACTCCAACAGGTCTTTTGACAAGGCAAGGTCTTTGGCAAGAACCTGAACCTTGATACTTTTTTTTTGTTTCAAAATACATGTGTAGGGATACATGTGAGAGAGCATCATTTCTATGTTTTAACACACGCACACAGACAACTTACTGCATGTTCATGGTCTCAAGTTTCCCAGATAGTCTTTTTCTAAATATCTTAAGGACAACCACAGGATTGAAACCAAGTTTCAAAGAAGGATCACAGAATTTATTAAGGGAGAGAGGATGCATCCTGTGATAGGAAAATAGGAGAAGTTGACTTGTTTAGCCTCATAAAGGAAAGGCAAAGAAAAGATATCATGGCCCTGTGTAACTGTGACCATAGAGCATTAAGATCAAATTGCAATAAACTGGTTATGAATAAATGTAGTTGAAGTTAGAAAAAGGTTTTTAGCTGTCTGAAGAGTGAAATTCTGTAAGCTGCTTACACAAGGCTCATGGTGACAGGTTGCCTAAATGGCTTTCAGATGGATTTTGAGGGGATTAGGGAAGGGAATGATTAATTTATACAGAGAAATGCCCAGAAAGTGTGTTCTGATGCAGATCTGTAGGTATCCAGCATATTGGTACATACAAGGGACTTTGAAAGGGGAATGTATCTGTTTGTAGTGCAGTTACACCAAACTAACTTCAAGCTAACTTCATGCCTTGTGAAGAATTAATCACCCTGCTGCCCTTGTTTGTGATATTTTCCTTCCTCTGCTGAACAACTGGATACTGCAGTAAGATGCAGGCACACTCATGCTTCAAGGCATTACATTCCCTTCAGCATCTAGTTGGCACTCCCCACTGCCACTCACAGAACAGCACAGACTTTTCTGTCAGGTCATACTGGCGAGTCCTTTACTGGGTTTCCCTGTTTCCTCAGAAGCAATGGTTATTAGTCAGCTTTCTCTCCACCTGGGAGCTGTATTTCGCACACAATCTCGTTTTGCAATACCCTTGATCTCTCCTGTTATGCTCCTATGGCACATTATAGAATGACTTCTGACCTTCCACTATAAATATGTATTTTTAAAGGCTAATAAGTAGTATTTTGTGTGCTGTGATTGCAGGAATGAAAGATCCGTGAACTGGGCATCTGTCTCATGGTTGCAGCTGTGGGAGATCAGTCGCAAAGGCAGAAGGTGGTTCTTTCTAGCCTGATGCTTCTAAATACAAACTATTATAAAAGACCTGCATGCTCATGAACACAGGGACTGGAAAAAAAAGTCAACAGACAAGTTCTTTTTGGCTTGGGTAGCATTTGATAATTGCATTTGAGAAAACAGTTGAAAACAGGTTTAGCATGGATTCATCAGAATTAAGTAGAACATTCAGTTCCTTCCTCACTTTGGCCTCTCAGAGGGCAATTTTCATCCCAGACATTTCAGAGCCTCAGTTTCGAAATGCAAATAAAGGGAGATAAAACAGACAGCTATCTGGCAGGCAAGAAATACAAATGGAACAGCGATAGGAAGTAGAAGAAGGTGAGAGAAGTCTGGTTCGGGAAGAGAAGAAATGAGATTGGAACTGCAGTACCCTGAGGTATGGAAAAGCCAGGAGGGCTCTGGCATTTTGTGATGTAACTCTAGTACAAAAATACCCTTTCTGAATCTTCAAAGAACCAGAGAAGCTGCAACTAGTTATATTCAGAGATACGCTTTGAAACAGGTATGTTCATTTTAGTGTTAGAAGAAAGCAACTGAGAGATTTTCCTACCGAGACACGAAAAACCCACCCAAAGCAACAATCAGAACTCAGAACCTTTTTCTCTCAATCCCATATTTACTCCTCTAGTGGACACTGTTTAATAAGAGCAGATGCACAGTAAATGCTAAAATCCACCTTTCCTCTTTTTTTCTTTTAAGAGGCAAGACCCATGAACATCTGTATTCCAGGGAAACATCACCCCTGAACAATTTCTGCAGCACACATTTATGTCTCTTGGGATGAGAACTTGCTGAAGCTCTGGGTAGGCACTATGAGGGTTTCCCTCTCTGTGACAGCACACTGTCATTGCCATCAATAAACCGTCCACGGAGCTGCCACATGTGCAACAGCGCCTTCTGCCTTCAGAGCACCACCTTGCCATCCTCATCTCTTTTGAGGGGAATTGGGTCGGATACAATGGTCAATCCTTTCTCTGTGCTTCACTTTCTAGCTTAAAACCCAGAATAGTGACCACCTAACTGCACTGTGGAAGGAGATGTGTAGAATGTATTAACAGGGAAAGAAAAATGAAAGAAAAAGCTTGCAGATTCCCCAGGTATTAGGGTGGAAATGGAGTGGATGCTAACTTGGTTACAGCTCTTTAATGACTGAATAAATGGCAGTAATGAGGCAGTTCCAAGGTTTATCAGATGACTGCATTCATTTGCTCTAAATATCATATTTAGTGATTTGTGCTGATTCGTCAGTTTGTGGGATTAGTTACAGTTCATTGTAAGTTCTAACTGTATTTCCATGTATTGTGTTAAGACCCGATTCAAGAGTAGTTTTATTTGATAAAAACCAGATGTTCTTAAAAGAGACTCTCTCCTTCACAGTACAAAACATTATTCTTAGCAATTGTATGTACCTTACAAAATTAATAAGCACAGCATCTCCCTGCGTGACATATGACATTATTATATTTTTCCCTGTTGAGGGACTTTTAAGCTGTTGGGGTCATGACCCCTGTGCCTTATGAGAAATGGAGAAGCACATGGTTCCAATTTTATCTTCAACCCTGCCCTGCTGCTGACATGTATGTTTACAATATGGTTCATCTGTTGACCCTTCACTCACATTTAAAATATTAGCTAACATTTTTTGGTCCCAATCTCAATGGTGCATGGCGATTAGCTTTTAAGACCAGTTGTTTTCTTTATTGCCTTTTGACATGCACATCTTATCTGAAAGCCCTTGACTGTTTTTCTAATTTGAAAACACCACCAGCCATGAAACCAACTCCAGTTTGTCTGGATGCTTCTGCTCTCATTACGACGCTGGGCACTTCCGATCTTTAAATACACAATATCGCCCCACTTGCTGAGGAGATGGGAAACATCCTGCACTGCTTTGAGAGATCCCTGAGGAGCTGCCTGGCTCTAAGCCTGCTCTTGGCCGCCCTTCAGTCCTGGGCTGAGGTGGGTCAGGGTGAGCTCAGCCTGATGCTTCTCCTGGGGAACATGGCCTGTCCCCCAGGCTCTCCTGCACGAGACTCCCTGGAGGCAGCAGCTGGATCACGCTACAGGCGAGTCAAGAAGAAAACTCTTCCAGAGAAACCAGCCCTTTTCCCAGTCAGGGCTGGGTGCTGTAAGATCCACTCCATTTTCCCTTACATCAAAAGAAAGGTGAAGGAAAAAGGAAAGAAGTGGAGGAGGAGGTATCTCATTTTAATTTCTTTTTAATACAGGGAAAATTTGAACTGGAAAAATAAGAAGTATTTTCCTTTTAAGTTAAATGACAGACAATTTAGAAAGATGCCTTTAGGACTTTAATTTTTTCAAGTTTTTCTTCCCTTGTTTTAAATGATATTTTAAAATTTTAAACAACAACATAAAATGTGCTCTGATAGAATGACTGTGAAAAGAAAAAAGAGCACTTTCACTTATACAAAAGAAAATTATTTACTTGTTTTTTTTCACCCTACTGTATTAAATGATACCTTATTGAGTGAGCTCATATATGCCTTAACTTAACTGCATAATAGGGCATCACATTCCTCGTTGCACAGTTCAAAATATTTTCATAATTCTGAAGCTTGGCACTCTCAGTTTTCCTATAATCCACTGTCCCAGGAGATATTTTCAATGTGCTTATTGATGTATTTGGCTTCCCATAAAAATTCTGTAAATAACTCCCAGGCTTGAAATGTACCAAGCCTTTTATGCTGCTAGAGACCTTCAGAAGTGTTAATGCCTCCTTTTCAGGGAGTGAGAGCACGGTCTCTTTTCAATGCTTGTTATGAGAAGATATTTCAGTGACAACCAGGCAGGTTCAGGATCACTGTTTCCTGGAGGAAGGGATATGGATATTGCAGGCTCTGAAAACAACTACTTCCTTCGGGTTTCAACCATCATATGTGTCCTCAAAAACCTTGAGAAAGGCCGAATAATGACAGAGAGAAAAATCCTTCTGACATCTGTAGGCTAGAGCCATTGCTTTGTTCTGTGGAATGAACTGGCAGAGAACGCTGAAGCGAGATGCTGTCCTTCCCCTTATGAGCACAGAAGTGCACCTCGACACCACAGAGACATTGCTGTGTACAGCTATAAGCTCAGGATAACTGCAGAGTGATTTCCTGTTCTCTGTGTTTGGGTAACCCCATGCACTCCCAGGTAATTTGGCTACACACACATACAAATATCCACATATATATTTGTTTAATAGCAAACCGATGTATTCCCAAGCTATCTTGTGAGAGTCCAGTCCATAAATAATCCTGTTAAAGTGTTGAAGTCTTTGCTGTTCACAGGGAGTTGATATTAGCTGGAGAACCAGACCCTAAAATTGTCTTCCTTCGTCACTCCTATAATTCCTTTAATCTTCGGAAGATTTTTTTTTTTTCCTTTTCATTTTTCTTGATGGCTCCAGTTCCAGAACAGCAGATATTGGCCAAGAGACTTGGCAACCCTGTGTCTCAGGAGCTGATGCCAATGGCAGTTGGGGGTGCAGCACTGGTGTTCAGCATAATTGGCTCTTTTCCTCTGGGTAATAAAGACATCATACTGCTTCTGCCCTCCCATCCCCATAACCTCTGATCCGGGATGTGAAGTCTCTGGAAATGAAACATGGAGTATCTCACTGCTGCATAAAATCAATCAAAGCCAGTGCCACCAGGGAGGCTGTTACTTGCCATGTTGGCAATTCACTAATCGCCTCCATTATCACTCTGGCAAGGAGGACAGATGGATGCAGCACTCCTGAGGTATCTGCAAACTGTGGTCCATTTCCACATACAACTACTTCTAAGAACTTCTAACATAGCCCATCTTTTCTTATTTGCATCTTTGATTCATGCAGGATTTAAAACTGTATCATTAGCCTGTTGGATCTGTGCCAGTTAGGCATGACACAGCTGCATTTTCCCCTTCAATAGTTGTGTGCAAGTCAGGTTTTGAAGGGAAAAAACCAAACCATAAATTCACCAGCTCAAAATTATACCGTAGCTTATTAATATGTCATTTTAGGAGGTTGGATTTCCTGCCTTCATCTCCACCAATACATAGCAGTGCAAGTAGAGTACTCGAAGCTTTCTTACTGCCTGCTTGCCCACAATTCCTATAACCTTGTGACAATGAAGAGCAGAGAGACTTGCTTCACAACACTATCAGTAATGGTCAAATAATTAGAACATGGCCATGCAATTATTCTTTACGTCCTTAAAAAAACGCTCAGCAGCAGTCAGGTAGTGATCAAACAGCAAAGCCTTTCATACTGTACCTTTTCCATGATTTCTGACCTCACTGTGGAAATACTTGTATTTTATCAATAAAGGAAAAGACAAAAATTTTTTCCAATGTGACAACTTTTGCAACATGACAATGAATGACTTAGTACAAGAAAATCTATTATGTTTCAGCATCAGCTTTCTCCTATTTGCTTTCCACCCCACTCCCACAACCATAATTTAATGGATGTTTTACTTTTCGTGCAACAGTTTACAACGCTGACACCACTTCCTAGAACAGTTCTTGGGATCGTGCAACTTTAAATTATGGAATACAGAAAAATGACACCACCGGCTACTTCTCCTAAGGCCTTTCTTTGTGCTAGATCTTTGCTCTGGATCCGATACAAATCCTTATTTTTTGGTGCCTGGAAGAAGAACAGATTTTTAACCTTCTCCTAACAACCTGAGCATGCAAGTCACCACCTAGGGCCCTGCAAGACCATTGAGGGCCTTTACAGATGGCTAAGATATAGAAGGAGAGGCTGATATACATGAAAGCTATCACTTCTGTCCTGTGAACAAGGCTACCACCATGCCTGGTAGACCAGGGTAGTTTGCAAAATGTCAAAGAGAGTTGTCTGCATAAACTGAGTAAAGACATTACACAAGAAAGCTTCTTGTTCAGTCAATACATAAAGGGTTAAGACTTGTCATTCTGTTTTTCATGCACTTTTGACAACTTCTCATTACTACAAGCCTCCTCTCTGCTCCCACTGCCAGTCAAGAAGAGGATGTACATGACTCCTAAAAGCTGCTGACCTACTTAATTGCCTCTTGGCCATGGCTGAAAAGTACTTCGGCCTGAGGTACTGAGCTAAGATCAATACAAATACCAGAGGTTCAGCCACATTGCTCCATCCTGTGCAAGAGCATTGAAATGTATTTGACCCTCCAAATCAATTAAACTTGATTATTTCTGATTCCTCTGACACATGTGGTATCCTCACCATTACTTCAGCGCTTCTGACCTGCTCCAGCTCACTGTTCCTCCCCCTCTCCCTGCCTGATTTTCAACTGATATTCTGTCTGTGAAGGGACCCTCTCTTTACTTTATTTTGTAAAAACTTAGTGAGAAGAGGGCTGGGCCTTGAGGTACTACCATAACTCAAATATTATGATTACTATTAATAGCAACATGAGCAACAAGAATAGGCATATATGTCACATTAATATCAGAAGCACTGTGTTGACAGCTTCACTTATGCAGAGGTAAACACTGATGTTTAAAACCATAAAAAGCAAGGCAATGTCAAGTGTACACTGACTTAAAAGAAGCTTTAACTGTTATAGCACTGTGGAAGACATAACAAGAAATGCTTCAGATACTACATACATACAGATTCATGCACACATGTATTTCATCCATTATTGTGTGATTTTCACACAAATCCTTTGCTGAAGTTCAGAAAACCATTGAGTTTTCTGTTTACTCAGATAAAAGTTACAAAACAGTAACTCTACTGAGGGTGATTTCAGCAGAGAAAGGAACTCTACAAAGAAAAAAGCACTTTTAAATTCTAACTGTAGCAGATGTTGTTTTGGTCGTTTCTAGCTGGCTGTGAAGTTAGAGCCTCAGAACTGTGGTTTCATATGTGGTTCAAGCATTGGCTGCATTTATGCTAGGAGAAAAAAAAGGATTGTTGCATGCAGGATCTGGCATGCATTGTTCAAAAAAAAAAACCAAACAAAAACCCAAACCGTGTCTGTCTTCAATTATTTTCCATTACAGCATTGTCTGCATATAATTGCTCCATGTTTTCCATTAAGGAGTGCCAAATAAATGAGTATGTTCAAGTATAGGATGTAGAAATTCCACTGGTGATCCTGCCCTGTATCAGTAAATAAGATGAAACACAATCCCCCTTGACCCGTGTGACATTTTCATACAATTAATCTGTGTTTTTCAAGTGTCCAGCATTATTTACCATATGTTCCATCAACAGCTGAGACAGGGGACTCAGAGAAAATCCAGGCAATGCAAAGTTAGACAGTGCCTTCAAAGAGGTCTTAACTGAGGCCAAATGGTCAAATGCCTTGTAAATGGGCTGTTGCCAGAACATGCAAACAGGAATTTTGTCTTTTTGGTCTTGTTTCTAACATTTGAGAGATCTACATATCATAGAGTATTTTTTGTGTATGTAAGTAAAGCACTTTCACAGGTTTCCACAAAGATCAGGCCCCCCACAGCAATTTTGCTGCTCCCCAAAATCATCCTTTTTATCATTCGTCTTTCTGCAACAGGCTTTGTCTGCTTCTACATTCTGGCTACATGGATCAGACTCATTAGGCTGGGGACAAGAGGAGCCCCCAGGAGCTGACACCTGGGGATCCCTAGCAGCCTCCCATCTGAGCAGGGCTTGGGCATCCCTTCCCAGAAGCAGAAGGCATGCGGGAGCAGTGCACACCAGGAAGCACACACTGCCAAACAAGATGCAGGGTCATTTCTAAGAGGTAAGGATCCAGGAGGCACATTGTCATTTGCCAGCTGTTAATGTCCTCCTGCACACAGCAGGTCCTGGGCTCAGCTCAGCTACAGTGAAGGTTTGTCTTTTTGCACCAGTACTTATCAACATCTTTAATCAGAAAAAATAGTACGGGGCCCAGAATAATTCCATTGTACAGCAGGAGTTAATATAACTGGCCTATAGCACACATGTGGCTACTTCTGCCAAGGGGTCTCAGTAAGCAAATTGGTCAGGTTTGGCAGTTCATAAATAAGCTGTAATTATCCACTGGAAACAGCATAATTACACTGTAACTACAACACAGCATTACCATTGCCTTATTAGTCTGTCCAAGCTACTGAGATATATACATCTAAACAAAATAAATCCATGATCTTCACATTGCTGAGGCTGTGCTACTGCCTCCTTTCCCTTTTCCTCATCAGTGCACTGCCCCCACCCCAGCAGTGCTAGCTGTAAACTCGAGACTGCACACTCTTGGGTATAGCCAGCTGTGCTGCTAGAGGGGAAATCTGAGCATATGCACACTCCAAAATGAAACTCAAATAACAGCAGAGAAAACAAAACAAAGCTGCTTGTGTAAGAGAAAACACAGTCACACTCTTTCACATTAATGAGGGAATGATGCCCAAGTGGAGTCTGACACTGTCACAGGAACATCTGCAAAAGAAGTTTTTAAAAGGTCAAGAAGTTATGATATGCAATGGAAAAATATTCAACTGCTATCTGAGCTATTCTTAATTGAACTTGACAGAAGACGTGTGCACTGACACTACAAGGATATTCAGAAACTGAAGCTGGATCAGCTTCCTAACGGAGCAAGAGAGAAATATATCAACTGTTAAAGAGGTTGAACTTTCACTGGAACGGTTGGTTTTTTTTTAAAAACATGATGAGATGAGGAACAAAAGCAATTACAGCACACATTGAACAGAATACATTTTAAGTACAACTGCTAATTCTTACTCATTTTGAGGGGACAAACTACTTTTTTTGAGGGGACAAAAACAAAAATACAAAATAAATGGAGTTTTTAACCTAGTTAATGATTGTAGCTGATTATTTGGTTAATACAAGTAATTGATTTTTTTGTTCAGACTACATCCAAAAAACAAGTGATTAGCCTGAAAGCAAAAAGCCATTGTGCTAAGAGAGCAGACTTTTTTTGTTACCAGTACAACAGCTTTCTGTGTGCTGTGGGCTTCTTCAGGCAGGGTAACTGCCTTCTATGCCTTTAAGTAACTCCTAATGGGCTCCTGATGCTGACTGAATCCTAGAAAAAAGAAACTACACAGCCTCCCATCCTCCCCTCATAAAACAAACAAACAAACAAACACCCCAAAAAACCATATGTGTATATATATATAAAAATCTATTTGATCACAAGAATCTACTTCAAAAACACACTCACCCTGCAAAATGGAACCAAGTCCTATTCTTCTGCCCATTTCACATACAGCTTGCATCTAGTTAGCAGCTAATACCACATTCCTTAAATATTTTCCTCTCCAGAAAGAAGACACCTCCAGCATCAACTTTCTTTAGCCCATACCATAGTGAAGTAGCCTTTCCCAGAGCTTTTAATTCTACCTCAAATACTGTATTCTGTGAGCAATCTTTCCCACTAGAGAGGAAAACTACTGGCACTGCTCAGCATGTGGGGATGCATGCCAAGTGCCTGGTATGCTTGGTACTGCCTTTGGTGGTAGGTGCTTGCACCTGCACAGTCTTGTAATAATTTATTCTGAGAAAGGGGTAAAATTTGGATGTAGTCTGAACAAAGAGCAAAACTGTGGTCTAATTGAAGTTAAAGGAATGTTTTCTTTAAGTTAATTTACTTACATTTGGATTGCCCAGTCCCAAAATGGGAATAACAGAAATCAAAGGGTGGAAGTGTGACTGACACGTTTTGCAAAACAGCACATGCAAATGAGTCTGACTGAAATGCAGAAGGGGTTCCACAAGCAGCATTCCCTAACATGTCTGAGCTCAAACCTGATCTTCAGAATACGGGATTGGAAAAAAAGAAGTAAGGAACTATGTAATCCATAGTGACCTAAAGAAGAGTAAGAACAAAAGCCCCAAGTTTCCCACAGTAGGTGGGACAGAAGGGAAGTAAAACATGTGCTTCCTTTTACCCCTAGCTCTACCAGTACCTTTCCCTGTCTTTTCTGCATGTAGGAACTGCATGTGTAACTGGGAAGTAATAATTTTCTACTGCATGCCTTTTCAGCAGCTGTTAGGACATCTGGGTAGAAACCCATCTGGTGCTTAGCACAGCAAACACCACCATGAACTTTCAAAGTCCCCTTCCTTTTGCACAGTTACATGAACCAACAGCAAGGCTCTGACATAAGTTCTGCTTCCAGGATGGGAGGTGGGGGGAAAATAAGGAAGATTTTTCAACATGGAGCTTCAGAAAACATCCTGACTCCCTTCAAAGTCTCAGGGACAAACTTTTGACTCCCCAAAGACAGCAGCATCTCCAAAGAAGTACAGAGAGTTTGATTTCATCCCATCCCATCCCTTCCTGGGTATTTTTCCATTAGGGTTTTGCACAGAGCCTGCGGGATTAGGGAAGTGCCAGCTCTGAGTCTGTCAAGTTCTGGTTCTGTTTTCAGTAGTTATATATATTGTGCTCTGTGTTGAATTAAAACTACAGTAAAAGTCCTCTCACTTGTTACTGTATTTGTGTAACGCTCAAATTAGATGGGAAGAGTTATTTGGGAGAAACTAATCCAATGCACATCCAAAACCACATCAGGTTTTAATATAGCAGCGATCTGCTAAAACACTGCATGGTCAAGTGGGGAAATTCAGCCAGATATGTGTTACTCAATGTCAAAGACGGGCAGAAATGGTGCTTCTGACTTATCAACTCCCCTACTGCAGGACAACAACAAGAATTCATAAAAATAAGTGTGAAAATCTTCTCTGTAGGATGATAGCTTAACACGATTTTGTGCTTCAAATGATTCATTTGCTCCCTTCACATTCACGGTGGAAGTCCTGGCATCGGAGAGGTGAAATGTTAGGAGGCAGATGGGATATGCAAGAGCTACAGATGTGTGTCACTAGAAGAAGGAGGATCCTGTTTCAGGTTCCTGAGCTGTGAAAGAGCCATGGTTAGAAGACATGAAGAGGAGTTTATAGGTTTCTTGGTATATTTTGGCCCTTCATTTTCTGTGTATGTGTAGCCTGGCCTATATAATTTAGATGAGGTGCAGAGTACCATGGAACTAGTGCTACAAGAGATGCTTCTAACAAAGGATCTGTTAATCAATTTACTATTTTAAGCTAAAAAAAGATTTGCTCCTTTTTTTTCAAGAGCAATGTGGATTGCCTTGTGTACACACAAATGATTTGCATTGCCCTCACAGGAGTCAGGTATGAGGTGTTAAAAAATTATCCTTAATATTTACATAATATCTATTACAATAATTTTTGATGTTTCAATTGGTACTTAATTACCTTTCATCTTTCATCATTCATAAGGAAGTGGAATGGAAAATCTACCTCAACCCTGGAGGCATGGATACATGAGTTGCAAGGAAAAACAACCTCAAAAGGGGGTTCTTCCATAAAAATTGCTGCTCATTTGGGCCAAAGGGCGTGACACTGGATGGGTACATTGCATCCCCTACCATGCACCAGCCTGTGGGAAAATGGAATGATATAATGGACTGTTAAAGACTACACTGAGAGCAATGGGTGTTGGGACATTCAAACATTGGGATACACATTTAGGGAAAGCCACCTGCTCAGTCAGCACTAGGGGATCTGCCAGTTGGGCTGGCCATGCCCGGCTCAATTTATTACATACTAAAGTGCCCTGTAGGGCACATAAAAAATATGCTGGGGAGGACAGGCTGGGTTATTCCTGTCAGGCAAAGGCAAACCCAACCATGGGATTGCTTTTGCTCAGGGACCCGGATGCACGTCGTGGGTGATGCAGCAGGATGGGGAAGTCTGATACGTTCTTTCAGGGGATTTGATTCTGGGTGGGAATAGCCAATGATTTGAATTGTATGATGTTAATTCTATATAACAATATATGTAATCCCTACTATGGTTGCTACATGCAGTATCAACAGCATTACAGTCACAATTGCCCAGATTAATGAAGAATGAAATTTGAAATAATAGAACCACACAAGCACAAAGGTGATGGAACCAGAACTGGCTTCAGCATGCAACAATCCAACACCACAGACCAGTTCTCCTGCCCTTTGGACTGCTATGACAGATGGATCCCAAAGTCTTTGACTAAATAAACTCAATGGACATCTTAAAGGTATGGCACATAGACAAAGGGAACAATACCTGTGTGCATATATCCAAAGGCAGGGAAGGATGCAGGGGAAAGTGTGGGCCTGGGCATGACATAAATGGTATAGAATAAGGGATGGGTGCTGTGTTGGTTTCAGTTGGGATAGAGTTAATTTTCTTCCTAGTAGCTGTTATAGTGCTGTGTTTGGGATTTAGGAGGAGAATAATGTTGACACACTAATGTTTTAGTTGTTGCTAAGCAGTGTTTACACTAGGTCAAGCACTTTTCAGCTTCCCGCACCACTCCACCAGCGAGCAGGCTGCAAGGCATAAGAAGCTGAGAGGAGACACAGCCAGGACAGCTGACCCAAGTGGCCAAAGGGATATTCCATACCACTGAATGTCAGCCCAGTGAATAAACTGGGGGAAGTTGGCTGGGAGGACCCAATCACTGCTTGGGAACTGGCTGGACAGCAGTCGGCAGGTGGTGAGCAACTGCACTGAGCATCACTTGTTCTGTATATTCTATTATTATTACTATTATTATTGTTGTTGTTATTATTATTAGTTATTCCATTTCAACTGTCTCACTCTCAGCTTGTGGATTTCACTTTTTTTTCCCCAATGCTCTCCCCCATCCCACTGGGGTTGGGGGTGAGTGAGCGAATAGAATTTGATGGGGGGCATGTTCAGAGTCCCACACAGCTGGTTGCTGCAAGGGACATGGGATCTGTTAATCCAGTTTTAAGTTCAGCTATGTTAAACAATTGACTGTTTTAAGCTACAAAATATTTGCTACTTTTTTCAAGATTGCCTTGTGTACACACGCTGGATTTGCACTGCACTCCCAGAAGTCAAGAATGCAATTTTAAAATATTATCCTTCATATTTACATAATATCAACATTTTTTGATGTTCAAATTGGTACTAAATTACCTTTCATTAACAAGCTGTTCACTACAAGCAGTAAAGAACAGAAATACAAATTGAAGTTGGAAGTTGCAGATGATTTGGGGAAAGTCCATAAATTTTAAAACTGAAACTGAACTGCAAAAATTAGGAACATACATGAGCTGAGCTTTGGTTCAACCAGAAGATTGATAAAGACTGAGGGGTGTTTGCATTGGCAGTTATGAGTTGAGGATTTCTGGGGACTGGTACACTTGTAAATTTGGATCAGAACTTCAGTAAATTACTGACATACATAAATACATACATATATTCTGTCTAAACAGTAACAACTCCAACCAGAAAAAGCCTTTTGGCAGATCAATACTGGGAGGGTTTTGTTTTTAGAAAGAGAGAATTAAAACAAGGACTGCCCAGGACTACATTATGCCCTGAAGCTCTGACTGAATTTATTTCTCATGTTATGTAGTTTATCGGGATCTTATCCATGGAATAGTTTGCTAAATTAACAGCTCAAACAAAATAGATTGCATTAAGTGCTGTGGGTCAGGGGAAAATTAATTCCAAAGTTTTAAACTCCCAAGCCCAAATCCTGCACTTACATTACTGTGGATTTACGCCAGTGCAAATGAGAGAAGAATTTGGCCCCTGACCTTTTCCAAGCAGGTCATTATAGTTGAAATAGTAACTGATCTTAGAAAAACATTTTTGCTGCGAGGTATTTATTTCTGTATAAAGGTTTATGGAACATCATATTCTTTGCCCTTTAAGACTGATACTCGCATATGTAAACACCACTGGGCCATAGCTTCATCCAGCCTCTCTAAATCTGGCTAAAACAATGGAAATATCTTCTGAAACCATTGTGGGTTATATCCAAGATAGTTAAAAACATCTGACTGCAACCGCAAATATGCTGGTATTTGGTTGTGCTATAAAAACATTTTTATGTCAAATACAACTGGGACTAATACAGTAAACTACAAGTATGGTTAACCCTTGGAATGAACCACATTTAGTCACTTGAAAGTTAAGGTAGTCTGCACCGATTACATTTTCTTATGAAGAGCATAAAATGAATGTAGAGTATAAAAAACTAATTACTAGTATTAATAGAGTAATTGGCACTTATAAAGCACCTTCCATGCTGTACTATAAACATACCAGCAATGTGATAAACTCCTGCAGCTACTAGCTCTCCTGAGTGCTCAAGATAAAACTGACCCCAAATGCTGCTTGTTAAGTGAATAAACTTGTGCCCCCTTTCCCCTCCACACCTACATGTGCTCAACTGCACACACACACACAAGGAACCATTTCAATGCTCACCAAACCTGGTGTTTTCAGAGGGTTCTAATCAGTGCTTAGAAAAGCACGAATGAGGAAAGAAAGGGAAAACTGAGTTAGGTGGGGCTGCAAGGGGAGTGTTTAGCTGGCACAGAATGGTATTACACAGAAAGGCAGGTTGGACACTTGGTTACCACAAAAAAAATCCCAAAAACCAAAAAAACATTTAAATAGAAGTAATTGAGAAATTTTGCTGAGAAAAAAGTTTTCCAAGTAAGTGGTGCTCCAGGGCAAGACAGAATAGTACTGAGTATAGTGCAGGGCCTTGGATTTTCTGCGTGGGCCCTTGTGACAGAGCTGCTCAGTCCACCATCATCTGTTCAATACACAAATAATGGAAATGTTTGTGGTGCATGTGTAAAATGTGTTTGTAAAACAATGTATATCGTTAAATAAAACTGGTATCTGAGAGTTAAACTTATATAAATATGTAATGTAAAATAACAAGTTAAGACATGCTCAGGAACCCATGCACCATTATATATAAATGGACTCAAGAACTGCAAATTCTACATCTCATAAAATCCCTTTCGGACAGAGGCTGCTGACAAGTCCTGCTGTGCTGATAAAGAAGATACTACCCCTAACTGCCCCCTCTGGTGCTGCTACTGGACTTACAGCAAAATAGGCAGAAGGGAGCACTGTGCCACTCCAGGGACATTTGCCTGTCAGTACAGGCACCATGGCTCAAAGCCCTGATCCTTCCTCAGGGCAGATTCTCGAGCACTTGATTAAGCAGGGCTTCCACCCTTGTGCCATGTCACTGTTTCAGAAATCTACATTTGTTCTGTACTATATGAGTAAAATATTTATTATGTATGTTTGTTTCATTCTCTGCGCCATTGCTAATTCTTCTCTGCACAGCATCTGGGTAATGAGTGGAAGCTTTCATCTACAGGGACTCCTCATCTCTTCCGAGTGGTAACAGCTGATTCAGTGCAAGCCTTGTATAAGGCAAGAAGGTTTCTCTCTGTACGTGTTGCTTCCCATTTACTTACACTGAATTTCATCAGCCATTCAGTGTCCTGCACACAACTAGTTTTAAATGCCGTCAGCTAGAATAATCTTGGACCACTAGCAAATACTGTCAGCTCACTGTTGTGCAGATCACTCATGAATACGTTGAACAGCTCAAGCTCCAGGCCAGATCCCTGTGGGAATACACCACTACCACCCTAGCAATTCACTCACAGCCATTGCTTCCCATCTTTCAAATCCGTGGGGAATCCATCCAACTGTTCTCAGAGTGTTTAAGAGCCCTTCAGCAGGGAACTCGTCAAGCCCCTCTGGCAATCCATACCCAGCATTTCAAATAGGTCACTCTTGTCCATGTGAGTAGGGGCTCCTGTATGTTCAATAATTACACCATTCCCCGACTGGAAAGTCATTACAATATTGTTTCCTACTATAATATAAATGTCAGTTTTACACTTCTAAAATAAATAAACAAGGCTGCTATGGATTTCAGCAGTAGTCATTTTACAGTTATGTGTAGAAACAGTGCAAATAAGATAACCTTCTCCAGCTGCTGGATAATCCAAACCTGCCTAAGTTTCCTTGACCTTCACTACAAAGTCATTGTCAACTTATTTCAATTAATTTACAAATATTAGTGCCATCTGTTTTTGTAGGAAGCAGCCAGTGTTTTTTATTTGTTCATTCACTGCAAACCTCTTTATCCTCACGGTCTAACTACTTGCATAATTTTAATAAGACCATATATATGATGTGGCTGAATACACTAAATACTGACAGCAGCTCATCCAAGCAGGTACACAAGCAGGTTCCTCACTTGACTGCTATCCCCATCCAGCCACAGACCAAGTCTCACTGACTTTCTTGCATATCTCTGCCTGTGAAGACTGTGGACAACATCCAAACTTGGACCTGATCCTACTCCATTCCATTCAAGAGCAGTGTTTTCAGCAGTACTACAGAAGTATAAATGCAGATCTGGGAAACTTGTCAGCTGCTCAGCTACAACTCTCAGCACCTTTCAGAGCTAAGCCAACATCTTAACAGTCATGCAATGAACCTGTACGCTAATAATTCAAGTTGCCATATCTGGAAAGATTAAAAGCAAGCACAGTTAATTGCTACTTAGCTTAGCTCAACATTCAGCCTTTTCCTTCCATAACAATATTGTGATCAGATGGTGAGCACTGAGCTCCTGTCTTAGATTGATGGTCAATATCCACCACAGCAAGATAAAAAATAACATCCCTTAACGTACTTCATCATTAAGCACCCTTTTAAAATGAGCTGCCAGCATTGTTAAACTTCCCAACTCTTTGATATCAGATTGGTCAATCCTTATTTTCCAGGTGGATAAAGTAGAACAGACCCAATGAAAAATGTTCTGTTCTCAGTTCACCTTTTGGTTTATCAATAACTACAACTGCATTTGTTAGTCAAGAATATGAACCTCTGGTTTAATACACAATATCGAAGAACCAAAGTTATCCTCTACAAAATGAACAACAAAATTTTAGTAGCTTGTTACAGTGATGAATTTGCTTGCTTCATGTTTTGAGTATTTAAACTTAGATTTATATATTCCAGTATAGAAAAGCTTTGTGAACTAGGTAACAAAGCATAATGTGTATCTTACTTTTTGATATCAATGAAATAGAGAAGCAGCCTTAATCATGTAACTCCTCTGATCTTCACAATTGAGACCATTCCATTTGTACTGTATCTCATATGTAACCGATGAAAGAAAATGTGTGGGAGTAAATGTGTGGGAGGTGAATTTATCTGTTTTTCAGAGCTGTAACAGCAGCTGGTCAGCAGGTTCAGTCCAGTCCTTTCTAGTCAAAGTAGCTCAGAACCAGTCAGATTTATATCTTTTATTAGGAGAGGTTTGGAAGGAAGTGCAAATTGTTATTCAAAAGCAGACAGCTGGAGAGCAGGAAAAGTGGGGAGCAGCCGTGAACCATTAATATGCACCTGCTAGTCTGATTACCAATGAGAAAAGAGTGGGACATGTTGTGTCTCTTTATCTACATATATTTTGGTATTTATATACACCCTACTGTATCTATATATGCGTGTTTTAAGAAAGGGACAAATTTTGCCAAAATAAAAATCCTGCCAAGTTCTGATGAGAAGTTCACCCCCTTCCTGCTCCTCTTCCTTCCCTCGAACGGACACTGCCAGCACATTAGTGCTGAGCAACAGCTGAGAGAGGGACAAAGAAAGCACAATACAACCTCAGTGTAACAGCAGTCAAGCACTCAGACACAGGAGTGACCCCCTCAATAAATACCCTTCTGGCTTCCAGAGGAGAAATTAGGAGGATGAGTTAGCACAGCTGAGCTCATGTACATGGAGGACAGCACCACGTATCTCTGTAGGAACGGAAAGAGCACAGCAAAAGCCCTCTCTGCACTCATCTGATTGCCAAATGTCTTAGTTGTGCAGGGGCACCTTTGGTTTTTTCCCAGGCAGAGGGTAGGAAGCCCACAGCCTTCTGCTGCACCTGAAGAGAACTTAAAAGCAGACTGTGATTTTCAAAGCTGAAGGTAATTTGTCCTGTATTATCTCTAGGCTGCCTTCTTGGAGAACATGTACAGAAAATAAACTGCACAGTGGAGGAATACCTTTCATGCCTTCCATACTGGAGCACACAAAGACTCCAAAGATTTTATTAATTCAGTTCATCCACACTCTCAAACCTTTAGGCAGTGGGGAGTAAGCTATTTATCTTTTGGTTTCTTGTAAGGAATTCACACTAGACTCGCTGCTAAATCATTTTCCCTGTACTACTAGTACAGGAAATTAACTATAAATGAACTATGAAAACAAATCATTCTGCTGCAATTTTCCACTGATATTACTTTACAGTTTTAGTACATTTAGGAAAAGCAATATAGATTCAAAAAAAGAGTTACAACTTATTTATATACTGATCCTTAAATTATGCTCTTTCCTCTTTTAACAGGCCCTACTTATAAGATATTTCTTGCTTATTCTGCAGAGCTATACTGAAGCTGGAACCATCCTTATGACTATGCCATCATAGCACGGTTTCACAGTTGACACTGAAGATAATTTCATTCTGAGACTACTGTTTACTGAAATCTGTGGGGGAGGAGATAAAAGTCAGTTTCTTGTATTCTTTACTATAAAGCAAACAGCTTCTGATGTTTATATAAATGGTGATATTGAGATATTCTGTGCTTTTTCAGTAGTTGCTTTTTTTTTTCATAATTTCCTCCCTGTGCAAACACTACTGTATTTCTTTCAGAAGATTAAACACCAAGGATTTATGCCTTCATTAAGGTCCACGTTTTTCACCCGTTTGAAGAAATAAGAGATGGTGTGCTTTAAATACGGTCTATGCAGTTTGCTCTGAAAATGTTTTTTAGGCAACACACAGGGGCAATTGTGGAGAAGCTCTACAGTTTGGGGGGGGGGGGCGAATCTACTCCACACTGTTTGAAACTCCCTTGATAAAGTCTTACACCAACAGACTGTCAAATTATTTGACACAGAAAATCTGCTGAGAGGTATTTATTGAAATACGGTAACTAAGAGTATGTATACTGCAAGTTGGGGGGTTTTAATACATATTTACAGGGCAAAGAAATTAGAAATTACAATGCTCTGAGCTAAACACAATTAGCAAAACATGAATTGTGTCCCACTGTAATGTGTTTATTTTAAGAAATATAAATAATTTAGCTAATCAGTGATGTGCATTCACAACAGGGCCGGGTTCTGAAACACTAAGTGGGAGCTGGTGGACAGCAAACTGAGTGTCTGAGCAAGGGCAAGTCTCCTGTGCTGCAAAAAGCAGGCAGTAAACATCTTGTTCTCCACATTTTACAGCAGATGAGCCATGTGGAAATGAGGTTTTCCACCACTACGGATTGTAGGCAACAGTCATATCCATCAATTTTAATGCAGTTTACCATTTAAATAGCCAGGGCCAAAATCTACAGTAAGGATTTGAAGTCTTTATAGGCTGAGTGGGAGTAGAGGGTGCTCCTGTTTTATTTGTAGCAGTACAGTGGTAGGTGTTAGAAGTGAAGAAATCAATTTTCTTTTGTCATGAAAAACATGTAAATCTACAAATTGAAATCTCAGTTCAGAAGGAGTTTTCTTTGAGAAATCTTGAACCAGATGTTTTTGTGTAAAGTCCCAGCTTCACTGAATTCAGTGGATAAAATACCAGTTCCTTCACTAGAGGCACCATTTCACTTTTTGTTCGAATTTCTTCCAAATTAGCATTTCCCTACAGAAAATATTTAAAGCAACTCTTCCTCCCCCCCGCGGCCCTTTTTTTTTTTAAATTTCCCCCCTCCCCAATAGGAATCACTTTTTTTGCCAGAAGCACTTTGGTCAGACCTACAAAGGAGCTGCAGACAGAAGCCATGAACAGATGTCCTCTTTGGGACCCTGCTGTGAGCTGGAAGGGGTTACTACTCTCAGCTGCTCAGCACCATTCCATGCTCTCCTCATTAAGGATCACCCCCACTGACGTGCTCATTGAACAGTTTGTACGAACACTTCCTACATGGCGCAGCTTCAGGCTGAGCCTCTTATCTTGGTACAGACCAATGATGAGGAAAACAAATGGAGCTGAATTTTGCTCAAAACAAACGAGGGAGCTCCTACAAAAGTGGTGTGAGTAGACGGAGAGGGCAGCAGCCTTTGGCAGGGGCACTACAGCAAGCAGCTAAAGACTGGAGCTTTTTCTGGTGGCATGGCGGGGTTTGGAGAAGTCTGTCCATGGCTCAAACTAGCAGTTCCTCCAGTATGTAATGGAGGCAGAGTTACCCAGACATCAGCAGGGATCTGGCTCCAAGAAGTTCAACTAAAAGGGCATTTCTCCCCAGAGTAGGAGCACAGACATTGCAAGCTACTAACGAATTACAGAAAACAGCTACCCAACCTGCAGTTCAATAAGAATCATAAGTAAACTAATGACATTGTAACTTTCCTACAAAAACATATTCTTGTAGATTCCTGAGCATCAGCATCCTCTGACTACTTTATAACTCTTGGGTGTATCTTGGCCTGTGAAATCTGCCTGATGTGCTGGAACCCAACTGCCCCCACCAGACAAGCAAACAAGCAAACCTCCATGGCCATGCAACTCTTTCAGGAATTAAGAAACATTCACAGGGGCTCTCACGTCTTCCCTAACGACAACAAACAGTTAGTCAAGTTACCTTTGTTAAGCAAACCAATTTTCATTGCTTTCACTTAAACGGCCTTAAAATAGAATTCTTGCCTGCTTTATTTTGTCAGATGCAAAGAAAACTGAGAAACTGTATCCATTGTTCCTTAAAAGAGCTTATTAGTGAAACAAAGACCTTTTTTTTCCAGTGAGTGCTGTTTGTGCAGTTACTTCATGACATTTATTTGGATTCCATCCCAGGGGAAAAAGGCCAAATTCAGTTTCAGCATTTGCCTACTTCAGCATAAACAGTCATTAGTTAACAGATCTTTTTTGGCGGTCTTTATGTAGCCTCCAACATCAAAGCACGTGATATCCATGAAATAATCAAAGCAACATATGTACACTGAAGCACTGTACGTACATTATTTTTCAGTAGCCTAGCAATCCTCAGAAATTTGAAGAGGTTCTCCTAGGCCTTGAGCCAAAGCCCTTGGAAGCTGATGCTTTTTTTTTTCCCCTTTGACTTCAATAGATGCCGAGTCTGGTTGTCAGATAATCACTGCCATGTTAATGGCAAACTACTTTCCATTTTTGTATTAATTTCCTGCTCAAGGAAGATACAGGACCGAAAGCACTGGAGAATAAAATCATTTGCCCTGTTTCTACACAGGGCAGAGGAAGCCTGGGTAAGAGCAGCCAGATCCCCCCTTAGGGCTTCACTGATTCATCCATGGAAGAGTGAGTGGATACTTCCTTTGCCACAGCTTTTCCCCTTATGAAGGGCAGTACAAAAACCTGGAAAAATCATGATGTTTTTTGTGCTGTGTCCACTAGAATTGGGAACAAGGACAATTTATTTTTTCCTCTAATGCTAAGCTGCTGGCAGTCATTTCTCCTCTAGGTGCAGGTTTTTAGGGAAATGCTGGCTATTTCAATGCTGGCTGTCTCATACCTGACTTTGCCACCCATTTTTCTATCTCCCGCCACATTATTGGCACTGCCTATACTTTCAGGTCTTGTCTAACATCACAGTTCTTCTCCAGGTCCTTCAAGGTAAAAAAAAAAAATCCAACCAAAACTAACAAAGTAATGCATTTGCCAACCCCTCCTAACATGAACAAGTGACATTATATGACATGAGTCAGGGGGGATAATCTTTTCCTGCTGTTAGCAGCAGAGAGTCCTTCTGCTCTGGCTCTGCATTTGGTCTTGGGCACTGCTGAGATCTGGCTTTTGAACAACACAGAGGCGCATCTATAAAGCAGCAGGCCAGCAGGTCAAGGGAGGTGATCCTGTCCCTCTGCTCTGCTCTGGTGAGACCCCACCTGCAGTGCTGCATCCAGCTCTGGGGTCCCCATCTGGGAAGGACATGGACCTGTTGGAATGAGTCCAGAGCAGGTCCACCAAGATGATCAGAGGGCTGGAGTACCTCTCCTGTGAGAAAAGGCTGAGAGAATTAGGATTATTCAGCCTGGAGAAGAAAAGGCTTTGGGGTGACCTAATTGTGGCCTTGCAGAGAGACTATTTACAAGAGCATGTAGTGAGAGAATGAGGAGAAATGGCTTCAAGCTGAAAAAGAGTAAGTTTAGGCTAGATATTAGGGAGAAATTATTTGCTCTGAGAGTGGTGAGACACTGGCACAGGTTGCCCAGACAAGTTGTGGATGACCCATCCCCGGCAGTGTTCAAGGTCAGGTTGGAGGGGGCTCTGAGCAACCTGGTCTAGTGGAAGGTGTTCCTGCCCATGGCAGGGGTTTGGAACTGGATGATCTTTAAGGTCCCTTTCTACCCTGGCCATTCTATAATTCTATGATTCTATGAAAAGTTCACTGTCTGAAATGGCTGTGAATATATGGCCTGATTTGATGAAATGAAGTCTATTTTAATGAAAGAAATTTGCAATGTGTACTGCCAAAGAGGCACAGCAGACAAGTTTTGTCGAAGCTGAAAGAGGTGGTGGAGTTGGCTTGGGAGGAACATAGATACTTCTGGAGAGTGAAACTTAAAACTAAACCCCCATAAGAAGCGACTGTAAGTAGTTTATTGCTAGCTGAGTAAAACCAGAATGCTGAAAAAGAGTATGAGGGAGCAGGAGAGTAAGTGCATGGGTAAAAGACTGCAACAGGGTTTAAATTTTACAAGAAGCAACTGATGGAATAAAGACAGTATTCAAAAATATACAAAATCCATGAAGGTCCAACAGTAAAACATAATTAATTTTAAAATAAAATAAATTTGAGACATACTTGAAGGTTGAAAATAAAATGAATTCAGCGGAACTATTAAAGGCAAGATCCAAAGCCCATTGAAGTTGGTGGGAAGACAATCACTGACTCCTACAGTGCTGGACCAGGACCAAAGAGAACAACAAAGAAATTTCCAATGACTGAAAAAGTATCAAGAAAATCTCAGTGGTTTCTTCACATCTGTGTTTGATAACAAAGGACACTGGTGACATTCATGAAGGATGCGTTTCTGGGTACTAATGAGGACAAAGTAAAGGAATCTATGAAGTAACCAAGTACAGGAACAAAAGAAAGACAGATAATAAGTAGTAATGGATTATACCCATAGATGAAGCACAGAATTTTTGGAGTTCCTCTGTGCAGTGTATAATTTTTCCTGTCATGTTGAGGAAAGTCTTAGCAATTGGTACTCTAGAGCATCTCCGAGCACACTGGGCACCTAATAATGGAATGTCAGTTGCTAAAAATCGAATAGAACGCTAGTATTTTTAATTAATTTCTCTTTTAAAAGGACTTCTACATATTTAGGCCAAATATTAGTAAATGAAATTGACATTTTCGGCTATTACTTTTAGAAACACTCCCTCCACAAAAAACAAGCCATGACATGATTTGCGATGAGACACAAAGTATTTGGACTTAAAGTCTGGACTTTCTCTTGTTTCTGGTTACTTTTATAAACAAAAAAAGAAGTCATACCAACAATAAGCAAGCCAAAATATTTCTGAATATGAAATACCATGTATACTGCTCATAGAGCACACTCACTGGATTTAAATATGTCATTATCAGAGCTTAGGCATGTCTGAACAAAATACTCGGTATCGTTGTGTATGAACATGCCCACTGGCAATCCATGGTTCTTTGTCTCAACACATCCTCAGGAATTGCACTGAACTGGAGAAGTGTAATTTTCTAGGCTATCACCTTAATCACTCTTTCTTGTGTGCTGGGCTATTCCTCTCTTCCTGCAGGACACTGAAAGCAAAAGTCTGGAGTGGTGAATAACTGGGGGTTAACTGCAAGTTTCTAAGGGTGTTTTGTAAACTATTTTGCTGTCAATTTTTTTTTACTTGCCATGCCTGTTCCAGATGGAGAAGTTGGGGAAGACAGGACAGACCCCAGAAAAGCTGAATATGCACTGCAGTGGAAGAAATAAAGTGGCATTTGCAAAGTCAGATGCTAAGGCTATTTAGGAGAAAACCTTCAGTATGTTCTTCCTTTGGGTAATGCAGAGAAAAGCAGACCATGCAGAGACGGAAACATGCAGAGCTACTCCATGAGCCCAAACTGGCTGCAATTCTTCCATCAGTCAGTCCCTGTGAAATCTTCTATAATCTCATGACCCAGCTGTGAACTGTTCCCTTAAAAAGCAATTCCTCTGGATATTGGGTTTCTGATTATCCAAGAGAGCCACATGCAAACAGAAGACCAGCAATACATATTTCAGGTGCTATTGAAATGCAAATACATAAAAGGTATACTCTTTCTACTTCTCCCAGAGACACATATTTCAAGCAGTTTCATTTGCAATGCAATTTTATTATGGGAAAATATTGTGCTCTAAAGTTAGAAAGAGGTAGTTTACTCTTAAAGGTCTACAGACTTTATCCTGATTTCTGCCCACTAAGAACCAGGAAGACTTTAGACCTCTGTGGCTGCACAGACAGGATTGCAAAAATGCCCTGCAGTACAAGCTCCTACACTTCAGTCTGAGCTGCTTTAAATGTCCAAAAAGATGTAGCCTCTGGCTCTCCATCGTTTCCTCTGGGAGACAAGTTCTATTATGTCAGAGCTTTTCTCCCTGTTCTGTAATACATAGCCCCTACTGATTTTTAATGATATAAACCACAACAGATGGCTGGCAGAGCATTGTGGTAAGTTAATAGCAACTCTTGCAGGCATTTAGAAGCTTAAAAAATCTTGGAAGAATCCTCTAGTGTGCATTGTAACTAAAAGAAAAGGGAACCACAGAGATAACATTAGAGAGATATTTTTGTCCTACTTGAAATGTAGGACCTGTCACTGGTACCAGAAAAACTAAGAAAGATTTCATTAATAAACTGAGAGTCAAGGAAAACCTCTCCCTACACATAAGCTTTTGGCCTGCCTTCACAAAAAACTCACAAAACCAAAACAAACCTCCCCTTCCTACCATATTTTGTATATGCTGCTCTTTCAAGGAAAGGCAGAGTAGCAGGTGGTGTTTCATGGTGTCACACGTCGTATCTGAAATTCCTGAGGGAACCTCCCAGTGTGGGATTTCAAAAGGGAGCACCAGCCCAGCGTCCATTACTGACTAGCTGACTGTGCAGATTTGGCAGGTGCCAGGTACAGGTGTGGGGCTGGATGCCTGACTGAAGAGGCACATCACTCAATTTGACCTCGAGACAAAAGCTTCCAAAACATTTGCCCTGTAGAGGTGAAGTTCAACGTCTCTGAAATCCTCCTCTTGAACTCTGACATTAACCTCTGAAAGGTATTTTAGTGTTCCACTCCGACTGACTACAATAGCATTTAAATACCTCTCAGTACCTGCCTGACATGAACAACAGCTACTTGCTTGAATAATTTAAAACCCGATCCCAAGCACCATTTATGCCTTTTTGTCTTCCCAGCTATCCCCAGATCCTGATATTTCACTTTCATTAGACCACAGCTACCAAAAACCATGCACAGCTTTTGCAAACCCCTTCCCCTTTGCTGCTCACGTTCCCTGGCTGTGAAGAAGGACAGTGATGTGTGATGTGCTTTGGCTGACGATGCCCCAGCTCCGCCAACAACCGCCACTGCCCCGGCTCAGCCCGCTGCAGGGAATGCTGTGGGATTTCTTACACGGAAAACAAACAGTGCCCCCGAGCTGTGCCCTGATCCCCAGAGCGATGCTGGCGAAACTCGTAACGCCAAAGCTCGAGCAAAGGGAGCTCGAGGCTGAGTTTTTGTCATGGCTTGCATTGTGTAACATTGGGGTCTGGAGAGCTGCTGATTTCTGAGCAAGAGGGTACTAAATAGAATTGTACAGCTTAAGAGCCAGGGGACGAGGGCTTCTGTGAGATTTTGATGAATACACATTACGGCTCAGACTATAAATAAGTCACTTAGGAGGACTGATATGTACACACACTCGTGTAACATTCCTGTTGATTTTATTTCCTGCAATTATGGCATCTGGGTGAAATGACTGCTCCCAGTTATGAGGTGGGGACTGGCTTGGCCAAGCACCCTCTCCAAGGTGGCAGCTCTCCTTCCCTCAGGCTTGGCACACAAAAAGGGATGGGCTAAATGGCTAACCTCAAGCACACGGACGTTTAAAAAAAAAAAAAACCACTTCAATACTTTAGTACTTTCAAAAGTTCACAGGGTTTATAAAAGGAAATATGAAATGCTTGTCTATATTTAGGCCACTTATATAGGGCTGCATTTACTTTGTAAATCTATCACCTCTCTTTTTTTCCCCCCAGTCCTCTCCATTCAAGCCAGGGGCCTTTCATTTTTTCCTTTATAGACTTAAAAGCACTGTTTTGGTGTCTGGCGTAGTCTTCTGGCACTTCATCCTACCTTAAAGTTTTGGTAGGGGAAGCTGGAAGGATTTCCGTGTAGAAAAGCAAGAAAGTTCCTTCCTATAAATATCTCCTTTTAAATTCAAAATTTCAGAAAAGTAGCAAAACTTGTTACATATGGGTTTAGATCCCAGGTCCACACCACAGGCTGGAAGACCACTGGGTCTGAACCTTCTCCTTGGAGCCTCTTCTTTCCCAAGTTAACAGCTGGGCTAAAAGAACAGAGATGAGTGGGTAAAGCTGGTGTACCTGTATACTTTGATAGAGATTTGCTCCTTCTTTTGTGTTTGCTGAACACAAAAATCTAGGTCATGGAGGAATACCCAAATCAAAGAGCAAACAAGTTGGCAAGGGAATCCAGAAACGACCACACCAGGGAAAAAAGGAACTTTTTAACTTTAACACACTTATCAGTTGGTTTTATGACTTTTCTTCTTCCTGGGGACACCCAAGTGTGGACAAAACACTTGTTTTGGGAGAGATTTGAAACAGTGATGGATCAGTAAATACATAGGACTGAATATAAAGTATGTTATAGTGCTTTTCCAAAATATGCCTGAATTTTTATATGTTCAGCTTCGAGATTTATTTTAAGTAGTTGAATTAAACGGGAATTTTGCCAGTGACATCTGACTGACTAGGGACTGACCACAGCTTTTGTCACACGTTATTAAAGACCGAGTTTCTGAAGAATGGTTTTGTGTGCCTTTCAACATGCACGTAGCCTAAAGGAGTTTCCTTGTACTGTTACTGTATTCCTTTTTGCCACTGACTTCTAACAATTTCCTGTTCATCTAAAAATTTTTGGAGAATATGTACTGAGTATCTCTGAATCTTCCTAGAGCTCTGACTGACAAATCTACAGGGAAGTCTAAAACCATGCAGGACTCCATGCGAGTTACACACCAGCTGAGAAGTTTCTTTGTGTCTTGCTATTGCCAAGTGTAGGTGCAGTGCTACAAAATATTTAGTCTCTTTCACTTTTATGCTCATCTAATAGATGCCAGCACCCATTTACTCTTAATCTAAAAATAAAACTCATTCACCCACCACAAAAGTATTCTTCACTATTATCCTGATGTAAAATGCCTTTGCCTTCAGAAACTCTGAGCTGCTGCTGAATGTAGTGGTATAGTTTTAAAGCTAGCTTATAAAGAATGAACAGCAGCCAGTATTTAGCTTTATTTTAGTTTTAGCAAGGAAAGTGTTGTTTTCTTGGTTGCACAGACACGCAAAGGGAAGAAAAGGGAGGTCATCCTCCTAGAGAGTCAAGACATGCTTGGCACACTGCAAAGCAAGGCTCTTCTATAAGAAGATAACAATGCTGCAAGTATGGAGTAACATTCATTTTTCCCATTTTAAACAAGAAAGTGAACTGCATCAAGCTAGGATATGGGTGAATAAAAATAATTTTTTTTCAATAACATGCAAAAATCACTCAGGTAAATTAAAAATCTTTCAGAACTAAGGATTATTCTGGTCAGAGAAACTGTGAGCTGAGGCAGCCTTTGTGGAGCAAACTCAGCATCGCCACCTGAAGCTAGATTTAACAGAAACACAACCTCTGCACGCGGTAGGTAGAGCCAGCCTTAGTTTCTTGAGTGGTCTCTTTGATGTAACTAATTGTATGCTGTATGTTACAATTCAGAATAACATGGTGGCCAGTTGGCTCTTTGATGAGGTATTATTCATAAGCAAATGGGGAGGTTACTGTGAGTACGTGCTGCGTGTGGCTGAGGTTAAACACACCAAAACAACTGTTCTGGTTTCTAATTTGAGCAACACAGCAATTACTTCTCTCTGACCTACCTGGAAACCAAACAGAAGAGTTCATCCCCTCTTTTTATTGACCAGACAAGTTTAGTCACACATTTTACTTACCCTATCATCACCACATAATTGCTTACAAATCTTCAAAATTAGCCTGATACTCTGACAGACTTAATATGGAAATGTTAACAAAAATACATTATAGAGTTGCTGTCTTCATCCAAACTAAACGAAACATAACCTCACTTTAGGGTCTTCATATTCCCTTAATGTTAATGCAAAATTGCTTTTCAAAACAAGCTTTTATTCAATTGACTGCTATATTTTTTGAGTGCAGGATGAGCAGGAGCAATCCAGGAGGCAGGTGATCCTGCACTCAGAACCTGATCTAGGGGCTGGTAACTATACGCTGCAGATAGGCAGGATGCCAAAGAAACCAAAATTCACTTATTCCAGAGTCCTGAAAAATCCCATTTTCTAAGGAACGGCAAGATTGTGAAAACTAGCGGGTAGTATGGAAGGCAAGGAGAGCAGAAAGAACTAAAGCATACTTGGGTGAGAAGATCACCACAACCTCTACCCTTTTGCTGGGCCTTGCTTATTCATTTAGTGACATCCGGGTCAGTGAACCCTTCCTACCTCTGGTCTTTGCTCTTGCTGTTATGATAAATACTGAGCCCATTATTGTGAATAGTTTTGTGAATGACAGACACCCGTGGGCAATACACTCATGAAAACCTATGCTTGTTTTCAAGAATGCACTGCCCACAGGGACACGTGTAGGTTTGGCCCACTTTGCAGCACTTGCTGCTAAATGCAGAAAAAAAGGTAATTTGGTTTCTAGTATGCACATTACTTGTCTGTTCCTGAAATAAACAGTGCTGATGTCAAGGTATGCAACTCTGATGTCCCAAGCCTGGAGCTTGGAAAGGACCCAGAGATATTGAAGGACCTCTTCTTGAGATACTCTTCCCTCAGAAAGCAGGCTGACATTGTTTCTAGCACTCTCACTCACTACTCCCTTCAAGTTCTAACCCTTCTACAAGCAACATCACTCCAGAAAGTGACCAGCAGACTGACCTGATGTACCACATGGGCTCCATGATGTTGGCCCTGGAACAAATGCGACCTCTTCAAACTGCAGTTATCAGCTGTGGGGGCCAGGAAAAACAGAGTTTTCTCTACTGCAACCTGTCCAGGCTTGCCCAAAGTGGATGTGTGCCAGAGGCTGTCTGCTGAGTGCTAACGGAGGGTGAATTTTGTGGAAGCCAGTGTTTCATTTTAAACTTGGAGTTGGCACTTCCAATGCAAAGCAGAGATCTCATCATGGCCTGTGAGGTGGTGCCCAGATCCCAGTCTCTCATACACACTTCTGCTTTCAGTGGCCATTAACAAGCCAAATCCTTTGGACTTCTTCGGAAATCCAAAGCCATAATGCACAGAATGACATCTATTGCCTATTTCTGACCATATTTTCTGCCATTGTATGACTTGCTTCCAGCCTAACAGTACCTGTGTTAAATCCTGTTCACCCTGGAGTTCACACACTATGGTGAACTCCCTATGGTGTGGATATTGTCCAAAGGTCTTCCCATAAAAGACACTCACTGCAGTGTGTCTTGCTGGTAAAAACAGTGAACTGTGTTACCATCTGACCAACTGCTGATATGCAGATCTGATTTTCCTGGCATTTAGTGAATTTAAGTGTTCTGGGCACAGCATCAACATTCTGGCAATTTTCTTACACTTTGGGTTTCTCAAGGACAAAAGGAGAAGAATACAGAAACTGTTTCATAGACAGCGTCACTTTGGATTCAATTCTGCTAGTTCAGATGGCATTAACACAACCAATAAAACAGGAACCCTTTTCATATTGGTATTCCAGTACAGGTTTTTGTTTTTGTAGCGTTATTTTCATCCTGTGTCAGACAAAAATTCACTGCAATTCTGAAATGCTGAAAATATTTTCCGAGGATTTGATTAAACAAAAAACCCCAAGCCAAACAGAAAATAAAATCCACACAAAGATAAATAAGACAGCATTCCTCATGGTAGACTTGGCAGTGCTGGGTTAATGATTGGACTTGATGATCTTAAAGGTCTTTTCTAACCCTAAATGATCCTGTGGTTCTATGAAGCAAAAACCTTGTTTACCTAGACATGCAGAGCTGAAGCTTTACAATCTAAGGGAATGTCTGCATCTTTTAAAGCCTCTCTTATAAACATCCTTTTCTAATACTGTCAAAACGCAAAACAGACCCCAATTTTTAAATTAACTTGTCAGCATTTGTGAGATGCTAAGCTAAAGAGAAAAATACAGAAGCTGTATGTGGCCACATACACAGATTTTGTATATTCATGATGTTTTCTTTTGCTATGTTTACAACCTCAGTCCTTCACTCCTCGAAACCACAAGAGAGATACACCTGTAGCAACTCAGAGCCTGGAAATCAAGCCTTTAAAAATCAACTTCAATTAACGTGCCTCCGTGTCACCTGATGTACCTTGGAGGTGAAAAAAGTGGATATGAAAGTGTGTTTGTTTTCCTTTGCCATGCCTTGCAATAAGAAATTTCATTCAATATTTATCCAAGGATTTCAGTAGTAAGTAGAGAGTTTGTGGCAATCCAGTGAATGTTTTCACAGCGCTGTTGTTACTGCAGTTGTAAAGTTTCACTTATGATTGAATGTTCAGGGCTGGTAAAACCCTGTGTCTCTTTACTGCTCACAGATGTGTCAGAAAAAAATTTACTAAATGCCTGTTTTTTATTAGTGCTCTGCTGATCCTTTTTCTGTGGACATTCCAAAATGCAAGTTAAATCCGATGGTGAATGTATCTTCCAGATATTCACATTAAAGAGCGTAATTCATGTAACATAAAACATACTACCATAACAAAGCTGTAAGATTTAAAAACAGATTTTTTTTGGAAGCAAGATCTAATTTCATCCCTCACAAATGTTCTCAATTCAATTATTGAAATAAATATATACATGCATGTATATATATGGTTTTTATATATTTACTTTATAAAAATATATGCAGGTAAATGTAGCTATGTGCAAAAGGTACCCATAGGTTCTGCCAGCTGGATGCAGATGTAGCTACCTGACTATGAAGGAGTGTATCACAAATTTTTCATAGACATTGAAGTCTATTTTGGCACTTTGTTCTTTCATTTAATCTGAATCATCTACGTAGTAACTCCTGGTATTTCTCGGTATCAGAGACAAATCTCAGAATGCCTCGTACATCCAGCGTAAACAGTCCTTTGGTGGTACAAGCTGCCAGGAATTCTCTGGAAGTCAAAGGTCAAACACACACTGACTGTTCAAGGTCCTATTTTTATAAACACTGGTGACCAATGAATACTGTGAATTTCTTTTCCTCTTTCAGGCTGATAACACACCTTTTTGGATAATAAGTTTTAGAAGGATATCAGAGCCTGCCATCCCCTCCTGAAGGATACCAGAGTCTATTCCACCAGTGACACAGGGATATCACATTGGTTCACACGTGTTGGGTTTTTTAATCCCCTTACAACTTCTGTGGCCAACTGCACAGAACAGATACAACTGGGTACATATTTCTTTTCTGCAAACAGATTAGGCAGGAATGAAAGGCACTTTTTAGATAATCAGAGAGAAGAAATTATTGGCACCTTGCAAGACCAACTCATCTATTACACATACACTGGTAGAAAAATGATTTAAACAGTCAGTACAAGTCCTTGGGCTCTTAATTTTTTATATAATTGAGATGATGTAACTCTGCACAAAAAGTTGCAATGTGTTTCATCTAATTAAGTACACGTAAGACTGAAACTAAAAAAATGCCATTACCTCCATTCAGACTGGAAAGCACATTAGATGTACCACAGAGCAATGCTACAACCGACATCTTGATTTTATAACTTTACTTTTCTTTTGTGAATGTACAGTCAGTTATTTACATTACCAAAATGGATTTTTCTGTGATGTATGACTAATAAACACTGATGCTCAAGCACCTGCAAAAGAAATGTCGCTGCTTTGTAGTCTCTGCCACGAACATTTCACCTTCTATCATCTGAAATGATCTCAAATTCTTCTCATCAAAATACGTCTTACTGAGGCAAGGAGCCTACTTCAGTACATTAAACACATGTTGTAACATCCACTCTATTTAATCTTCCTGCCTTTCCCCTCTGAAAAGGATGCCGTCATGCTTATACCGTTCCTTTGCGCAACTCCTGCCACAAAGCCAACCATGTCTTCCACACAAGCTTTTGCCTTTGTTGTGGTTCACTGTCTTTTAAAATTATCTTTTCAGCTGCACTGGAATTAGTCATCATCCATCATGCCATGAACCCAAAATGCAGATTTAATGAAAACAAAGTCTAATTTTATAGGTTTTGTTCAATGGAAGCAAATCTGTTTTATGCTGGTGTTGTTGCTAACCAGATGACAATGCAGATTCTAAACATCTACTGAGGTGCCAGAGGGGGAGAAAAGTAGCATCTCCCTCCAACTCTCACGAAGACCTTCTGTGTTGGGGTTACAGGAAGAAAGTAATGCTAACTATACTGAGGTAAACATCATTTTTATAATGATAGCACAAGACAGAGCTGTCTTATCATATTGAGTCTCTGTGATGGAGTACCTGCTTCTTTCAGAGTGCACTTGCTTTCCTGCAATGAAACCAGTTCTGAAACACATCAACTGTTACGAGATGAGATCCACCATACACAAAAGAAGTACTGCAGCAGTTCAGTATTAACTAGTTTTGACACAAATTACATGTGGCATACACCATCTGGCTTCAAAAAAAAAAGGCAGACAAGGCAAGGAATAGGCAGGGAGACTCCACTGCCTTTCGTGACTGAGTAGGATCAGAGAAAAGCAAGCTTGAGCAGCAGAGATTTGCTGCAGGTAATGGTATCAGGGTATAAAAAATGGCAGCTGTCAGAGAGATCCTGAACTTATTTCAAAAGGCTCAGAAACAGGAGGACCTTTGCTAATTAAATATTCTATAAAGCAAAGAAAATGTACAGGACAAACAATAAATCACACAGCTCCTTAGAAGTGATTGCGCTTTGAAAAAAAAAAAAATCAAACCCTGGTGATCTTTATGTAAGGAAAAATATTTCAAAGTGAGTATTCTGTGCAAAGCCATATGCAGAAAGTGTTTCTGTGTCGTGTAAACTTCATAGAGTTCTTCTGTTCTCTGCTCTGTGCCTCTGGGATCCTGTCTGGCACCGTTTGACCTCCAAGGAGCTCTAATGAAAAGCACATCAAGCCCAAGTGAGGGACTTTTTGATGTTAGCACTGCACATCACCAAAGAAACCAATGCTTTTCAAGTGGTGTTGCACCTCCTCCAGTAAAAGCAGCTTGTCCTCAAGACAGCAGTGCAAGGGTTTGAAAATGCAGCATCTAACTCTTGCAGCTCTCACACTTGCGCAGAAAAGGTTTTAAGTCCCATCATGACAGTTCCCACAGGAAAAGAGACTATCATTGCATTTATCTTGCAGGCAAAATGCACATCAGCCCCAAACAAAAAGTGCCACAGTGTCTTATCTGAATCCTTTCTGAATGAGTAAAACAGACACTGTCAGGATTCTCTTTCTGGGATTGGCAAGACATTATACGATGTCCACCTGGAGAAGCAGAGCTGTCCTTGGCAAAAGCAGTTCTGATGGTCAACTCCCCCCATCATCTTACACAGACCATGCTCTCTGGCTGAAATATATTCACCTTAATGCACCTGACCAACCAGCCCTACAGCACACAAACCCCTAAGCACAGAAATTCATAGGGTCAACCTGATGGGCTGGGAGAATGAAGTTGTGCCTTCCCAACTGCAATTAGATAAGGCAGCAGTTCATCTGCACATGCCAGCACAAACTTAGCTGACCTCTGGACACGTTCTAAATGGCACTTGAGCACCAGGCAGACTTGCCTGGTCAACAGAATTTTAGACTGATCCCTCAAATGAATATTAAGTGCTTTAACAAAAATGTACTTTTACAAATCTGAAATATACATTGCAAAATGTGATTTCACTTTTTTTTTTTTTCTGATGGGGGAAGTACCCTATTAAAACTTCCTGGGACAAAATTCTCAAATAGCTTTAGAAAAACAAGTAAACCTCACTTAAATGATGGAAAATGTAATGAGACATTTAAAATCAATGATCAGTTCCCCTCAGAGCTGAATACAAGCACTGAAATTTACTGACTTTATAGGTGCTACTATCCTGAAGTGTAACATTGCCTAACTTGCTACTTGTGATCCTACTTCTGATCTTAGAAGCAAGGTCACGATCCTACAACCTTAAAGTTAATTGCCAGTTTTTCTACACACTTTGATGTGAACTGAAGTAGGGCTCAAAGCAATCATGGATATACTTAAGCTCCTTTAAATCACAGTGACTGCGGGAAGGGGAAGACGGCAGAAGCAATGCCCTTGGAAACACCCTGTAAAAATGGAAAATCTCCCTTCCTGAAGCAACTCCCATTCTCTGTGTATCTGGAGACTTTGTCAGCAGCTGGTAAATTAGCTGTACTTTTTCTCCCATCTTTCTCTTCTGACTCTTAAGACAGCTATAAAAGATCAGAGGTTGAGCTATGAAAATGTTAATGCAATAATATTCAGTGGAAAATACTGAGCATCATACTCAGTATGTATTTAACAAAACTATTTTTGATGGACAAGGAATTACTACATTTAGGGAAAAACCAAAACCAACTCATTATCCAGAGAACAGATGGGAGAAATGCCAGATTACATACAAGCACACAGACGAGCGCTTTCATTGGAAAACAGTTGAAAGAGATGTCATGGTTGGCTTAGGAAGAAGTGACAAATATTGATATAATCACATTAAATGCAGAATTTCCCATTTCATGTCTGTAATTATTACTGTTTTCTTCTCAATTTTTAGTATTTCAAGTCTTTGTGGGTTGTACCTTTTGGAAGAAGCTGCTGAAGGAACCTCATATTTTCAGTAAAATAGGGATTTCATTTTAAATTAAAGACTTTCAGTATTCAAAGGTAAAGTTCACAATAATTTAGTTCATTAGTTGTTTTCCCCCCATAGTTTTTGTAAACTTACACTGTTTGCACATAACCAAACAACTTAACTCTACAACATTTCCATAAATTTGATGCACCTGGATTGGGACAACCTCAAGCTCAAATACAGGCTGGGTGGAGAATGGATCGAGACAAGCTCTGGGGAAAAAGACTCACAGGTGTTGGTGGATGAAAAGCACAGTATGGCCCAGCAGTGCATGGTTGCAGCCCAGAATGCCAGCTATATCCTGGGCTGTATCCAAAGGATTGTGGCCAGCAGGATAAGGGAGGTGATTTTGTCCCTCTACTTCATTCTTCTGGGACCCCATGTGGAGTGCTGCATCCAGCTCTGGGGCCTCCAACACAAGAATGACGTGGACCCGTCGGAGCAGATCCAGAGGGAAGCCACTGAGTTGATCAGAGGGGCTGAAGCACCTCCCCTGTGAAGACAGGCTGAGAGAGCTGGGGTTGTTCAGCCTGGAGAAGGCTCCAGGAACATGTTACAGCACCACCCTGATGCCTAAAATTCATCTTACTTTGAAGCTTACACACCCCAAAAGAGTGACTTTCTTACTTCCGTAATGGATTTCTTTCTAAGCAGACTTCACAATTATTTTCATCATAAGGGATCTGGTCCTAAGACTAAAACGTGACAAAACTTTTTCATTACGTAAAATAAGAGAAAAATTACACATGGACGTACCTTGCAGACATCTCAAAGGCACTTCCAGCTTTAATCATACCCCATTCTCATTAATCTGTACTGACACGTGAGATTTATCAGTGACTTCCTAAATCCTATACAACAGTGCTGACTGGTGAAAAGGAGTAAAGGACTGGCAAGAAATCTCATGAGTCCTGCATAAATGAACAGGACACAGGAGGCTACTGCTTTTTACCAGTGAACGCTATAAGATGTAATGTATTGGCACATGAAGTGAAGTTGTTTAGCCCTCATTTCATTGCAGTGACCTGATCTTTGGGAATCTGATGTTTCTGTCCTGGCAAATTGTCTGGTCCTTATCACCAGAGATAAGAAAGTTAAAAATTTCTAGACATCCATGGATTTTAGGGCATGTGGTTAGGGTCCTCTGCTTTCACACGCTAAGCAGGATTTATACATACAGGGACAAAAGGCCACAGCAGTTGTGATTCCACTCTCCTTGTAAAAGCTGGGAGCTTTTTTAAAACAGTAAAGCCAGAGTTGTTTTTAAAGTTAGGAAAAAAACAAAACCAAAACTAACTGCAAATGAGGAGCTTTGTTCAACAAGTTACTCAAGCAGAACATAAATCTGAAGCAATAGGACTTCCATCTGAAGTGGACAGTAATCATTTATACTTACACATGACATACTTAACTACCTTGATGAATTAAAGCCAAGTGTGCAACATTCAATTTGGGAATAGTCTCTTTCAAACAAAATGTTTTTAAATGAGCAAAAAACCTTGAAATGTACTACACCTTAAGCTAGCACTTCCAGAGAAAGCAACCTGCTGCAGTGAAGGCCAGTGGAGTCGGGTGGGTTAAAGCAGCATAAACAAACAGGTGTGTAACTGTTCACTTGTGCTTTGGCCCGACTTGTAAGCAAAACCAAGCAACTCTATTATCCTGATGTCCACTCTCTACCTTTGTTAAGTTTTGCCATTCACATGCATTTTATTTTTTTTCATGTTTCAGGGAAGTATGTAAAGAAGAGCATCTTTCCATTAGATTAAGGGTTAAATACAGCTATTGCTGTCCAGTTCTTGGTGCTTTTCAGAGCCAGTTCCAGAAACTTGCTGCCTTTTTCTTGAGCCTGCTTGTAATCATATTGAGATTAATGAGACTAACACACGAGAAGTTGGAGTGAAAACCATCCTGAAAACAGCTGACTGATTCTTAAGCACCAGTGCATTGCATCATCCTTAATTCCAGAGGGTTGGAATCAATGGCACAGGGTCTAGTTGGGGGCCTGTCACTAGTGGTGTCCTCCAAGGCTCAATACTGGTCCAGTCTTGTGTAACTTACTCATCAATGACCTGGATGAAGGGGCAGGTGACTGAGCACAGGACCAGGTTGCCCAGAGAGGTTGTGGAGTCTCCCTCACTGGAGATACGCAAGAACAGTCTGGATGCAATCCTGTGCAATGTGCTCTGGGATGGCCCTGCTTGAGCAGGGAGGTTGGGCCAGATGTCCCACTGTGGTCCCTTCCAACCTGACCCATTCTGGGATTCTGTGAATGCTGAGGAAAGGGCCTGGCAATTTTACTCAGCTGAATTGCTGTAAAAGTGCCCACAACAGTAGCTCACGGCAAGTTTGCCTTTATCTCTTTTATGTCCTAGCTTCCCTTTGCTTTTTAATTTGCACTGTAGCTCACCCTCCTCTGCAGAAGCTGTCTGGCTGATTACAAGCAGTCAAAAGGACCCTGGCAGAGAGTTTGTTGTGCTTAGGACAGAGATGTGCTGTCTGAAACAGTCCAAGAGGGCCAGGACAGATTCAAGGGACTCACAGCTGCATTTATTTACTTTTTCCTACCCAAACCAAATTCACACTTAGATAGAAATGTATATGCGCACACACACACTCTTACTAGAGAACGGTTTTTTCATCTCACTAAAACTTCCTGATTTTTGAGCTTTCCTGGAATTACACCCCTATTAACCCAGTGCAGCAAATTGCTTGTTCACTGATAAGTAATTTCACCTCACCAACAGTGCATTTATAGAAGAAGAAATTATTACAGGACTGAAAAGTCAGACCAGAAAACTCACTTTCTATGCTCATAAAATCAAGGCCTTAAGAGGGCATCACACTTCCTCATTCAGTTAGCATTTGACACGTGCTTAATTGTAAAAGGTTTTATAATCATCATCGAAACGTACATTTAAAAGTGCAGAATGGGTCAGATGTTCTCTCAGATAATAAGAAAAGTTGTAACAAATACATTAGGAGTTGTATAGTCTATCCCATGCTTCCTGTGAGATGATAACTCTTCAGTAGTTCTGCCAAAGTACAACCCTTGGGCCCGATTTCCTTAATGCTGAATATCAAAGCTTTTTTGAAACCTCAGACAAATTAATTGCCTTTTCTTAGAGCAATGTCAACAAAAAATGAATTTCCATCCAAAAAAAAGGAAAAAAAGACTTTTTAGGAACAACTCTGGCCCTCCATCTTCTGAAGCAGAAAACTTAATTCTGGTAAGAGAAGATTTTGGACAAAGGATGTGATTTCTTGCTAATTATGTAAAATCCACAGTATTACTGTTTGGAAAATGACAGATTTTACCTTCCCAATACAGAGATGCCAGCAGTGAATATCCCTTAGCAGTCATTTAGCCCATGCTCCCAAGCAGCAAAACCCCAGCACTTTCACTTTCTATGATATTCAGGCCTGGTAGGGGTGATGCTGAGATTAACACAAATGAGTGCAGGACTCTTTCCCAGCACTGCCAATTAATCCTGTCTTAGCCCAGACAACGCAGAAAAAAACCTCCCTTTCAAATGTAAACAAGAAAAAAAAACAAGAGAAAAAAGACTGGAGTGGGAAGCACCTGGAAAAAAGTTACGGCTGAGGTGAGTTTGAGAACTGCAGGGAAGTGAGATAATAAACGTGAGTGAAGGCTGAAGAGAGTAAAGGAAATCAACTTATAGGCTTCAGAAAAAAAAGTCTGGGAAAAAATCATTGAAGACTATAGAGTAAAAGACGAGAAATCTGCAAATTATTTTCCTTTTCAGATCCTGCTTTATCCACTGCCAAAACTGTAGATGCAATTTGAATTTTTGGTTTTTGTTTTCTCTACCCAGTTTAAGGACGTACACAGCCACATTAGCATCCAAATATATCAATTCTGCAAATGAGATAGTCCAGTTCTTAACACAACCTTTATTGCAGAAATTTTCCTCATTCCCTCTAGCCCATGCAGTTTACATCTGCTCCTGTTGTATTCCAAGTGAGGTGCATCACAGATCTATGTAAGAATGTTACTGTATTCTCTTTACTGAAGTCTTTAAGTTGCATTTAATGCACTTTGTGACCAGGAATAATTCCACAGTATGAAAGAACTCAGCGTTTTTCCTAATGCTGCTGTGTCAAGCAAGCTATGCAAAATAAACCCTTATCCAAACAGAAAGGCAGAATTATAATCAGTCATGGTAATCAACCAAGGACTTTCCTTATCCAACAAAAGAATTTTATTAGTCACTCATATCCTATAAGAATTTCTTTACGAAAAACAGAGAACCCCAAATCTAGGCATGCCTAGATATTAACTGCAATAGTCTTTGCAAAATTAAAAACGAAATGTTTCTTCAATGGCTGGTATTAAATTATTTCCTTGAAAAGTCTATTAAGATCCTGGACAACATCATAGTAGGAAGTGACATAATGGAAGAAAAGGTCCGGCCTGTGGTGCCTGCACATGATATGCTGTGGGACTTGTCCCCAAAGGAAGAATTTGGAGCTAAGCATGGGATAGCCTGGATGTAGCCTGGCTATTCCCACACATCTCTGTCAACAGCAGGAATGCCTCACCAGTACTTTCCATCCCCCTTGTGATCATGTGCATTTATCCCTCTTGTTGGGCATCATTTATCATTAACCTGGTGACTCTGCACCAACTGTCTACGAGATGCAATAAAATACCAATATGAAAATAAAGAAGCTGTTTATGTGCTTCGACTTCTTTTTATTTATGCATTCACAAACTAGAAGAAAAGATTGAGAGCCTGAACTGTGTGACTGTTCCTGATCTCAACTGGACCCAAGCATAATCCACAGGCTGCTTTCTAGGAACTGGTGTAATACAGTGTGTAGCTCAATATTGGCAGCATTTCATTATGTTACTGCCTCAGAACAGAAAAAAGGGTAGCTTGCTCTAGACAAATCAAAGACGGGGGGGCCTACCAAAACTAGAAAAATAGAAAACCAACCTCAGAAACATTCAGATAAAGGTTGAAGATACAAATCTCATGAGTTCCACATTTGTGCAGTTTTTTTGAGGATTTTTGCCCAAGAAGAGAACAGCAATAAGAAACAGATGAAGGACAAATTATTTACAAGTCAAGGCATGGCAGAGCTTCTTTAATTCCTGGGGGACAGAGGGAAAGGTAGAAAGAGGGTATCAAGAATGATACAACAGGAAACCAACATTTTAATGCGAATTCTGCTATATGCAGATGAAAAGCCTTTTTTTCCTTCAGTTTGAAAAAGCCATGTCTTTCAAACATAGCAGAAACTCTTTTCTGATAACAAATAATTTTATTATAGTTATTGCATATGTGAATCCAGAGCTGCTTCTCTAATACCATTGTATGTGCTTTATTGAGACAAGTTATATCATTGCAGAACCAGAATTACTTGCCTCTTTCCCTCCCAGGGAACTCCTCCCAGCAAGGCATTTGCAACACAGGATCAATATAATTAATTTCATTCATTTCCCAGGGCTGTTCTGACTAGAACAGTTTTGATATTTGTAGAGACACTAAATTTGCAACCAGAGATGTAGGTAGATACATTACTGCTGAATAAACATCACTCAAGTGCAAAGAAAAACAGGATGAATTCTAGAACTGGGCCAGAATTCCCTGCTATAAATACGTATATTAAGTGTGTGTATATCTAAGAAACTGCTGACACAGCACTGTGGAAAGCACTGCTAGAGGGCTTTCTGCTGCTGCCAACAATGTCATCATAAATCAGAAGGATTCTCAGGAGCAGCTCTGTGGTTAACCTACGTGAGGATACTGAACAACAACCCATTGTTGCCAGAAAAAGACTATTTGACACCACTTGGCATCACCTCACACACTTAGTGAACCAGACTTTATACCTATTTCTTGCTTAGCTTAAGCAGAGAACAAAAAAAAGTAATTAGTATTCCATAAAAATCACAACAAAACAGGCACCAGTCAATATCAGGAAAACCCAGTGCTCTCTCCCTGATGTTGAGCACTTCTCCAGCCCATTTGTTTAAAGACAAATATTTGAACAGCTTTGTATCAGATGTACCTTTAGAAGACCAGAAACTGAGAGGGAAAAGAGCATGAGAAATGCTTACTTCTGGAAAAGTTTCATTGCAAGAACTACCATCTATGGAGGCCTCTGCAAAAAACCAGCTCACAATGGACCCACTTGTACTGTGAGCAAAAGCAGAAAACTGCCTCACAGAGTCTAAACCAGGCAGTTTTAAAGACCCCTCACAGAGACACCTGACAATTGCTGCTCCCCACTGCACAATGCAGCAGCCTTGGGTTCGCCCCACCTTCCCTGCAGAAGCTGCCTTGAGGACAGAGACTTCCTGAGCTGCCTGGAAAGGGATGGTAGTGCTGTGGTTCAGCGTGCCTAAGATGACATGAAATTAATTCAGGCCTCAGCCTCATGGTTTCACCAAAACCAAGGTCCCACAAATGCTCCAAAAATACTGGGGCCTTCATAATTTTTCTAAATGAACCATCATTGCTTTGGTGACGTTTTCTGAGAAATATGATGCTCGGGTACAGTTTTCTACTGTTTGCTTCATGTTTCTAAACATGAAGTTTTCTAATGTTTTAAAGCTACATACTGAAAGTGGCAAAGTTTAGACTACTGTGCTGGTGGAGTTAACTTGCTGATATTCAAGGATGGACTTATACACATTGAGACAATTTGCAAACTTCCCTAAACCATGTGGAAAGATGGTCAAAATCAGATTCCTAACATTTTCTTTTCTTTGTGATGGAATTTTTTCTGTGAATTACTGCAAAAGAAAAGAATCAGATAGCATGCCACTGGAAAGGCTACAGTGCACCAACAGATAAATGAGCAAACCAAACAAGAGATGCATTTCCTCACTAATTTGATGAAATCAGGAAAATGAGATTATAAAAACACAAAGCTTCACTGCTGCAGCTCTCATAATGCTGTCAAGTCTGTTGTTACTTGAACTCAGTATTTCTAAGAGCCTGTTTCTTGTCTTTCTGTCTTTTTTTTTCTGCCTGAGAACCCTGGAGTAATGTATGAATATGATTTACTAATTGTATAGGGCCACCTTCAGCATCAGGAAGAAGGGAGCAAGGTGAATCCTCTGTTTGCAGGAATGGCTATTTAAGATTCCTAATCCTCAAACTCAAAGTGTGTTGTGCATTTGCTCCCAGAACAACAGTGTACCAAGATATTTTGCATGAGATACCATTCTCCATGGGTATGCATGTGAAGAGCCAAAGCACACAGGACTCACTGGGAAGGAAATGAAGACATGAGTAGCTCTCACCTCCTCTGATTTCCCAAGAGCCAGAGAACTTCATAAGGATTATCAGATTTGTGGGAATTTTTTCGCTGTTTAGTATTTTCTGAAGTTTTGTTTTGTTTTCTCAAGGGTGGTTATTTTGGCCCTCTGAGGGTTTTATGAATTTTTCCTGCTCAACACTGTCTTGAGACAACTCACTGCTGGGATCTTAAAGACCCCAAACTGATTTCATTGTTGAAAGAGCCATTCACCCTGCAGCCTTCATGTACCTTGCCTGGTTACCTTCTGACCGAGTACAGATCTCTCTTTATACAGGAAACTTGAGACTCCATGGCCCTGTTCCAGGGGCTAAACAAAAAGAGGTTGTAAACTTTAACCAATCTGCCTCCCTACAACTAGCTACAGAGACTCATTTTCTGAAATCAAATCCTCTCGTCTGGACACAAAACACACTTCTGGAACAACTTTACGTCTAGTGACTACCCTGAACCAAACCCAAGCTATCCTCCTCTTCTTGCCTCTGGTAACCAAGGATAACTTCAGAAAGTCTTTGACAGAAGCAGTCAAACCTGAACACTCAGGGAAAGCATCAGCACCAGCAGTCACAGGAAATAGACAAATCTAAGGTAAAAAGGAAGAAGATAAAAAATGGGTGCAACATACCATGGTAACATTCCTATGGTAGGGAAAAGCCCTTTCCTCAGAGTTGAGAAAGAACAAATCATTGAGAAAATAGGGAAACTTTTGATCACAGCCATTTTTCAATATTGTGTTTAAGAGCTGTTGGTTATTGATGCATAGGAAATAGTTAGAGATGGCAAAAAAAATGCATGCACAAGAAGTTCTCATTTGTAATGGATCTCTAGCAAAAAAATGCCAGTAACAGCTCACTCACTCTCTTTCACTTTGTATTCAGAAGTTATTCTTCCTCAGCCTCATCCCTAATAGCACAGATAGGTAGCATTTACCAATTTCATACAATGAATAGGAAACAGGAACAGAAAGGTCCCTTTGCAGTTGAAGCTGGGTCTTCTGTTTGTACTTGAATGGAGCCCCATCCATGATTATCCATTTCATGCTATTATCATGAGGTTAATTACACCATTATCCTAAATTACAGATTGTTTGAGAACCTTGTTGAACTCTACTCTTCCTGTTTTCATAGAGATTAGCAAGGGTAGCTTTAGCTTTTCAGGTGCTCAGCATCCTCACTGTGAAAAGCAGCTGCCTCTCCAGCCCTGTATAGGCAACAAGGCATCACATTCCTTTCCAGAGCAGAGGTGGGGGTTGACTTTTCAGTGATGCTGAGCCCCCACAGTGTCTGCCAGCACCTCTGAAAACCAGGCTATTGGGACATGAAGCGGAGAGTAACAGAACTATATCCTTCCTATCTTACTTTTACTTCCCTGAGCAGCACAAAAATTGGAAATCAACATGGAATAAATTGTGACCATTAGACAATTCTCTCAGACTAAGCATCAGAGCACATGCATGGCTTTTCGGGTGTTTCATGGAAGACCATCATTAATTTCTCACTGTCCTGAGTAACCCAGTCACTTAAGCATACTACCAGAGAACCAAAACCATGGTAGAAAAAAGTTGCTAATGAAACACCTGGACAATCTTGCCAGAAAAGCCTCAAAACATTCCCCACAATCACGAAGTTTCTTTTTGCTTTTTTTTCTTTCCCCAGTAACCTTCTTTGTTCTTAAACATCTATAAGCTGTTGGAAAGAATATTATCAATCTAAAAACAAAGAATGTGTTTGTTGTTGTGTTTTTCTTTAAAAAAAAAAAAAAAAAGTCCTCTATATCCAGTGGAGCTTTTTGATTCTGTGCCCAGATACCGACATTACAAAACATTAGACAAAATTATAGGTACACAGCGTGCCAAGAAAATCAACTCAGCGTGGCTTGCCCAGGCTCTTTGAAAGAAGGCATGCACACTGTGTCACTATTATGATTTAAAATAGCTGGGCCTCCAGAGCCAGCGCACTACTGTAGCACAGCTCAAGGTGCCTGCAGATGCCTGTAGCAGCAAGCCAAGTGATTAGCTTCAGCATTGCCATGAAAGCACCACTTTGATTCCTGTTCAATGTGTATCTCGCAGCTTCATTTGAGTACAAAACAAACCTCTGAAGAAATGAAAGAAAGCTTGGGAGGGGGGAGGAAATAAACCGAGCCTTTTACACTAAACCTCATTATTATTTACTACGGAGTGCAAATTTCTTGAGTTCAATGGAGAGGGGGATTTTCTACAGCAAAGGAGAAGAAAATGGCATTTCTCATTGTAAAGGGACTTCTGCTTCTTTTGGGTATCAAATGGGTCACAAAAGCTTGCAATTGCCTGAGCTCAAGGTTTGCTAGAGGCAAACAAGAGTCTGTATGTACACGCACATGGATCACCCTGCCAGAGAGAGCCCTCTCAAATGCTTTCCATGTTACCTTCTCCCTTCTGCATCGCTGAGAATCGGGACAACGCCCAGGGAGGTTTTGGATGTGCTCTGACACTTCCCCAGACAAATTTTTTTGAAACTGGAAAGGATTTTTTTATTTGTTGGCATCAGTTGTTGGGTTTTTTTACAATGCCCTCCAGCTGCTCTGGGATCCAGGTTAGAATCAAGGTTCAAGCTGCTGCAAGTTCAGAGATGTCACAGGGTCCAATTCACGTGTTCACCAGCACAGCTAGGAGATGCACTCTGGGCCCAGCTCCCTCAGCCTCATGGGAGGCTGAAGGAGGGAAGATCCCCATTCCATAAGTTATTGCCTGATTATTGCCAGCTCAGCTCAGCTAATACAATTTCATCCTTAATTAAATCCCTAACTAAACCAGTCTCTGCCCTTACCTTCATACCACCATCAATTTGTACTAACTTTCTTAGATAATTTCAAAGAGGTATCTAGCTGTCCCTTAAACTAATGTGTACAATACTCTTCCAAGAGTTTCCTTAATGCTTTGCTAACTAAAATATTGGTCCTGTTCCTACACTTTTCCACCCATGTCCTAAAATGAAAGCACTTCTGAGTGTGACCAGTATGTACCTACTCTGCAGACATCCCTTAAGTTACTCAAAATACTCACTTTTATTGTGAATGAATAACAGACTTGTAAGAATTTTTTACCAGAAGGAATCTCAATTTAAAGTTTACCTGCCTGCCTTTTCCAAGGTTAGCAATAACTTCCTCCAGAAGAAACAGTGATCAAAACATCACACAAAATTTTTGATACAGTACTGTATATGTAGCAATTATGTTCTTCTGAACTTACATTTAACATAATTTACCTCTAGTAACTCATCACTACAATCATACTACAAAAATGAACGAATCCACATTTTTCTATGACAATTTCTGAAGTTCTTTACTGTTTTTTACAGTTCTCCTTGCTACCTACCTACTAGCAATTTATCTAGCATAGAAAACACCTGTTTCATTACTGCTGTATTTACATTGGTTTTATGTTTAAAAGCCTATGCATCTATAACACACAAATCTTCTGCTCTAGAATACTGTTTAATTGTTTGTCATTGATAATATCCAAAATCCCAGCACTAATGAAAATCCCATCTGCATGCATGAAAAGGCTGGAGTTCTGAGAGCTTTCAGCCTAGATAAGCATCCCAGGCTTTACTCAGGAGCTGGAGCTGAAATGTCTGAAGATGCCTTTTTAAGGTTACAATACAGGTCAAAGCTGAGAGGGAGATGCAGGGCAGCTGGAGAGAAAAATTAACTTGAAATTATTATCAAGTGAGAGCTGGATTAATTCCATTACATTATGATGCTCCTGCACTGCAAACAGGCCATAGATCCCAAAGACTTTAACTCCCTGAGTGCATCTCTGTGTCTCTGAAGACAGAACAATTAATCTTTTCTTAAGTTTTTCTGCTGCACTTATAAGGCTAACCCTCATTTGCTTCACAGCTATTGATCAGCACAAGCCTCTCTCAGGAAGGGTGCGTGGAGAGTAGAGATGGGGAACTTCACTGCATCAAAATTTAGGTCAGTTGTTTTTAGGGTTTTGTTTCACAGTATAATTTACACTCCTCTAACATGTAGCTCTTTGAAAAATGTAAGTGTAGCAGTCACTGATGTATCTAATGAATCTGCTTGTGTCCTAATTTAATTGTACCATCAGATATGCCATACAGAAATACTGATCTTCTACTGTGGCTTTCCTACTCTCATCTCACAGCCCTTCCAGTGGCAGTGGAAAGAAAGGATGCCAACCCTGTAGCCATCAAAATAACTGAAGCACTGACCTTGGTCAGTAGCCATCTCAGGACTGAACAGGGACAAAAATTAGAGGAAAAAAAAGGAAATTATTTATTTGGACTTGGACAAAAGAAAATGCATCAGTCTGGGCTCTCTTCATTTACCACAACTAATCATGACCAAAAAAACCCCACTCCAAACCACCAACAAAAATAGTTCTCATTTTGCTTCAGGTCTGGTGTGATATTCTTTAACTGTTTTTTTACTGAAACTACATAGCCAGCACACAGAAAACAAAATGAAGGTGACCTTGTTTGTAGGAATCACTGTCCTTTCCATTCTCAAGTGAAGCACCACCAACTGATAATCCTCCTCCTCCCCTTTCTCTCTGCAAAGGAAGTCACTTTCCACTGAATTCTTTTCTAGCTACCACGAGGTTCATAAATTCCTCCGCACAGAGATTCAGAAGGCTGGGATTCAAAACCAGCTTTGTCAACTGCTGTCTTAGAGCAGCTTTTGAATGACCCATCCATTGTGAGCATTGTGTCAAGCCAGCTACAGTCAAAAGTATGCTGCAAAGGCAGCTGGGCCAATGCTGCCCATGCTAAATCCAGAAACAGCTGGATGTTTGCAGAGCATCATGCCCACACCAATAAGCCACACGTGGATGCAGTGCCACCCAAATGCTGCTAGATGGATCCCTAGGCCCCAGGCCAATGTGCCTGCAGGGCGTTGTGCTGTAATGAACTCTGGGCTGTAGCAGAAACCACAGCTCTTTTGCATCAGTGAAAAGGCACTGCGTTCCTCCCACTCACTTCTGATACCAAAATTCTCCTGAGAGATTATGGTGAAATCTCTGTGGGACTGGCTGGTTGACCTCAAAGCTTGGCCAAAATTCCCTTCTGTAATGTGGAGCAAACACAGAGGCAGAGGATCTGTGATTGTGGCTCAGCCAGTCTCTTTTTGAGAAGAAGCAAAACTTCCCTTGCCCATTTCCTTTCTAAGGTGCTCTGCTGTAAAACTCCTCTGGTTGAAGCTCTCTAGAAGCTTGGGACAGAAGCAGAATAAAGGCTTTCTTCAGTACCCTGACAACCCCAGCATGCCATCACTGACACTCATGGCACAACTGGAAAGTTTCCAGACAACTTCAGCTATGATGAAGCAAGGACCCCATCTCCATTCAAGTTAACATTTTGAATATATTTTACTCTTGGGGTTTTTGTTTTGACTGCCTCATTTGGCAGGATTATCCTACATGATAGTCAAGCCAAGTCAGATGTCTCTGTTGCCAGCATTAACTAGAGTGGCACAACTGATGCTCACACATCCCTCTACCCTGGGACGGATAAGCTATGATAACCAGAGACAAAGAACTGTCTGAAGAATCTGCCCAAAGTGCAAGTGAACAGGAGGAAAATCATACACAAGTGGTGGCCGCACCATGAAATGATAAAGCAGAAAAAGGACAGCCGAGGCAGGGCAAAGAGCCAAAGCACACTGGGATTGGCAGACATGTACAAACACAGACAGAGATGTAGATGTAGCTCCTGTTGTCAACATATATTTTTATAGGCATAATTTTAGAATACTTAACAAGGCCATACACATTTTCGGTTTGGAAACACAATCTATTTGTTCACTCTTTTTCTATGGCCGGACAAAGGGCAGTATTTATTAGGTGAAGTGTCTGACAAAGCCTTTAGTGCTGTTAATCACACCAGCTTCCTTGATATATTAAGGCTATTAAGACTTAACTAGATAAAGATGCACATGTTAGTAAGTGAATCACCTTCTATCTGTCTAATGGAAACCAAGTGTTGATTTAAGTGGAGTCATCTGTTTAAAAAGGAGAGAGAAAGAAATTGAAATAAACCCAAGATTAACAGATGTCACAGAAGGGTCAATGACGAGCAATGTTGGATCCAAGACTTTTAAAATAGAAACTTACATGAATGTTTGAACTCACTTGAATATTTCTCTCTGCTTGACTGTGAAAATACAGCATTTAATATAATTTGTTTATCTTTCAAAATTACATGCATAATTATCTACATGTATGACAGTTTTTGTGTCATGTAAGCAAGTTTAGTCCTCTCCTAGGTTCCCGGGCTACAAAATGATGTTAGTAGATTAATTTCTAGATGATTTAAAATGCACTGTCTAAAATAGACCCAGTACATTTATATTGGCTGGGTTGGTGTGGTTTATGTGTTTATATATGCTGTTCTCAAGTACTGGATGGTTTTAGTATTAATGGGCTATGATTATGTTGAACCCTGCACTGGCCAATATAACTATTCAGAACTAGAGGGGCGTTTAAACACAACAACAAAAAGGAATGCTGATTTGTGGTTAAGTCCCAGACATGGCTTAAGTTGAATTCCTGGCTGTGCCACAGATGCCACTGTGATACCTCAGGCAAGTCACTTCCTGCACGTTAGCTGTAAAAGCTAAACCTTCCCTTCTCTAAGCTAAAGCTAAGTTCCCTTCTCTATTTTGTGTGGTTAACCTGTCAGAGCAGGAGCTTTCATGCCATGATGGAAATAACAAAGCTGCCACAGAGGTGCATCCAAAGGGAAGCAGCCAATCAGACTGTTACACCCATGGCATACAAGGTCAATCACACTGTGCCGGGTGGGGCTGCTGGATGGAGCCACCAAGTGGAGCATCACTTAGTTTGGGACAGAAAGAGAGCCTGTGACATGGATTCACAGCCCTGTGCTAACTGCTGAAACAGTGGTATACTTTGAAAACATGTAAGATGATGTTGTAATCATATTTGCTCTAGATTTTTATAGATTTCTTTTTTCTCATGCAAATCTTAACTTTCTTGTTGAAAGGTGAGTTGTAGTTTTGGGACAACCCCAGTGGATAGGACACAAGAACAGAGAAGGATCTGAGAAAACTGTATTTGCCATTTTGGTTTCCTGAGCCCTAGGAGTGGTAGGTATATTTTGAACCATGTGTTCATATTCTACTTTCATTGACTGCCTGTTTTCCTTCTTATCTTCCCTCTGACTCCCATAGCTCTAAGTAGGAGTCAGAGAGCAAAGACTTCTTCTCCTATTTCTCTTTCTGGTCCAGTTTTGGTGTGCAATTTTTAGCTGAGGGTGGGGAGGGGTGGGGGGGAACAGGAGGACCAGATAAGGTATCAGAAGGTATGGACATTGTGTAAGAAAGGGAGTATACCTCCCTTTACTCTTCCAAGAGCTGAATAGATTCCAACTCTGAAAAGACTGCAGCCTGAATAGAGTCCTTTCAGCTCCATCCACTTCTCCTCCCTAATACTCAACTGCAAATGAAAATAAAGTATTTTAATTCCAGCGAGATCACTCTAAAAACAGACCTTTGACAAGGAAAAATTTCAACTTTGTTGCATCTAATTTCAGTAAAGGTTCATCCCAGTGTATCAAACCCAAAACTTGCCATTTATGTTGGGCTGTTTTTTGGTTGCTCATCTGCAACACCACCCACCCACCCCCAGAAAAAAAAAAAAAAAAAAAAGGCAGAGATTATCTTATGGTCATTTCTTTTCCTTTAACCTATAAGAAAGACAAATAAAAGTTGTCTGTGCAGCATGCTGTGCACACGTGTTGTTCACTTAAATCCCTTTTCTCTGATCCGCTCTACAGGGCATTTAGTCCATACAACTGTTCCACATTCTCCCTCAGCATATGCACCATGCATTTCCATTCCACATCAAATGTAAACAGTCTCTGCACAAGAATGATGGAGGCTAAGTTTCAAATCTTGCTTGGGTTTATCTCTGAATGCCAGACAAAACAGGCTTTATGTGGTTTGATAAAAGATCGAGTCATCCCCATTTGCAGATCTTACATCCACTTGCATACCTACTCAAATATAAACACCGCCAGCAGATCCCCAAACCAGCAACTAATCTGAAGATTGTTTAAAAGATTGTTAACTAGTAAGGCATTATTTAATTCCTCCAATCCCCCCCACTCCCCAATTTCCTAGATTTTATAGGATATATTGCATGTTAGCTGAAAGTCCTCTGGGATTTCTGCTCTTAATAAGCAAGCAGACATCTGTGTGGATCATAAGCACACACCCACTGCCAGTGTTTTTATATATATGTATACATATATATATATATATATGTAACACTTTGAATTGTAGATAGAGAGATATATATGTGTATATATATGTAACACTTTGAATTTGTAAAGGTTTACACTCTGCCCTCAGCATTATGATTCCCAACTGCTGTCTGCATCCACAAGCACTAGAAATTTGCAGTAAAATCTATCACAACTCACTTAAACAGGAATTCTTCTCTTCAGGAGCATTTTTTTTGCCTTTTTACTTTCCATAAAATCTGTAGAGGAGTATCACAGACGACTCATGCAAATGAGTCACCAGAGCTTAATTAGTCATTGCTTTTGAGTACTAGCGTAGCCACTGGATGCTAGCGTGAACTACCCTCAGCCAGTCTTCTTGAGAATAAAGATCATATTTTGTATCACTTCATTTTTCAGTGCTGAAGAAGTGTACACTCTCATTTCCTGTAAATAAGCCAATGAGCTGCAGTATTCTCACTATCTGTGGATTTATGTTCAATACTAGCTTTTTTTTTTTTTTGATGTAATCCCATTTACTCTGATCCAAGAGCTGACACTTCAGAAACAGACCACAAAACACCACAAGTGCTTGTAACACTGCTCTGTAGGCCAGGCAACTATACCTAAGCTACTGTACCTAGGAACTCTCCTACAGGTTATAGATAGCACTTAACATAGTATATATTAAACCATTTCAAAATTTATGCAAAAATTGGTTGGCAGCAATAGGATCTAATGATATTCAAACAGATAAAATTAGTGCTAACAAATGGATGCAGGTGAAGGCCACTCCAAAGACCTTGCAGTCCTCAAGGTATGGCTCTGCCAACACTCCCATGGAGGTTCTCTAGACAGGCACAGGGGGCTGCTTACATGGCCTTTGTAAACAGATCAGATCCAAGGCACGGCACAGCAGTGTTCCATGAGGCTGTGTGGGTGACCAAATTCAATAGCAAGCAGATGTGTATAAAGCCTAGCATAAAACAGGTATATTGAACAAGACCTAAGTTTCTCTGCCCCAGTTACCTTGCTTCTAGTGCAAGGCTTGTAGCAGAGTCTCAAGAAAAAAGTGTAAGAAAGTACATATGCATAAAATCATGGTTTTCCTTTTTTTTTTTTTTTACCAACTCATCGCTGACTACTGTTTAAAGTACTTGCTAAACTGGAGTTTACATACAGACATCCTGTTTAATAACCCTCTAGTGAGCCTTTCTCCATGGCTTCGCCTAATCTCTCTCTCAGTTTGTTTCTAGTCTAGCTATACTGAAGCTTCTGGCAGCAGTGAATCCAACAAGTAATTATTTTTTGTTTTCATTTTTCACTCTGTATGCCTGATAATTTTATTTTGCTGTAGCTGGCAAGATGGGAAGTATAGGACACTGGACACAGAAATCTGTCGTTTTTTATTGTTTACCTACTGAAATATTATCAGATTGGTGAGAGAGAAGCTATTAAAACTGTAAGGCTGCCTAACGACCCAGATTGTTGAAGGACGTGCTTAGTTGTAGTCCAATTTACAGAAAATGGGCATCCTCCATCACAAAGTTCAGCACGGAAATTGCTTCCGTATGCTTGTACTTCGGCATCTGGAAAAAGACTAAGGATTAAATTAATAGGCATACTTAATCTTCCATATGCCTCAATATTCCTCCACATCCCCCAGGTTATTACTTCTGCATTACTGCAAGAACTACATACAAGATGAGTAACTGCTTGGTGGTGTTTGTTATGATTTTTATTGATTTCACATATCTTTTAAAATTTCCAGCCAAACCCACAGCTTTTACACAGAACCCACAGTTCTGTTTCTCAGTATTGGGAAGGCAAATCCTCACAGACCTACTGCAGAAGCTGCCAGTATTCAACACCTGAAATTCCTAATGCATGTTCAGCCTGCAAAGTGCTGAATATTTTCATGCCAGACACTTTCTAAAGCCATCTCTCCAAGTGATGGTTTCAACCCTGCTTTCCAGCACTGGCCAGACTGTGGGGTTCTTTTTCAGTCTTTTACCATCAATATCTATTTAAATAAATTCAATTAATCAATTTATATCCAATTAAAAATAAAGCTGAAATGTGCAACAAGGGCATCATCAGTCAAGGGCTTTTCTGAAGTTTTCACTAATTGCTCTGCTACCCTAGGAAGCACAGTAACTGTTCCCAGGCTACAGAATGACACTAAAAACAGAAGAAAAATCCGCCAAGGTTTGATCCTGTGTTAGATAATGCAGTTGTTTCACATGAAACTGGAAAACTGGCCACACATGAAGAATTATTTTTGGTGAACAAGCTGTCAACATGAAACTGGTATTTTTGAACTCGGGAAGATGTAGATGAGATAACACTTTTCTAAGTAAAAGGTTAAACTATCGAATGTGTGCTGGTAGGATTGTAAATATGGAGCATCAAAGAATGAGACAGAAATAGGTACAGATCTGTATTTTCATTTATGACAGAAATGCGATCATAAAAGTAACATATCCATGGTGCTGAGCAAGAGTATGTCACAACAACCAAAAGAAGAAGTTCTCTCAAAGGCACACAACTTTAATAAATCTTAATACTTCTGCCTACCACAATAAGGGAAAGCTAAAATGTTGGCTTCTCAGGTCAAAGGAATGACCTGCCACCTTCAACGGCCTCTGCAGCATGTCCTAAACTTTTCTGCATTGGATGGGCTGGGAGTTCATTATTAGAAATGGCATGATTACAATTTGCCTTATGATACAATAAAATAGCAGATTTATTCACATTACAGTGAGATTCCTCTGCAATGTATAGCTCAAGTTCATATATTTTTAAGGAAATCAGTAAGATAAATGAATCAGATATGAAACCTTTTGCAATAGGGAACTGTTAGTTGACTAGAAAGCAAGAGTGGAAAAGAGCAAGAATCAAGTCAGAAACTGGACCTAGACTTATCAATGGTCATTCTGTTCATTGGAACTGTTTTCAACACGGTTCCAGTCAAACTGCTTTCTAACACATGTGTGGGCAACATAAATGCTCTGGTGAAACAATTACAGAAAATTATTTAGCTAGAAGAAAATGTCATACCATATATATAAATGTTGTAAGATACAGTCTTTATCATTTTTGAAAGCCAACTCAAAGAAGCCTTTGCATTTATTTCTCTTTAAAAGTTACATAGTTGGCACTCACTGCAAAAAATATGTCCTATATTTATCATATCCTTACAATTTAACTGACCTCTATATGTTTAGCATTCACAGACATGGTAGATGGAAGACAGAAAACCAAATCAGCATAACCAGAACTGAAAAGGCCTGTGAGAAGTACACTGCCTTCCAGCTTTGGTTTCCAAGATCAGTTCATATTTCCACTAGTCAACTCAACAAGCACAGCAGCACCTATTTTAGGTTAGGTGTTTTCATGTAAAAGATCTGTTTTTAATTGATTTTAAAAGTGGTGCTATCTGCTTTCCAAGTAAATCTGACAAAATTCAGTGATCTCTATGTTGCTCTCTGGGTTAGTATTGGTTAGAAAATAAGGGTTCACCTTCTCAGCTGTAAGCATGCAAAATGTGTGTAAGTCTGTATAAGTAATTAATACTGTCTTGCAAAACTGTTTGATTCACATTAAAAGGTGTCACATGTCTCACTACCACATATTTTCTGTACAAATAGAAATCTCCATTTAAATCTCTACAGTTCAAAATTTAGCAACAGGCAGCATAACTCCCAAAGTTTTATGTAACTGAAAAAGACTATTATAAGATTTTAGTTATGACCTTGGCAATCCTGATATTACTACTGTACTTACCATCAGATACAGGACCAATCCTGAGTATATAAGAAGGGATGCCCAGAAAACTGCTTTGGATTGCTATAAACGTTCTTAAAAGGCAAACTTTAAAGTGTTGAAATCATTGCAGAACGTTAAGTCCTAATTTTAAAATAACAGAAAGAGAGCATAATGTCTACTGCTCAGAATGGTTTTTAACATTTTTTTGTAAATCTGGGTTGTGCTATTCTGCTCTGGGAGGTCCACAGGCAGGACCTACAGACATCTGGGGCAGTCTGGTTTGTAGGGACAACAGGAAGAGTCCAGGGACTGGCCACTTTTAGGCTTCACTGCATAGTCTAGATGGTTTTGTGCAGTGCCCATATTTAAGTCTGAATTTCCTTAGCGCAGCCAAGCAGAAAGCCTGGTTGATTACTTGAGAAGTGCAAACTGCGCCTGTTATAGCTAAATTAATGGTTGGCAAAAAGCTGAAAAAGAACAGATTAATGTGAAAATTAAAAAGCTAGCATTGCAGTCATTTATAGCCAAGCTGAAGTTAGTGCAGCGAAAAGAAAATAGGAGGGCAGGACACAGAATTTCCCAAGTGCACTGTGGGCTTGCTCCTGGCTGGAGCTGCTGGGCACACCCAGCATTAAGCCCCTGGCAGGCAGCACTTGCGGTGTGAGGATGAGGAGTGCCGTGTGAGGAGGAAGGGCACTGTGCACACACAGCTGGGCCCATGTGGAAAAACTGTTTTTGATTTTGAGCTTGGTAGCAAGCCAGCTGTGGCCAGGTTCCTTGAGGGGAGGCTGAATAGTCACTCACAGATGTTTCAAGGATAAAAAGAGAAGGCTAGTCACCGCAAATAAATTGATTTGCTGCTGTAATCCTGCTCAACAACATTCCCTGAGGTATCTACATGCACACTCTGGGACCATTGGCACTTGGCAGGGTGTGTGAGCCCCGCCTGGGTGCTGCACTCCTGCTGTTACATTCCCGCTGGACCACAGCTGGCTGAGTGGGCTGTGGGCAGCCCCCTGCACCCAGCATGGCAAGACACCTTTAGGAGAGCACAGCATTTGCCACCCTCAGCTTGGTAAGCAACAGAGAACAATGCAAAGTCAAAATACGCTGTGATTACATGTTGGATCGTGGTTTCTTTTCACGAAGGCCTCTCAGGCTGTGCAGTTTCTAGTTACATTCACAAAACCACCTTTTCAGTGTCTTGCCAAAATTACAACATTCAGCAGGAAGGAATCTGCAGGAAGGTTCTTGCAAGTGTGATTCATCCCTTTGGCTTCTTCATGTTAGGAAACAACCTTTAGGTTCAGGATCACAAACTGCGTAAATCACAAGGTCAAAGTTTCTCTCAGTGCACAAGATGAACAGACTACAGGACTCTCCCTTAAATGAGCATGTTCCTAAGTTTACAGAAGGAAACACAACATTTTGCTGATGTCAATACTTGAAAATTCAGGCTTTTGCCATGAAGAACCATAATTCCTCCTCTGACTTACAGGAGATTTTTCAATTGCACAAGAGGTGTTTAGATGCTGACACTAGCCTGCAGCACTGAAAATCTCTCCTCCTGAAGTCCAAGACTGAAAACTAATTCACAAACCAAATGAGATGAAACTGTTTAAAATATTTTGTCACCTTAAAAACCATCTAATATCCTTAATACAGTGCTTTGCTCAGGAAGGATTTAACTGTACGTTGAAAGCATACCAAGCAACATGTACTTTATGGGAAAGAGAGGGCCAATCTCTGAGAGCAAAAACACCAAAAAATTAGCTTTGGCCACCATCTACAGCTGCAGCAAAAATGTGATTCTAGTGTTGCCAGTGTGTTTTTATGTTAACCACTGTTTGCTGAGTCCAACTGAAATCCTCTATTTTTAGCCTTTCAGCTACTTTCAGATAAAATTCCTGCAGATAGGACTAGCTGTATAGGGCAGATAACATACAGCTCTGAAACCACAGATGACCTCATGCAACTGCAAAGAAAGAAGGGTCTGTTACTTAAAACAAGGCTAAAATTTAACCCAGCTATACTAAAATTATACAGGGAGTGTTTTACAGTCCCATTACAAGACATAAAAACCCAGTCACTATAAATTCACGGTGTACTTATTTGTAAGGATGTAAAAAAGAGTAATTAATAACCCCCAAACAGCTTATCTCTGAGCCTGTACAACACCAAGGCTTTCCCAGGCTCGCTGGAGATTTTACAAATAGCACTGAGAAGCTGCTTTAGCTGCCATTTGAGAATTATTTGTCCACACTGAAAAGTCATTGCTCTTTGTCACAAGTCACAAGACATTTTCTAGTGTTCCACACTTTTAGTTGACATTATGGAGAGAAAATAAATAAACGTAATCCAAACTTTCTGGAAAGGGCTTCCATGTGTAAGAACACATATTAACCACAGATGTGAGGGAGCACTGCACAGTGATTCTTTTTTGTGCTAAATGCACTCTACCTTCCTCTCTTCTACTTCAGTCTCCCTGTGTGTCCCCCCATATACCAAAAGAAACCCGTTTCCCTTAAAACACAGTTATTTCCAGGAGACTGCAGTCCTGAGTACTATCATTCAAGTTTATGGAAGTATTTAAGGAGGAATATGTAAGAAACGGGCACATCAATACAGATCAGGGTGCTAGTTTGTAACCCTTGGGATGTATTGATCACACCTCTTTTAGTTTGCAAAGTATTTGCTGGATGTTTCTTCAGAACAAAACCTTCATAAGGTTACCACATTTTCCAGTAGTGGAAGAAACACTCTGAAAGCTCTTTTCCTCAGGAAAAAGCTTCAATCCTTAATAACGAAAGAACAGGTCAGATATATGATTGAAATAATCTTCAAGAAAAGAAATGCTTTCACTCCCTCACCAAATCACTCTAAGAGATCAGTAAAAGATTCAAACTGTTATTCTTAACTCCTCCTTTCTTTCTTAAATACCAGCATAGGCAAACCTGTATTTTTTAACAATGACACAACCTCTACCTGTCATCTATTTTTTCAAGCATAGCTAGCATTGAAATAAAGAGTTACAAAGCACTTAACTGTTAATTTGGGATTATAGAACAAGTCTGATTTTTTTGGATTCACATCACTTGGAAGGAGAAACTCCATTTATCATAAGGAATGAAAACCAGGATGGAACAAGGTTTGCTATCTCCCTCTCTGAGGAATTGTAGGTGGACTTATGTAAACAACAGAGCAACGATCAAAGGCAAATCTTAGGCACCATAATATGCTGAGGTATTAAAGGAACAGAGCCTTTTATCTGTTGGGGAGGAAGGAAGTAAAGCATTGAGATATAGGTAATATATACAATTAAAAATAAAAAACCCCAAGCAAGTCTCAAAAGAGACTGAAATCAATTAAATTCCGGTTCTTTTTTTATTCTGTTAAAATGATGAGAACCAAAAACGCAATCTGCGACAAAACTTACGCTCCATCACCTGGAAAAGCCAGGCATTCAACTCCCTTTTAAGTTGAATTTTCCTTCACATCCTATGAAACAAGCACTGTTTGGTCACAAACCATGTCCTCATTCACTGCCTGTTCAACTGAGGCTTACCTTGTCCTCCACTCTGTTCAGCCTGGCACCAATCGTGTTATTTCCTCGATCTTTGCTTTTCTCTGTGGAACAAGAAACATTTTCAAATTAATATATGGTGGTATAACAAAATAGCAGCAAACCACAACAGGGTGTGTTTAACTAGCCCACCAACACCATGTAACTGAACACCCTTACCAGGCTGATAGATCCATTCCTTAGAAGTAGTTTTTTGTTTCTTTTAATAGTCCTGGCCCACACCAGGGCTTTTAATAGCCCTGAGTTTAGGGCATTTTTAATCTTAGTTTTATGCTTTAACCATGGAAAGCAAAAATGTTCCCAATTAAGTTAATGTTTTAATTGCCACTTAAAAACAATCTGCCAGTATGCAAAGGACTCTACAGACAACTTGAATAACACATTTGGTAACATTTTATCTTTTTTTCCCCACTATAAAACATATAGAAAGATGAATTTTCAGATGACATAAACAGAGAGTTTTCATTAGCCACACTTGTCACAAACTTAGTGCTTTGTGCTCCTTTTCCAGCCTCTTTTCAAAGCTATCAAAGATCTATGTGAATATTACCAATTTCACAGGAACTCTGCAATCTTACCACACCAATTTATTGAAAATATGGTGAGTCTCAGAAAGACTAGGGCCAACATTTTGAAAAATTCAGTGAAAGTTGGTGCTTTAAGAATCTAAATAACAACAACCCTCATTTAAAAGTGTTGATGACTAGATATTATTGGCAATGCTTAATCTTCAGAGCACAACCAGTTGGCACTGTTTAAAAATTTGGCAATAAAATGAAGTATTTTAACAAGTATTTTCCATTAATTATACATTCATCAGATTGGTTTTAGACACATCGTTTGCATTAACTTACCTGAGACAGAGATAAAAAGAGATGGCTTTCCTATGGACTGGTCCAACCTATAAAACAAAAAGAAAACATTTTTGTTTTTTATCAGTCTGAACCAGCCTCTTCACTCTCCTTAGTTGAAGCAGGGAGGCCTCTTCACAAACAAACAAAGTGAAGTTCAGACAATTCTGGTTTGTCCTGTAAGTGAAGCAGTTGCTTTATTGAGAGTAGCTCAAGAGTAGCTTGAAATTAAAAGTATAGTAACAAAATGGGATTTGACTTAGATTGCTCTGTAGCTTCTTTAAGCACTGCAAAGTTTTACCATGCCCATCACTTTTCCACATGATCAGCATTGATTTGTCTTTTCCTTGTTCTTCTGCAGCTTTCTTGTTGCATCTGTCATCTCTTAGTTTGCTCTTACGTGCAATTCTACCAGAGCAGGTGAGAGTATTGCACTCTCCAGGTATGACACAGCCCCTAACATATAGGGATTGCAGTCTATAGTCACAGCTAGCAGGGACTGAGGTAATACATGTAAGTCCCAATCATCAGATTTTTAAGCTTTTTTGCCTTTTCCTCCCTGTGTGAAAAAGAAACTTTACACAAATGCCATTTCATATTCCCTAACTTTGCACAGTCCTGCCAATATGGCACCTTTACCCCTGTCAGTTTTTTATCTGTAGACCCCAATCACTGCCCAATTTACAAACATCCTTCTGCTGCTGTTTGCAGGTACACCAAGGCTGGGCTTCACTGATGTACCTCCTCTGTAGCTCCTTGATTCGCACCATCAGGTTGAGGTGGCCCTGGGAATATTGCTCAATAACATCTCGGACATCATAGGGCTTTCTGGCTTGCTGTAAAGTAAGAGACAAAAAACATGCCTTTTAGTCAAAAGGATGGAGGAATGGTCAGTGGCGATGGAGATGTTTTTGAAGAGTAAACAGTAAGTTCTTTTAACACTGTGTAAACATATGAGTTATTTTGATTGTTGCCATGATCACACATTTTTGGTGGAATAATTCTGACAGTTCTCATTTCATCCACTTTTTTCTTACTGCAGGTCTGTATGCCTTTCAAGAGATAATCCACTGAACTTGAGCTCAAAAGAGCTTGGAGCCAAAAATGTTTATCTGGCACTTTGCTCAGCAGTCTGTGCACACTCTAGTTTTTTCTAGAAGTAAGGTTCATATTCCTTGGCCACTGAAAAATAAAGAGGTCGTGCACATGCACAAACCCCTGTTCTCAGTCAGCAGTTGGGGTTCACAGTTCAGGTCTTACCATGGGAAGTTAAAACACAGTCCTAAATGAAGGTGCATGACTGATTTCCTCTTCCTGAAAGACTGGCTGAGCTTTCAAAACTGCTGGGAAACACTGGTGCAAGAAATGCCCTGTGTCTGTAATTTGCACCTCATATATGGAAAAGACTTAATTTGACCTATTAGTAATAAAACAAGTTTTGTGTAGTATTAAAGGCAATAGTATCAACCTATAAACACCAAGACTAACTGCAAAGCAAGTGAATGAACGTGTTGAAGGGCAGCAACAAATTTAAGATACCTTTAATATAGAGTCCAATCCATGCCAGAACTGGGGTTCCCAGCACAGAAAAGACATGGACCTGTTAGAATGAGACCAGAGGAGGCCACAAAGATGATCAGAGGGCTGGAGCACCTCTGCTATAGACAGGCTGAGAGAGTTCTGTTGTTCAGCCCGGAGAAGAGAAGGCTCCAGGGAGACCTCACTGAGGCCTTTCAGTATTTGAAGAGGGCTTTTAAAAAAGATGGGGACACATTTTTTACAAGGGCCTGTAGTGATAGGAGAAAGGGGAAATGGCTTCAAGCTGAAAGAGGGCAGGTTTAGATTAAATATTAGGAAGAAATTCTTTAGTGAAGGTGGTGAGACACTTAAACAGGTTGCCCAGAGAAAGTGTGGATGCTCCATCCCTGGAAACATTCAAGGTGAGGTTGGGAGGGGCCCTGAGCAACCTGATTGGGTGAAGATGTCCTTGCTCATGGCAGGGGCTTTGCACTAGATGGCCTTTAACAGTCCGTCCCAACCCAAACTATTCTATGATTTCTGACTCATTCATTATGCTGTTTATAGAAACTCCACAGATAATTTTCAAGGTTTTGTAAAACCCTTGGTAATGCTGAGTTACAACTTCTCCTTTCTTGCACCTTTTGAGAACAAGGAAAAGAGTTTTCAGTGGTAGCTTCGATGACACCAGAACTTGGATCCCTTTTGAAGTCTCAGAAGTATTTTGTCACCTGTAGTTCAAAAGCAGATGTCTCTGCACTGCTTTATCTTATTTCCCAAACTTCAGGATTTCCTTTATTCCATGCCATAAATACCTTTTTTTTCTAAGCCAAAGGAAAGTGAGATACAATACAAAAAACAGTGGTATCTTTATGCAGTACTCTGCACCTGCCTGGGAAGTAGCACCCACATTTCAGGAATAACATCGCTTCATCAAACAAATTACATTTCAGTCTCCCAGATTCCCCAAGTGAACTGCAAGCCTTGGGTGAATGTGAGATACTCTCTAGTGGAAGGCTGAGCAGGACTGGGAATTGCTTCATCTAACCAAGAACCACAGAAGAATTTCCAAGCATCCCAACTGCTTACACACACAAAAACCATAACTGACATCCACAAGGAAAGAAATATGAATCAGCCATGGCACAAGCCCATAAATCTTTCCATGGACTAGTACTGTAAACATGGTGACATTAAGAAAAAAAAAGAATTCTTGGATTCTTTCTGTTCTATAAATAAGGGAAGATGTTCAGTGAGAATAAAGATGCAGAGCTTTCCCTTGCCACCCTCATGCTCTGCCACGGGAGCCTGACAGTAGTGTAGGTATTTCCCTGCCTGTTTTTCATTTACAGGGTTGTTTCTTTCTCTTTAAAACAAGAACTGAAAACCTAGAGTAAATAGAATTTATGAATGAAGACAAATTTCTAAGTATGACTGGGTATTTAATAGTCAGTACTGATTTTTCTGTAACTACTTGATATTGAAAGCTGATCTTCCATGAGAAAATACTCTTGATGTTGACCATATCATAATTTTTTAAAAAGAAAAAAACCCTGCAGCAGGCAACAAATGAGTATGGAAAAGACAAAAGCAGAAGCCAGTCCCACAGCTTTCCTTAACTGCTTCTCTTCCTTACTTTTAGTCCTCTGCTAATTAACCAAAGCTCATGGCAAAACTCTTAAATAAGTTAAAATTTCCCCCATCATAAATGAAAGTTTGTAAAAGGTACAAAAGCCAATGCCAAATATTAAATGTACACCGCTGGCTGTGGCTGTTGTTGTTCCCTAGTAACTGCATGGGCAGGGAGGCAGACCTGGGAAAGGGAGAGGGGAATCCAGGAAAGGGGAATTTCCGGGAAATGGAACCAAGTAACAGTCAAATAAAAAGGATAGAACACCCCGTGAAGCACAGGGCACTGAAATACATAATTTAGTAGAGCGCAGTGCAGAGATTAGAAAAGATTACACACACAATTCATATGAATCATGTAATATGATGAACTACAAGACTAGAAATGCAAGATTTTCCAGGGAAATTGTAACAAATCAGGCAACAGTTACGTCAGCAGTAGAACTGCAACCTGTATTTTTAATTTATGTTACATATAAAATATTTGCCATGGTAAAAATCAAGCCACAAGTTAAAAAGCTATTTTAGAAGGAAATTAACTTACTCAATTGGAAGAATTTACATGGAAAGAAAATCTTTAAAGTTTTCAAAATGAAAATGGGAAATCAGAACAAATTCCTGGTCTTTGTGTATCACAGTTGTATCCATGTACGTAAGTTTTAAGACTTCTAGAAACTTTCATGTTCAGAAAACAAAGGTTATTTACTCATTAATCAGTAAGATAACCAAGTATAGTGATTTTCTTTCTGAAATTCAGTTGTAGTATTAGATTTTGTCAAAAACATCTGCTTTATAACTAATACATGAAATTCTTTTTTGGTAGGTAGGGTGAATGAAGTCTAGAAAAGCATTCATTTTTAAGTCTGCTTTCCCTATAATCTACAAAATCCTTCCTTAACCACAAGTCATTCACCTTCACTGATGCACAGGACTTGTGCTGAATGTGATCTTTTGTACAGAATTTGAAACAGTCCTACAGACTTTACGAGAACATAAACGCATCCATAAAAAAGGTATTAATTCTTTATAATATTGTGCTGGGTTCATGGTTATACATGGGCATCATCATAAGGGCTATATTTAAACCTGGACTTTGAAACACAGCCTAAATTTCTCTCCTTCTTTTTAAAGAGGAAATGATACTTCACAAAGACTTGCTTTTCATGTCCTTTGAAAATCTCTGTATCCCTGTTTAGCTTTTCTTTATTTGTTTTATTTATTTATTTATTTTTAAACAGGAAAGCTTTGCTTTCTAACTGGCTTTTGTCCTTCTGATGCCATCACCCCCTGTTATTAGCTGAGCTCTTTAAAAAATATATCTAGTCAAATTTAGGCCTACAGGTGTGTCCTGCAAACAGCTGGTATAGTTTAAGAACCATGCTGGGTTCATGCTGGGACCTATTTTGCAAAATTTTCCTCTTCCTCTCCTTCTTCCTATGCTGCCCTACTCAAAAGCTTCACAGGCACCTCTAAAAAATACTCCTGTAAAGTGCCGTCCTTCCTCAGTGTTCCAGCTAATTTTAAGCATGAATAGCCCAGAGCACTTCAGATAAAATTTGGTTGTGGGTTTGTTCTGGTTTTTTTTCAATAGTTACAGAAAGAAAATATCTGAATTTTCTTTTTTTTTGGAACATACATTTCACATAAACATAAAGCTTAGAAATCAAATATCTACCAGAAGACAGCTGTGCACACCTCTTAAATGCTGAAAGATACATTTTTAAAATGCAGCTTCTGCTTTACCTTATTTTCAGATATTACATTAGTCTGCTTATTAGGAACAGTACAGTCATTACTTGGCACATGTCAAAGCAATTTAATTTCTTAAGATTATTTTATGTGCATGGAACAGATTTACAACACACTTTGATGAAAGAATAATGACAGTGGTTATCTCTTAATTACAGAAGAGATTTTCAAAAGCACCTTGTGGCTTGAATTTCAAGGTGACTTTGTGCACTAAGTTACTTGGGTGCTTTAGAAAACTATACCTTTGGTGCTCTCCAAATTTTTAAGCTGGATCATAAACCTGCATACAAAAACTGTGGAGAAGTATGAGATATTGCCCTACATTCCTACTGGAGATTCTGCTTCTGAAGGAACAGCAGCGTATCACTTGTACACAGGGGTGACTTGAGATCCACCCCACTTCAGCCAAATGACATCTTCAGTTCTTTAGCAGCAGCTAATACTGGTTATTCAGGAAGAAGGAAGACTGCTAAAGACAGATGAGAGACAACCTTGTTGGGGAGTTTTGCAGATGGCCAGGACTGGGCCTTTTGCAGATGCGAAAGTGAGAGTACAACTGAGAAGCCAGATTAGTAACCGAGATACTGAGCACAAACAAGTTTTAAGTATGAACTCAATAGTCCCATTCTATTCAGTCAAATGCTTTTTCAGCTTCTATCAAATCATCTGCCGCAGGGGACTTTGGTTTATTTGCCAGGTGGATAATGTTGCACGCAGTGTTCAGGCATTTTCAAAATCTGTTTCTGACAAATACCACTTGGGAGGTAGATATAGAACGTGTGGATTTCTTGTTACTGAGCAGTTTAGTTAATACCATGGCAAATATTTTATGATCTAAATTTATGAGAGCAATGATTCAGTAATTACCACAGAGCAAAGGATCACAATCAAGTTTTAGAATGAAAATAAATTAGATTTTAATGGAACAGGCCACATTTAGGCAATTATTCATACAACAGCAGCAGACACATGACTGGAATGGGCCACATCTCTTGCCAAGTTTCAAGTGCTGACCAGCAAGTGCTAAGAAACTTCTCAACAAAATGACTATAAATATTAATTTCAAGTAGTTGAGACATTGTGCCTTTCTTAATTTTAGTTTAATAATGATAATAAAAGGTGAAATGTGCTAGAAGAGTTTTTGAAAGCACTCTTTTCAAGAAAACTCTAGACATGGGAGATTTCAGCCTCAATGGTGACAGTCTGAATACATTATACATAACTAACGCAATTTTCTGAAAAGCTCAGGCAACCTTAGTCATAAATTAACTCAAGAATTTAAGTAAAAATGAAAATATGCAAAGTAGAAATGCGTTAAAGAATTCAGGCAGTGCTTCTAAATTTTACAAGGAAATCAAAATCGTGGGTTTGAAGTAGCAGAAGACTTTGCCTTACAGATATATTGGACTGTCAATTGAAAATCATCATCATCAACATCTTTTTGATCTTAAGTTTTGTGGCCTTCACATTTGAAGGAGAAATTACATTCTCCCTTTTTTGGAGGGTCTAGATTAGAGGTGGGATAGCTTTCTGGCCTATTGTAAGCAGTAGTAGTGAGGTCATGTGTGAAAATGGATGTAGGCAGTTAAGACTCTCTCATCCTTTGCATTTTCAGTTGTGAAGCCTGTTCTCTGAAGATTAACCCTTATAAATTAATTTTAAGTAAAGTAATATATTTATTACCTATATATATATGTATTCATCTGGTTTAAATCAAGCTGAAGGCTGTTGACACGTGTTTTTACTGGATTAATGAAATTGATTTTTAGAAAGTGTGCAGTCAGAATTTTTTATTCAGACCAGGCAACAAGGTTAATTAGCTACTGTTAAATGCTTATGGCATCACAAGACCACAGCAAGTGGAGCGGCACACAGGAAATGTGTCATTGAGGGCCAGAGGAGGAAAGAGAATTGATATCTCACTAACTGGGAAGGAGGTCTCCTACCATGCAGAGGGAAGAAAGGAGAAGAAATGAGAAACCTTCCAATACACTAACAAATTTCCACCTCAGTTTCTTATCAGGACTTCATTATCATTGAGTAAGGGACAGAAACAAGGCTGAGGTAGTATTTTAATCTCTAATCCTACTGACTCGGCATGAAAGCAGCACACAGCTCAGAATTAATGGAGACGTACGAGAATGTTTGCACTGCCAGAAAGAGACAGCGATAACAAGAGGGCTAAGGGTCAAGTCCATTAGCAGAAAATAACATTTTAATTCAGACTGCATTTCAGGAGTTTAGCCTATTTCCAGTGCATCCACAGTTGACTAACCTGCCATGAAACAACCACCCTATTGAAGGAGGGAGAGAATAGTGGGTGTAGCTCACCATTACTGAAATGAATTGTGTTAGTCTCTCTTAAATTTCTAAAAGAAACAATGGATCAGGAGAATAAAAGGGTTTATTTAGAAAAGGAGCTTTCTATTCACAACTCACCTGGAACTTTTTTTTTGCCACAAAATACTGCATCCTCCGAATCACCTTGATTGCAGCACGGTGGTGCTCCCTCAGCCTGTGGGAAAAAGGAGGAGAGTGAGGGGGGGAAAGAGCATCTCCATCCAGACAGTAAATATAACAGTCTGCAGAAAATCCTTCACCAACACATCAGTGTGCAGTGTAAGTAGCTGCCATCCAGCCTGGGAGCACAACACACCATTCTGCTGACCTTCCTCACCTTTCAAGAAGGCTCTGAAAATCCAGGGTTTTATCTGACCCACGCTAGGTTTGCACACATTTCAGAGCTAAAAGAAGTGTCCACATAACTTCCTTCTGTCTCTAAGCAAACCACCATGCATACCTCCCAGTTTCATTTCCACAAAAGAACCCCCAAACTCCCAAGTTCATGCATATCCAGCCATGAACGGCTTTTATACAGTCACTCCAGAAATCCATCTTTTAGGTTTTTTTGGTTTGTTTGGTTTTTTTGTGGTGTTCACCCCACAATTTCTGTATTACATGTTTCTTCACTTAATGAATCCTGTTTTTTTCCAAGGAATTATTTAAAAAAAAAACCCTTGAAAGATTTTTGGTTTGTTGCCTGCTAAACAATCCGAATGATCTTGTGGTTGCTGGATATAACATCTACATACATATTTATCCCCAAACTGAACTATAACTTAATACAATGACAAAATAATCTGACAGGTCTTTAAAAAATATATCCCCCTCTTTGTGCATATGCATATGGTCTGAAAAGAGAATAAAAAGAAAATAATTTGCTCATTGTACTTTCAAATGACAGATTTTCATAGAACCTGACGTTATTTTTCAAAGAGTGCCTTAAGACCAACAGGTACTTCAAATTTTTCAAAGCTTGCAAAAAATAATGCATCGTCCTTCTTAACATTAAAATACCATCTCAAACATGAAGCCAATTATTCAGATTGCTCGTTCTATTACTCTTACCAAGATGCACTTGAATGACATTACAGCACCACCTTTATTTCCTTTTTAACTGCATGAACATCAAGTGTTTCTAACTCTCATCCCAAACAGACTTCTACTGATGGCTTTGGGGAGCAGCTGTAAAAGCAGAGTTAGATGTTCCAGATGTTTTATCTTTATACGCTTATTATTAGTAATACTGATAGACCTGCATATTGAGATGTCACTTTGCAGTGCTTTCTGTTTCTGCTGAAGATGACAGCATTCATACTCACTAAGGAACAGAGAAGTCATATTTAAGTTCTGTAAAAGTTTATATAAGTCTGTGTCTTTAGTAGGATATAGCCTGGTATCACCCAAGCCTCTTCAGCTAAACATAACCTGGAATTTTAATGAGTATTCACATGTTCCCTCAGGATAGATCTCCCCCAGCAAAAAAAATGTTCTGCATGTGCAAATGGTGGATGCCTGCTGTCTGAATAGGTGTAGCTGGGGTGTTCCCCTTCTGAAAACTCACCCTTTTTTAAGCAGAAAAACCGCTTTCTGCAAAGCCAGAAACAGAACCAAAAAGAGCCATCATTTCCTACTTCTAGCTATTGCCTCTTGGGTGAGTTCTTTCTGTTATAGAAATTGTTCAGATTTAGCAATGATAGAAAAGATTACTTTCTCCAGAAACAGCATAAAATGCACTGCTTTTCAAGCTAATAATATACAGCTTTTCACCACAGGTCTACAGATTTTTATGCCTCTAAGTTATTTATATAAATTGTCTGCACCTCAAAAATTATACACCAAACCTGCAGTTGGATCTGCATAGGAAGTCCTTTCCCTCTTAACACCTTCCTGAGGTGTCTTGGAGGCACTGTCTCCAGGTCCCTGTTCCCACAGATCTGACTGCAACATCACGGTTCGAGTTACAAAAGTGGAAATTTGCTACTCCTGACTGGAATGGCCGTGTGCTTGGATCAATTCCCAGTGGACAGAGTTAGCCTAATGCTACTTCAGGAAACCCCTGTTCTGTGAGCCTGTGCTGCATCATTCTGCTGCTAGGGACTTGGACGACTTCCCCAAAACCCAAAGGAAATAGAGTGTTTGGGCTTTTAAGTTCTGCTTCACAGAGATGGGAGCCAAAAAGGTAAACACGGTTTAATTTTCTAGTAAATATCAAAGGTATGATATCATGCAGCTATACATCCTATACATAAAAGCACACAAAAACATCTTTTGACAAATAGAAATATATTTGAATTGCCATAAAACTGCTTGTAGTATTTTGGTTTATGCCTCATTTCCTCTGGGGTGTTCTTCACAGTCCATTATTTCTGAGTAAACCATTTTTCTTTGGGACAGCCAGTCACCAGTAGAGCACACCAAATCCTTCATTCTCTATCTAGAGGACAAGCCCCATCCATAAGCAAGGCAGGCAGATAATAAAAATGATATTTGCCATTCAGTGAAATAACAAAGCTACACCAGCAAAATGATTTTCCAATGCACCTATTCACCATCAATCATTTTTCAGTGCTAACATGAACTACCATGCCAGGAGGGAAAGTTAATATTCTCATTTTAATCCTTCCCATTTTCAGCTCCAGTAGGAATGCTTACAGTGAGCTTGTTTCTGCTTATGCTGTAAAATGTAATTCTGCGCAACAGGCTGTCCTGATTCCTCAAGATTAAATGCTTCTGCGATGAGAGAAGGGAATAAAGGATTTAATTAGTAGCCAAGGTTATGATTCACGGTTGTTTGATCTCTTTGGCAAACTGGTAACAAATGCCTTAGTAAATTGAGAGCTTAATCATTAACTGGTGATATTTGTTTGTTCAGCCACTTGTGACATCTCTGAATTTTGGTTACAGAGGGACTGTCTGCAACCTCTGGGCACATGGAGCATGCTTAGACATCAGATGGGCACTCAATACCTTACCGCCCTCACTTCTGTGAATACTTTTTTTTTTTTTTAGGAGTGTGGCTGGAAATGACCTCACCTGAGTGTGCTGCCGGAGTGCAGCACCTCACCTTCCTGGTGTGTCCATCCCCACACCCTTTGGAGAAGCACCGCTGTGCACAGTGAGTCTCCGCCAGCAGCGTGGAAGGGATTTTCAGGGACTGCTGGGATACTCCAGAGAGCCTGCCTGCTTCAGTGTGGCTGCGTGAGCTCTCCTGCAACTGCAGTCCCTCATTTTCAGATGTTTAGTTTTGCCTGACTTTGGGGGAAAGCTTGTTGGATAAGTGCATTAGCAACAGGGTCAGCAGGCACAGCTTTTGCCCTTTTGGCAACAAAGCTATTTTCCTCTCTGGAGCATTCATCAGGCTTTGAGCCTCATCATCCCCATGCCCATTACTATCATAACTGAAATCTGAGGGAACTTGCCAAACACCACTTGACTTGTTCTAATAACCAGCAGCATGTCACCTTAAACAGTAATATACATAGCATGCCTTTAAAATCAATCTGAAGATTAACATTTCTGATACAGGACAACTTCTCAGCCTGCACCCGTCTGAAGAAAAACTGCCAATAGCTTTCACTGGCTACCAGTAATTTTTTTCTCAATATGAACAGGACATCAAGATCACCTTGAATATAACACATACTATGTGGCATTTCTCATGGACTTAAACTCACAGAATTAGGTCCTGAAGCCACCAAGGAATCTACAGCATTGTTATAACCCTTAGGAATCCAGATGGATGAAGAAGGATGTAACAATTCAAAAACAGAAGACCAGCCGAGTTGTAATAGGACCAATAGATTCATACAAACCTACATTATTTGCAGGTATAAACTAGGTCTGCTTTGTACTTGCACTTAAAAATGACCTGCTGTGGATGCAGGGGCTATTCAAAGCACAAGAAACGAGGATAAAAAAACCCTGGCAACAAAATACTATGGATTGAGCACCCACGTTAAAAAAGAAAGCCTGGCAGAATTAAGTGAGTAGAAATCCTTAGTTTTTCCTGCCTCCTTTAGTTGTTAAGATAAATAACCTACAACCAGGCACTTGGAGGAAACCTGATCTCTTCATCAGTCCATCAGAAATCTGAACTGGAATTTCACTTAAATTGGAAAACAAGCATGATGAAGTACTTTATGTAATTCAACTGACATTCCCATTTGGTTGGAAAGTTGCTAAACATCAATAAATGCTCTGAACTGTTGCAATTCAGATTTTTGTACATTTGACTACGTATTGTTCATTTTTCACAACACAATGAGCCCAAACCTCAGTAGGTTTCCGAAGCTGTGGCTCATTCCCCAGTCCCACACTCACTGACAGCCACCAGTGAATGTCACTGTTCAGCCAGCACCCGCCTGCCCTCTTCCTGGCAGGGAACCTGCAGGGCCACCCCAGAAGAATGCTCTGGGACAAAGGCTAAAACCTTTTGGTTGCAAAAACTGTGTGGCTTTATGAAAAAGGAAGTAAGCAGGTGTGTGGTTTGGTTGCTCTATGATTCAAGAAAAATAAAAAACTTTCTTTAAAATTAAGTTTTACAAGATTAATCCCCATGCTCAAATAGAGTTATTTCAATAAAGAGTAAGAAAGGAAAAGCAATTACTAATTAGAAATACTTATTGTCCTTATAAAGCTGCTAAATTTTATATGAAACCCTTAGTAAATCCCTTAGAAGTTTGTTCCCCTTTTCATCTCCGGAAGGTGTTCTACATATTGGTTTAGTGTTAACAGAAATATTAAAGCAACAGGGCAGGGAAAAGGTGGTGCTAATTTCCTATTTATAACACTTGCCTTTTTGTTCCTGTGCAGAACATTTCATTATCAGGACCGTAATGTTTGGCACAGGCCTCCCAACGAACGTGGACGCTGATATTATCGGAGCTAAAAGGTCAATGCTGTCTATTCAGAATGAGTTTAATAAAAATGAAAACTCAGTTGGAGAGAGCCACAGATTTTTAATATCTTTTACAAAATGCCCATTTCTCAGTAAACCTAACACTAATTTGAAGTTAAACTCAGTTTTTAAAACCTATTTAAATTCTCTGCAGACATCTTAAATTTCTGACTTGGGACAGGGTAAAGTATTAAGAAAGAAGTCTGAAGTTGGTTGGTCTGAAGTTTTTGGCAGTAATCATTATTTAGATTTGAGCTTTATCTTTAATGCATCAGTTTTTAATCATATGTTGTGCATGTGAACTGAAATACTCTTTTCCATTCCGGAACTGAAAAACATTCCTTGTCACAGAATCTGGTGGATGAGATTCAGAGTAACTACATTAAACCATTTCATTAGTGCATTTAAGTCTAATGAAATCTTCCATCCTTAGTCCTCCAGGCACTTTAGGTATAGAATTTGCTGTGGCTCAAGGTTATTCTGTCATTCCCTGCCCATTCCCAGATGGGAATCTCTCTGTATTGAGCAACACTTTAGAATTTGCTGTAAATTGGAAGAGATTAGGTTGCATCGCTGTGTATTCTGAAATAGGAAATGCTTGATCGCCATACCCAGGGATAAAATCAGAATCACTGATTATTTACAATATTGTCGACTACCCAGTTTCTCCTTTTGTTTGTTGCTAGTTTAGCAACTGTTGTTTGACATCATTATGATCAGTTTACTGGGGGCTCTCTACACATAGCCTGGCCCATACATGACTTGCAAAAACTATCTTAAGGATAAACCAGTAAAAGCTGCCCAGAAGCATTAGAAAAGTATGATGACATTTGAAGAGCAAACCAGCTACAAAACTGAAGTTTCATTAAATGGTCTTAGTTTACACAGAATCATAGAATGGTTTGGGTTGTAAGGGACCTTAAAGATCATCTCATTACAACCCCCTGCTGTGGATAGGGACACCTCCCCCTAGACCAGGTATCTCAGAGCTCCTTCCAACCTGGCCTTGACCATTCCCAGGGATGGGGCATCCACAGATCCTCCGGGCAACCTATTCCAGTGCCTCAACACCCCCATAGTAAAGAATTTCTTCCTGATACCTCACCTAAACTCACTCTGTTAGTTTGAAGCCATTTCCCCTTGATCTATCACTGCTTGCCCTTGTAAATAATGTTTTTCCTGTAGGCTTTCAGGTACTGGAATTTACATAAATGCTCCCATAACATTTTCAGTGTAAGCAAAGTTAGAAACCAGTGACAAGACAAATGAAAACTGGACGAATTCATCTATCCCCCATGGTCCTCACCACTGGGCTCTTCACAGGTTTAAATGCAATAGAACTACAGAAATAATAGATACACATAGAACAAGAAGAATCACAAACAGCAGGTAGGATAGATTTAAAAAATTTCTTTGGTCTTAGCATTCAAAGGTGTTTTAGTAATTACTGGCAAACAACCTGTTTATGAAAGATCTACATCTGCTGAACTCCTGTTCGTGCTTGTAAACTAGTTATGAATGGGTAAGATTTCATCAAATGAATTTGTTCATCTAAGCACTGAATAATTCAACAACAATAGCTAATTATTTCTATGAAGACATCTGATGAATAATTTCTATAGAATAGTAAGTTTCAAGGGTTTAATTTTAAAAATAAAAGTTTCTTTGACTTAAACGCATGTCTTATAATGTAATTTATGTTCCCCACCTAAGGGAATGCAGGGGCTCACTTCCACAGGAGTATCAGTGATTCTAAATTAAAAAATTGCTCTGCTAGGGTAATGTCAAATTCAGGCTTTTGGTGAACCCTTCAGCCACTAAACAATTTGATTATTTACTAATTGTGAACATTAGCCCATGGGCAATTAGCTTAAGTTGAATTAACATTTGTACTCTTCTTTCCCCGCTATTTAATTTCCCAACTACATGTGGTTGGTCTTTTTTTTAAATTTAAAATATGTAATTTTAAAACCACAGCCATCTTTTAATGGATTTGTATCTTATTTTACAGCTTTCATGTCTCCCTTCTCAAAAGTCATGGGTTTAACTGAGAAATCCTTTCATGTAGTTATAGCAATCCTCTATTTTCTACACACAGTCTGACTTAGCCTGATTTGGCTTGCAGATTTTTAACAGACATACAAAAAAGGACAAGTTTAAAAAGTAACATCTCCTTTGGGGGGGATTTTGATATTTTAAACAAAAACAAACAAAAAGTGGTTTTCAACTAAACCTAAGGGGATCCAGAATAGCTAAACAGCATAAGATTTTGGAGCATCACACTTAAATTTGTTCAACTTTCCTTGGGGGAAATGGTCTAATATGCACTATGTCTAGAACCAAGACAAATTGCTGTAGCTAGAATGAAGATCAGCAGTAGGTTTTCACAACTACTGGCAAGTGGGGGCAACAGATGTAGCATTAGAGATTTCCTTTGTGGTCTGCCCACAGTGATGGCAGCTAAGAACACAGCCCTTACTAGAATAATAATATTCTTACTAGAATAGTTTGTACTGAAATCAGGCAAGAGCATGAGATTTCTTGCACATCCTAAATCGCCTTTCCTGCATATTTTCACAATTGCATTTTAACTTATGCCTGTTACCAGGACATGATGAGCTGCACAAAGAACATGGAGAAAAAAAAAAAAAATAGGAAGACAAAATTATCTTTGGAAGTGACTGAAAAACCACATAAAGAAAGCAGGAAAAATATACAAGCCAGTTCCCATTTTGTTAGAATAGATTATTGTTTCCCAGCTTTGGTGATGTCATTATCAAATACCAATTAATACTGATGTCCATATCAAATCACAGAGAACCTTTATTCAGCTCTTCACTCTCTGCATCTCACTGACTTAGAAGGCTGTTGCTTTTTCACACGGTTTCAAGGCCAAGCAATTTGAAAGTAGTGAGACACAAATGAGATCACAGATAAGTAAATAATAATGTACAGCACTCTTACAGACACAGTCTGACACATTAAACTCCTTTTCTAAAGAAGCTGAATTCAGAACACAACAGAGCTTCTTGTTCAGTGCACACAGGAAGCCATGGATATTATTATTTTGCCTCCTCTGGCTAAAAGCAATCTTTTCAGATTAAAAATAATATATTTTTTGCAGAGCTTGTAATTTATAGCTCTGAATTATACAAGGAAATGCAGGGCTACACTTGGAGGCACTAGGAAGAAATAACCATATTTCCTCTGGCTACTTGCCTCTCTATTGTTTTCCTATTAAACTTACAATAACCTTTGAATATTTAACTGGCTGATGTTACACTACTTCATTATGCTCGAGAAGTTGCTCACACTACACAGTAGCTCTTTGCTGTACTCATTGTAGGGAACTACAAGACCTCTGCAAACTCACGGCTGTGTTTGACTTTTCTATTTGGCTTAAATTGCATTGCTCAGAATTTACCCCAGATACAACCTATACACAAAAATATCTAATGCTGAATATGAGATGTTAAAGCATCAAAACCCATCGAGATTTCTCAACTATTTGTTTCTATCCTCAATCATTTGTTTCTACTCTACATAACACATGCTAATTTAATGTATGCTGTATCTCACATCTTAATTAGGACACATCATGTACCACTACTGCTGCCATCCCATTTAACCTTTTGTTTTGAGACAAAAGAAATAAGCTTTCATTGGGTCAACTACTGACGCAGTTCATAGGGGATCCATGGAATATCAAAGCAATATTGCATTATTTAAACCTCACACAATGACTTTACCCAAAACCCCCTTCAGTTTTTTCCCACACCTCAGTGATATGTGTATTTTCAATAATGGTGAATAGATGTAAAAGCACTGTCTCTTCTTTGTAAAACCAACCATGGGCAAGAGGTTAGAGTCATGTATACATCTTCCCAAGTTCAACTACTCTACCAAGGCAAAGCTGAGAGAGCATCTCAGCTGTTTAACACACATGAAAGTCATTGCGTGGTCGTGACTGAAGAAATGAAGCAGGTCTCCTGTTGCAGAGACAGGAATTACAACAGGAAAAATATCTGAAAGGAAAAGGCCGTTGATGTGAATAGCAATATTTAAATAATTACCAAAATCAGGGATGCTACTATTTCAGAAGTCCTAACATTTTCCATGTGGTTTTTTATTACAGAGGTGATTGGCGAATTCTCCTGCTGCTCAGTAATGAAAAGGAGAACGTGGAAGTTGCTGCTGTGAAGCTCTTTCTAAGCACTGTATTCTGAAATTAAACTGTATCCAAACCCCCCCACCATTGCCACAGAAATCCACTGAACAACATGAAGCCAAACTCTGCTCTCGTTTTCCCCACGGGACAACAGAAGGGACTGGGAGCTGATGGACTGTTAGGTCACCTTGGCTCCTGGCCTACCATCTCTGTAGGGGCTCTGGATGTTACTTATGCACAGTGATATAAGTGTCTTCTCACAGCTGCACTTTTTACTGGGTGTAGCCTCCAAAAATAAACTGATAGAAGACTGCAAATGCAAGGATGTTACTGCAGTTTGTGCAAGCTGCAATGAAAAGCATGGCAAACAGTGAAAGATGGCATTAGGACAAGGGGATTTCACCTCCCTTGTCGAAGCCATCACTTCAGGGAAAAAAGGCAGTTAAAAAGGCAGTTAAAAATGTAGTTCAAAACTGCAATTTTTGCAACTGGAAGCATTCTCCGGGATTTGTTATTTTACAATGGTGGAGAAACACATGGGATTTCAACTTGTGGAGAACAGCCTTTCCCTATAAATCACAGAGTGTAATCTGAAACCTAGAAACAGCACAGGGGCTCACATTTATGGATTTAAAACAGATGAAGAGCAAGCATGCTCTTAACCCTTTCCCCATAATTTCTTCCCAGTACAAAATAAAACGAATATAAAAATACTGAACAGAAATTAACTTGGCAAAAATCAAGATTAATACAATTTTGTAAACACTGAATAGTTTAGACTTCCCTAAGGACACAAACACAGAATTGTGCTAGAGCAAAGCACTGTAAAACTGTTAGAGCATAATCCAGTCTCTGGACTGTTCTTTCATCAACTTTTATTTAAGCAGTTTATCTTACTGAGATTAGGATCTCTCCTATAGAGCAAGACCTGGCAAACACAGGCCTCTGGTTTTGAATATCAGGCTATATTTCACTGAGAAAGAAGTAACTAGCAGCCTGTCATCTCACCATAATGTTATAAACTCTTTAATCGGGCAATAAGAGAACTAATACTAACACATTAGCAATAATTTCTCTTCAAAAATATGTAAGAGCATTAAGATGACATATTGTTTATTTATTGTTTCTTAAGATCCCCAATCATTTCTATATCAGTTTAGCCTCTCTTTGGGTCACTGGACAAAAAAACTCCAAACCCAACAAAGCCTGTTCCAACTTGAATCCTAAGACATGCCCTTCTTCTTGATTTTTTTTTTTTTTTTTTTTTAATTTAAATAAAAACCCCACAGTGTAAAAGAATGGACTGGAATATCAGCATTGCCAAAATGCATTAGTCCATACCTTGTCAGAGTCAGAGTTCCAGTACTTCCAGAAATTCACTCACACATGTAACACAATGGTGTGATTAAAACCAGAAATGGGCCTGGATTGAAATAAAGTATGATGGCATGTCATGTTAAATCTCTACCCAGTGTAATATTTTAGAGAAAACTCTAAACCAACCATCCCAGGACAGTTTACAGGAGAAAAGGAAAAATAATTTTAAGCTTACTGCAAGATCACTCATCTGCACACACAGTGTTTGCCTGTGGTAATTCGAGCTCTGTCCCTTTATTGGCTGCAGTTCAGTGAAGTGGTACTTTTGTCCATGTCTCCCGATGAAAAGCCATGGTGTCTCTAGACTTCACTGAAAAGGTTGCAATTGATAGAAAAAAAAAAATCAAAACTCTAAAGTGGCAATGATGGGCACCTGAATATTTTTCAAGTGAAGAAATAGATACCTGAGAGCATTAGAAAAATGCATCATGAAAAAATAATTCAATCTTAGCAACTGGGCATGTTGTGGAGCATCCAAAAAATGCAGTCATGGCTAGAATCTTGTGCTACAATAATCAGAGGGGCAACCTGAAAAAATCTGAGCTCTTTTGAAAAATCTTGCTAAAGGTCTTTATGTAATTGTAGTTGCAAAGAAAGACTTGGGGAAAACAGAGAGTGTAAGACAGAAATTATGCTACTAGCCCAATTCTGTCTTATGACATACATTTGGTATGTCAAATCTTGTGTTAGCACATCTTCATAGCCGGAAGAGTCACGTTTTGTTTTAAACCATTTCAAACCAAAGATCGGTTTTTCACAAATGCATACTTGTTGAAAAATTTAAGATAGACCATCCACAGCTCCACCTTCATCCTTTTATCACTAAAGCTTCTTCAAGATACTGTCCAATTTCAAGTAGATCCCACCTTCCTTCAGTTTATTTGTGCAGATGCTCAGATCCACACCTCATCTGTGTCTCTTGTGAACCCATAATGATGTTGGTATACAAACACCATTGGGATTTCCAAATATGTGTATCAGCCCATCTAACTAAGTTGGGATGGATACGCGGTTCTGAAAAATCTCATGAGACTATCTAAATGACTGTGGCAATCTGACCTATTCCATATGTAAGCAGATATACAAATTCTGAGTAAGAAGGAAGAGGTACTTTGCATCTTGAAAGCCACTAAAATTAGGGACTGCATCACATTTACTGAATTATGTATTCCAAACGGATGGATAAACCCTTCTTTAAAGCACATCCAGGGAAAAAAATCCTGCCTAAATATAACCAGGTTGCTCTGAAATCCCCATCTTGCCACAGTGGGTGCAGGACTACATGCATGAAGTCAAGGGGAGAATACAGGCCTGAAGCTACACACTGGCTTAGCACACCAAGGCATCAGTAAAAACATGGAAAATTTGTACATACAAGAAGACATTTAAGACAGCAAATGCAGATTACATATTGGGAGGATTCTAGATACACACTTATTAATTAGGTTCATGTCTTTTGTGTGGAAAAATCTGACCTGAAAGATCCGAGTTCTCCTGTTCAATCTAATAGTTAAAGAATACACTGTTATTACTAGTGCAAAAAGGCAGGGAATTTTATGAGCTGATATGCTGGAGACAGAAACTGGCTGGGACAAACTTCTCTGGTATGTGAACTCCGTTTCTTTCTGTGGCTTCAAAGCACAAGCACAACTCAACAATGTATTTTTTTTACTAGAATTATTCTCTGGTAAGTTAGATATGGAAAGCAGAATATGTTTTAATTACTTTTCCCCCTCTTAATTAAGAAACCACTAACAAGCCCAGCTGTACGTTTCAATTTAATTTCTGTTACATACACAAAAATATTTTTCTTAATTCCTACTTCATTGTGTAAATATGTGATGATGTGTACAGAACGATTAACAGTTGAATACTTTGTTAGAAATATCAGATTACTTTGTAACTTTACAGTCTTGCAACACACATTTTTGCAAAGCAGTAATTCCTCTGTAAGGGTTGAGCATCAGCTCAATTACACTCACTGTAGGGAACAGAAATGCCTTGATCCTGGCCAGTTTTAGGTGGGCTTTATTTATTCTAGAAATACTAGATTTTCCCTTTTTTTGGTGTGTAAAATAGATGCACACATAGCTCTCACTCTCAAGTGTCTTTTCTACAAAAGAGGTAGAATCAGGAGGAGTTAGCCAAACCTTCAGCTGGTTCAAATCAGAACTCCACTGATTTAATTAGGCAATCCTGAAAGTCTTACTTTGAAGAGCACTGTATCAGGCCCTCCTGTCCTCTTTTCTCTCCATATGCCTGTGAGCCAGCTCTTTTCCCTACCCACCTTCCTTCACATTAGCTCTTGGCCTCTCTCTCCTCCTCTGACTCTCCTACAGTTACCTTTTTGCTACTTTATGTTTTCTGGATCTGTCCCAGAGTTCCTCCTCTCTCTTGTATCAGTCAAAAGTTATTTATCCCCATTTTCACAGCCCTTCATAGATTACTGTGACTTCAGCCATCAAATCTCACAGCTGTCTTCACGCTATGTACCACCACTCAATAATCACGCAAACATCTCTCCACATTTCGTTTCTTGTTGCCTTCTACCAACCAATTCTGCAGCAGAATCTTTTCCTATTTCTTCTTACTCTTTGGTTCCACATCTTTTTCTTGACAACTGAACACAATTTAGAGAATATAATCCATCTTGAGGAGCACAAGTGCTGAAGAGGAACATAGTAAAATTAGGCTTTCAATGTAGCTACTGGTTTTGCAACCATGCTTTCTGTTTTAAACTAGTGATACAGATGCCTTAAAACCAAGCAAAAACTTGTTCTTTCAAACTTTTGCAAGACCAGAGTTGTTTTGGAAGAAAAGGACTTATCAAACCTAATTAGCCCTTCCTAGTAAGCACTTTGCAGATACACTGCAGTACAAGGCTTATCAAGAAAAGGACTCATCAAACCTAATTAGCCTTTCCTAGTAAGCACTTTGCAGATACACTGCAGTACAAGGCCATACATTATTCCATTTCTGACTGATTATTTCATAAAAATATCTATTTGTCTAAGCTAACATACATAGTTACTAACATACATAGTAATAAATGTCTATGAAAAGCAAATTGCAAACAAGACCTGGGGAAAAAAGGAATAAAATTTGATTTTTGAGAAGGTATTTTAAGGTGATGAGAAGGTGAGGAGACTTTCAATAGACATCGCAGTGACGCCTCACTGAAAATCTTCTAAGAACGTGGGGAAGTACGAAACAGAAAAAGTACACTGAAAATCAGTAATACTTTTCTACCAGCTACTTTTACACTTTGCCTTTACATCCATGAGTTCTTCACAGTCCAAGAGCAGAGAGGAGAGCAGGCTAAGCATATGCAGAAGAACTTAAACAAAACTAGCCTCACTTGTGGTCTAGAGCTTCACAGAGTGTTTATCAGCACTGGAGGTACTAATGCCACCCTCATATCAAGAGCAAAGAGCTGACTTGACAGTTCACACTGTTCAGGTCCTTAATTTCGGTCTTCATTAGTAAGCCCTACTCACTTTGGGGACTGAAAGACATTTAGGAGCTTTGAAACAATACTAAAAAGAGTAGGCATAGCCTTACCGTGCCCCTGGAAGAGCTTTTTGTTCGGCTTTAGTGCTGCCTTCCTCCCTGCCTACGAGAAGGCCAGCCAAGGGTACTCCATCTCTGGATGGTGTGGTTTCAGCTAAACCAGGCTCTGAGGCTGTATTTGCTCTTCCCCCCTCACATGCTCTTTTCATTCATATTATTTTCCTCTCCTTCCAGTTTATGAAAGCATGCTCTTACACCAGGTCAATCTACTGAGAGCTTAATGAGAGCCTGAACAACATCACAGGTATTTGTGCAAACAGGTAATTATCTAGGCTCTTCCACGTTCAGAAGTGCAGGTGATATTCCTCCTCCTCCCCTGCTTTCTTTTCCCCTACATGTTTTTATTACTCAATTTTTGCAAGGCTTTTAGAATACAGAAGACAAAACATCCATTAGAAGAAAATTAAAGTTGCCTCTTCACCCAGCACTTCTGAGTTAGTATTGATTTTCCTGGAATTTGCTGATGAACCATTTGTGTAACCTGAATTCCATTTTAAAATCCTATGAAATAGCCTGTGGTAAACAACTGCCAGGTTGTAAGAGTAAATGTCACATTAAAATATGTTACAAGTAGTGACAACCTGATATTTATTGGGCTGCAAGTCTGCAAGCCCCTTTTTGGCCTTGAGGTGTCTGATCCTGTGAGAAGTTGTGGGTTAATGGGATAATCAAACAATTAATACAGTTGTAGATTTTCTCTTTCTTTGCAGGTTCTTGGAGTAGCTCGGTTTATTAAGATATAGCCTTTGGAGGATTTTGTGTGTTAAGATATTTGGATCAGGAAAAAACTTGGAAGTTGGGGAGTATTTATAGCCAGACTTTGAATTGTAATGTCAGCAATCAGTTTACAGACATTTTGCTTTGTGGAAGAACTGGTCAGATTTACAACTTTTCCACAGGCAAGTATAAAATGCATTAATTACTCATTGCTTGTTATTATTTTCTTATCATTGATAGGATATTTTCTTACCATTGATGGTGGACTTGGCCGTGTTGGGTTAGTGGCTGAACTCGATGAATTTAATGGTCTCTCCCAGCAAAAACGATTCACTGATCATGTTTTCAATTACATAACAGTCTGGTCAGAATGCAAGGAAAACCAAGCTGGTAAACTGCTTAAAAATTCAACCAAACCCAGACAAATCGCAAACAAGTTCGAGTGACTACAGCCAGAGAGACTCCATCCTGGAGTGCTGTAATGGAAAGCTCTTAAAAATCTGTGTTTGTTTGCTGGTTTATGCAAAAATGCTGAGCCAGGCACAGCCAGCTCCTTGTGGGCAGAAAATGCCAGATGACTGTGCACGACACGGAGACTCTGTGGTGCATTTCAGGGGTCAGGGACTCAGCGATGACTTTTTTCAAGCCAGGGCTGATGTCTGCTGGGAAGCAGCTCTGGAGCTGTGACTGCAGCTCATGCCATGGGCAATTTACCCCTGCAGCAATGCCAATGAGAGACCTATGAAAAGTTATGACCTATGAAAAGTTATGGCCTATGAAAAGTTACGTCTCTTAAGAACAGCAGAGCTTAACGTGCAAGGCAAATTGCTTACTGCACATGCCTGAGAATTTCAGCCTCTAGCACTTCTTAGTAGCACTGGGTTGTTTTAAACACACTAAATAAATTCCTAAAGAAACAAACAGACAACTAAAAACACTTAGGGAAACCCTTCCAATTCCTCATCTATCTCAGAGTTGCCCTATATCGATAAAAGTCTGATCTTTAACTGAAACATAAATCGTTTCACTTTATCTCAGACCAAACCAGAAACAAATGGTTTGGTCTTCAGAAAACTCGTGGAATTTTACATTTAAAGAGCCTTATATATCTTTTCATCACTAATTATTTCTGTTTGCAAGTCAAGACATAAAGCACCAATGATAAAATGCCACAATAAGGAACACTTTTGTAGAGACTCCAGTCTGAATTGGAAGCAGGAAAAAACAAACAAACAAACAAACAATCAGTCCAAAATCTTTTCCCTCAAGACTTTCATGACCCAGTTTGAAAGCCCAGGAGATTTGGATGAGTCTGAGAGGCCCCACATGAGGCAATTTTTGCTCAATTCTCTGAATGTTTATCCAGTGCTATTTTATTAAGAAGACTAAGATGACACTGCTCTCTAGAACAGATTATCAAATAGGTCTTGTGTTGTAACTAGATGGCCTCTGCCTATGTTTAAATACAAGTCTAAATACACCTAAGAATACTTTCTATTTTAAAAGTTTAAATGTGACCCTCTTTTGAACAGTATTTACACGTGTTGTCTGTGTGTATATACACAAACCAGACAAAACAGAGTAACAACAGATAAAAATTATTTATATTTGTATAATTAGAAGACTAAATTGAATTTGTGATTTTTTTTCACACAGTTCCTTTTTTCCCCCAGAGGTATGGAAGGTCCTGAAATGTTTTATCCTAGACAGCAGCCTGTACTGATACCTGTAGGTGCTGCTTTCCAGGGACACATTGATACCAAGCTATTGGGACAATTACTTGTTTGCAGTCAGGTCTAAAATAAAGACCAAATAAAATCCTAAATGATCACATCAGAATGTTTTCCTGAATCTGGGCTGAAATGAATGCAGTTACAATGCATATTAGTGACCAGCAACTGCAGAATTTCTGAACAATACTTGCACCTTAAGATTCACGTCCAAAAAATTAAAGTGCTAACTGGCTACAGACAGTATTTTCTAGTACAAAGAGGTGTCCCAAACCTTTTTTTATTCTAATACTCAAAACTATTAAAGCAAAGCACTATAAATTTCATCTTAAATGCAGTAATAAGTATTTCTTATATAGTTATGGATGCATCACAAATTATGCTATGTCCAAACTATCTGGACAGTCCTTTACCATATTGACTGCTCATGAAATAAGTATATCTAATAAGGCTAAACCCCCCATCTGGTTTCCAAAAGACAGCTTTTTATTATTTTGAATTTCATAGATATGAACTTCTAGATAAAAAATGGAATCTCACTTCCTTTCACATTAATCAGCACACCACAAAATGTTTTATCAGTAGCAATAGCACAACCCTCACTGCTTTAACAGAAAAAATAGCTTTAATTTCTGCCTGTGTGTGTATATGAATAAGTATATATTTGCTTGCTTTTTATTAGAGTGCTTCTACTGAATCACAGAGTTAGTATTCTTTATCAGGTAAGGAGAATATTATAGTAGTTCGTTGGAGGAAAAAGAAAAGGAATAAAAAAAGGAGGAAATACTGTATCCCCTAAATGAGGTCAGGCCTTTCCAAGTTTGTTGGTTTTTGCAAGAATTTTATATATCATATATAAGCTTCAAGATGCTTTTCCACTTTAAAACATGCAGATCTGCATCTAACTTGAAGGCTCGAAGGCCAGAAGCCCAAGCACCCTCTTAAAGTCAGTGGCAATTCAGAAAATTTTCGTGAGATAGCTAAAAGAACTGCTATGAATCCACTGGAATAAAAAAAATCTGCCCTATTGTGTGTTACTCATGTGTGTTATTCGGTTACTAAGACAGCCTTAAATAAAAACATGTGGATTATATAATAACATATAATTGTTTAGTTTTTGTAATGTACCCTCACCTAAGTAGATAATTGGCAACGAGGACTGAACATGAGAACTTTTGACCTGAAATTACTTGGTTTTTTTCTGAATTCAACAGGAACATGCTCTCTGTTCTCTCAACACTTTTAAACAATTTACTATGGTTATGGGGTTTTTTTATTTAAAAGATATGCTTAGAGAAGATTGAATAGGTCTTGGAAGCTGAGGGAAGATATCCAACACAGTGGTACCTATCTTTAAACAGGAAAAATTACAACACAGATGCTGGCATTGACAGCACTCAAATCAATATTCAGGAAGTATCACACATATAATCACCTGTCAGTGAAAAAGAACCAAGAGAATGTCAAGGAAATGTCATTTCTGCTTTGCTTTTCTCACACACATCTGTTTCTCTCACACATTTACTAAAGGTGAATGCTCAAATATGCATTCACACCAGTTCTTCAAGAGAACATAAAAGGCAGAGAAGACATAATACAAGGGGATGTGCCCTAAAATTGTTACTCATCTTTATCCATTTGTGGAGAGCTGTCCTTTCACAAGGGTTAGCACAGATCTGTGATGGGGTAAAATCCTGGCCTGCTGAAGTCAATAAAAGTTTTGCTATTGATGTCACTGGGTTGGAATTTCTTCTATTATCTTTAGACACCTGGACAGCTGCCTGAACATCTGCTGAGGTTGTCTCTAAAACGTCAAAGTGCAGTTTCTTACAAATGCTCTGATCTGCTGGTGAGGACAACTTCATCCCGTTAAAGAGTACTTACAAATTAAGGGTTCATTACAAGTTGCCATGCCTAACTTGTTTGGTAGATTTATTATGGAGCTCTCTCACTTGAGAAAACATAATCAAATATTCTCTTGCTTCCCAGAACCACATTTTTCCAGACCCACCCCCATCAAAACATGGTGTAGTAAACAATTTTTCCAAGGGTACACAGAAAGCCTGTGGCAAAGCTAAAAATTCAGAGTCCTATGAAATGTGAAATTATTTGAATATTTTTTTTTTTTTTAAGTACCAATCAAAAATGAGAATATGAGGGAAAAAAATGAGGGAGGTATATACAGGTAAACTAACATTTTTCAAGTCCAACATTTCCTAGAAGCACAATGAATTAAAGTGCAAGGCAAACACTGTACATGCACAAACATAAGCCAGGTTACTTCCCAATTTATGATGATATCATTCCCAATGTATGATCATACATCAAAATATTTTGATATCTCTGCTTATACAGGCACAAAGAACAAACAAAGGTCTGCCTATGAATGGCAACATTTATGTGACCATTTATAGCACAGTGACACAAAAAGAACACAAAATCTATATTAAAACAGAAGAGAGTTTAGAGAGATTTCTCTACAGCTGCTAAGTATTAACAATGCTTTTCACATTTCATTTCTGTCTCTCACTTTTTGTATTTAATGTAGTCTTCCTAAGCTTTCCAATTATACAGATTTCCATTTAAATTTGCTATTCTGTGCAAAAAACAAATGCATTTTCTAAAAATGACTGTTTTTATAAAAATGGGGTCATTAGCAGGAACCCAGCCTCACCAGGCTCACTGATGTTAAAAATAAATTAATGGTACAGTCTAAGTTCATTAGTCCAAAGCACAATTGCCTGATATATGTGTGGCATTAAGCACTGGTTGCATGTTCTTGCTATGTTGATGTTCAGGGAGACTTAACAGTACCTGCCTGTCTCAAGCGTATGTGCCCTGAGAAAAGTTTTCATTCTTTTAATATTTCACTTTATCTCCAATCACTTCAAACAACTTGCACTGAGCTAATATGAGTAATTTGACAGAACACTTTCAGAAATACAGCAAGAAACATCCATCCCTGCTACAAGACTGTTCAGTGCTTCAGCAGGGCACAAAGCCCCTCCACCTCCCTCCAAACCCTTGAAATACCCTTTTCCCCAGACTGTGCAATGCACTTGCTTGAATAAGCACAAGACATCACAACAGCAACAAAATATACAACACTGGTTAAAACTCTGACATTAAAGTTAACCAAGTACATTCAGGGTCTGAAGAAAGATCTTGCCCAAGAAGCGTGGGAGGGGAATAGCTAGGAAGGCCAAGGAACATAAGTTAAAACCTTTTGTAGATGGTCATACTGTCAGTATGTTGGAATCAGACATGTAAAAAAAGATGCATCCAGGTGACTTCCCTGCTCTCAGCATTAAAATGTGGCTCCCAATACGAAGAGTAAGATGTTAGTATTCATTTCATATTATATTGTACATGTACATTGAATTTTTAACTTCAACTTATTTGGACTCCTTTGTTACCTAAATAGGAACAGTTGTTCAAATTTCCCACACATGCAAACTTGACGTTTATATGAGAATGAGTCTCTCCAGGAGTCAGAAACAGAAAATATTCTAATTTAACTAAAAAGAGCTTGCAGTGACAATTCCATGCTGCTATGAGTATATGGACACTTCCACTGAGTGTACTGGGCAATACCTCACATGAGGTAAAACACCCTTGAAAGATTCTGCAGCAATGAGGCCAGAGGTTTTTTTCCTTCTCATAAACCAGATACAGATCACCAAAAGACTGTTTTGGGAAAAAAGATATTAAACAGAGGACTAATACATTAATTTTGCAGAATTTGATGTTAACCAAAAGACTGTGGACTGGGCTGAGGTACAAACTTTCAGCCTGGTAATATTTATAGAGTGAAGTTAATACTTAAAAATACAGTGATAAAATACAAAACACACAAAGCCCATGCAAGGAGACCCTCCAGATAAAGAGGCAGTCCAAGATGGCACATTTTTACTTAAGGTGCTTTTCAAATTTAGTATTTCTCCAATATAATTCTGTCCCCAAGTACTGAGGTCTTGTAATGTCCAAAGCACTTCAAGACAAAATTTACAGCTTCTTGGGAAATGCTGGTGTAAGTATCAACAGCACAGTGCAAGCATTAATACAGAGAAGTGAAATAGTCCTGACCATTTTAAATTCAGATCAAACCTTGGCTGCAAGCTCACTTCCAAAGTGTAATGTAGCAATTTCCTATTAAAATGCCACACTATTAAAGCTGTTTACCAGATTTAGAGAAACCTGATGTATTAGAAAATACAAATAAAATCCCATTATTCTTGCAATGAGTAATTAGCCATATTTTCAGCTTTGCCTTCAGCATATGGCTGCCACTGGAAGGTAGAATTCAAGCAAAAGAAAGCAAGACTTTACTTTTGTCCTGTTTAATTTGCCAAGCAATTCTGCTTCTTGTGAATTCAGTAACATACTACAGCCTTCGTGAACAGTAATCATTGGAAGTATTAGGAAACAGAAGCTAAGGATTAACCTTGCATTAAAACTACTGTTGACCTTATAAGAGTGATTATTTATTAGTCTGTGAAAATCATGACATAACCTCACAGCTCATATAACTATTCAGGTGTATTATAAAAATAAATAAATACCATCCTTCTCTCACCACCAACAGCACTACACTTGAAATCACTTGCACTTGAAGTTTTAATACTGATGTTTAACAGATCAACACAAATACATCATTCAGATTATTGCTAAGATTAAAAGGTTTATCAGTAAATTTAATAATTGCTGTTTGAATAAAAAAAGGCCCACCAAGAAAAAGAAAGACTCTGGCTTGCTTTGTAATTAAGCTGAATAAAAAATTTTGTCTAGAACACAGAGAGTTAAAAAGCAACTACTTGGTCATACTCAGTTGTTTGTGCAGCACCAAATTTAAATCCAAGAGAGATTATGAGAAAATTTGCTGCAGGCTGTCAGACCTCATTAAGTTAATGGAACTGGTAAATTGGCACATTTCCAGCACATTGTAGAAAGAAAAGCGCTTTCAGCTCAAGAGTGAAGGAGATCTAGTTTCGGTTTGGCAGCTAAAGGAGATTATTAGCCATAAATAATGGCTGCACTGAGATGACTTATATGGGATTGCTTGACCAAAATGAAGTCGAAGAGACAAAAAAACATTAACATTTTGAAACAAATGATACAGTCTCTTTGTTGGATGGAATCTAGAACAGCTTTGTAGACATTTTCCTTTTAAAGCCTTACTATTTACAAAATCATCTAAAAGTCTTTGTAACAAGCTTAGCTACTACTGAACTCATTAACAGAGAGAAAATTCTTCTCTTTGTTGAACCTTTGAATCTTTTTAAAAGATGTTATGAACCAGCGCTTCAGTGGGAGCTGGTGATGTGCTGTGATGTCCTAATATATTAGTTATATTACTATATAACTAATGTTATTTTATTGTATTATTTTGGTCTAAATTACTGTGTCATGTTTTCAGAGGCAGGACAGCAGAAGGGTATCAGTACCCATGCAGGGCATGAAGCAGAAATCAGTGGACTTGGGAGATGTTGGTTTCCTGAGCCACCAGAAAAGACAAAATGCGGAAGAATGTGAAAGAGAGGGAGAGAGAGAGAGAGAGAGAGAGAAAGGAATTTCTCTTAGGACAATAAGATCTTAATTTTCTTATATTTACATTTCTTGCATATTTCTTACATCAAATTTCTAAACAGTAAACCATCCTAAATGGTGAACTAAAGAAGATGAGATTATCCTCTGAATTTATACCAATAAACCCAAATTCTGGGGCTTACTTAGACACTGAGATCTGTGAAATTTGAGATTTCAAATATCCCTATGGCCAGGAACTGGTTCTATTCATTTACTTATCTGATTTGAAGTTGACTGGGTATTTTTTCCATTCTTCTGTGGTGAGGTTTTTGGAAACAGGTGCTGATTCACAGCACTTACTAAAAAACTGCGCAAAGCCTGATTCCTTCTGCATAAAATGAGAACAGGAATTCTACTGTTTACTTAATTCATTCTTTCTTTGTCCTCTTATTGTCGCTCTGGAACACATTTTGAAGGAAAATGAGGCCAGTTTCTATGTGTATTTTGGCCTTGGCTCCTTTGTCAAGCAGTCGGTTGGTGCAGGGTGCACGTGTGCCCGTGGGCAGGTTTGGTAAGAGCACCTGTCACCTTGCAGACTGGATTAACATCCCATAGACCCCTTGTCAGCACTGCACTGGAGTGACATTTACTTCTCAGCAACTCAGTTCCAAATTGAATCCAACCACCTTTGCTCATGATACAGCCGATTTCCCCAGGCACCCAGGCACAGTGGGTACAGAGGCACTTCAATATCTGTACGTGTCTGCTTTTACTTTAGATTTACTGGTGAGTGACTACTGAATTCTGCCAAAGAAAGTAAACATCAGGGTCCCTCCCTATGAATGAAAGCTTTATTATGCTCTAAAAAATTTCTACACAGAAAAGGCTGCCTCCAACAACCAGCTGAGCTAAACGTGAAAAAACAACAAAAAACCTCCCCCAAAAACATTTATGTGGTAACACACAGTGCTTTCACCAGGGATCTTAGGGAGGAATACATCAGAATGTAGGAACACTAGCCATGTTCTGATGCTGCAGTGCCAGTTTGAAGAGTTAGGCATACTAGAACAACCTTAATTCACTTCATCCCTCACACAGTGGGTAGAAATTCAGCATCTAACACTTAGACTCTCTCCCACCCCCAAAATATCCAACCTGAAATCACTTCTTATTTTTAATACTGCTCAAGAGTAGCTTACCTCCTCTAGACAATAAAATTCAGCATATGAGTGTTTCTGCAGGAATACTCACTAGGAAAATTTAGGACTAAGCCACTCTGGAACGGAATACCAGCATTCCTGCATGAAGTCCTCTCTATGAAAGGATAAATGAAAATCAGAGCTAAATAGTTTATCCAAGTGTTCTGTTTGTATAGAAAACTAAATTGACTGTTCCTTTTCTAAGCACAGAGGCCAAAGAGAAGGCATATAGAAATAGCTATCATCTACTCACCTATCCCAAAAAATCTGCTTTGAACACTTAACCCTTTTATCCCCACGCACAAAGAAGTGAAGAATGACTGACCACAGTTTCAACTTAATGTTAAATGCCAATTTAATACTTAAACAACTAAGTAATAAAACTGCATGCAAATACAAACAGGCAATTTCTCCTAATGTTTCTTTTAATAATGCAGAAGAAATATTTTTTCACTTGCAACTTTCAAAGCATGCAAATAGACTTAACTCTCTCTCATTACAAGATTATATGCTTTATGTACTACAGATTTATAACCAAATATCTCATTAATATGGCCAAGAAGTGCAAACAGGATCCTGGTCAGCAAATACACCCCAAGAGACCTGAAGCACTAAGTACCTTCCGATAGCATTCTCTAGACACCTAAGGTAAATGAAACCTCAGTGCATTTCAGATTGTGGAGTCCAGTCAATCACATCTTTTAACTGAACTGTTCTGAACCCTTACAGATCAAATATTAAATACAGGCCAATTGCCTAACCAGCTGAATGTTATAAACCTTGACAGGAGTGAGGACCACTCATACTTCTCATGATAAAGTTACATCACTGTTTTACATGGATACTATAAGCCAAAATGTAAACCTATGCCTGAAGGCAGAAGTCTCCTAATGAAGGTAAGGAGTAAAACCGCACAAGAAAGGAGGGAGCAGAGACAGACAGTTCTTCTCTATGAGGTTGGTGAGACACTGGCACAGGTTGCCCAGAGAAGCTGTGGATGCCCCATTCTTTGAAGTGTTCAGGGCCAGGTTGGATGGGGCTCTGAGCAAGTAGAAGGTGTCCCTGGCCACAGCAGGGGGGCTGAGATGATGTTTAAAGGTCCCTTCCAACCCAAACTATTTTATGACTCAATGACAACTGATTGCTACTTGAGCCAAGGGAAAACAATGATTCTATGATTCTAAGATACTTGAGCACATGAATAGACCTACTAGAAAGAGACTTGGTTATATAGTTCGTTTCTTGGAGGAAACAAGTTTAAAATAGCCTGAATAAAGGGTCCTATTTTGACTGCAAGATATTCCAGAAATACCATAATTCAAAGAAGTAACATTGCTGCTTCAATATGTGCTGGTTTTTTGTAGAGCTGAAAGTGACAGTATACTGAATTTTATAGATCAAACTATAACCTTACATACAGCAGCACTACACACCACAACGTATCCTGTACCTTCCTGCTTGGACTTATTAACAGGGCGTGTTTTGGCCACTTGTCTACTGTAATTACATTGATTTCCACAGAGGTTTCACCCACTTCCAGCTGTTAACCATGAACTTTTTTGTTCTTAATGTACGCCAAACCAGACAGAAGCCAAAATTACTTGTTTGCTATCAGTCTTTTGGGTGCATATAAAGACTGACACGCCAAAGATACAGTCATTAAAGTCCTCACCCTTGTTCATTATGACCATGACAAAGAAACAATAAGATTCTATGGTAAAGTTAGTTTCAAAATGGTCTCATTCAGACACAAATTGCTAATCAATTCTTTTTTATCTGACCTTGAGTATAAATGATACATTGCTTCAAACATACCTGGCTGTACAGCTGTAACACTGTCTGCATCCTAGAACTGCATATGCAGGCTTTAGTTTTCAATCAGTACCAGATACACAATTTTTTTTAAAGCTAAGTGGCTATAAGAAGATGTATTTGGCATGCCTTTCTAGTTTCAGTTTAATTTCAAGTATCTCTAAGCACATACTCCTAACCATTCATTCCTGAAAGGAAGTTCCTTATTTTTAGTTTCTATAAAAGCTCTCCTCCACCTCGCCCAGCTTCTGCAATGCAGTATATGCATCCCTTTGAAAATGTCTGTATTTGTCTGTAATTTATTGTTTTGTATGTATTATTTTTTGTAAATAGTTACAATCTTTCACTCTTAGGCTATTAAATGTATATAATATTTATAAAGGATTTTTTTCACTCTGCAGTATTTATGAGTAACTACCTCCTTCACAGAACTCATTCCTGCACAGAACTTAATTTTTGCCATTGAAATTAATTTTTTGAGCTATTCAGGATTAAAGAGAGGTCAATAAACCAATTACTTCGGGCAACGGTGCAAAATCAGTACTAGTAAAGTAATTAATGCCCTTTTCATTGTTTCCACATCATGGTGTGTTAATAAATTGGGCTTTTGTCACTATCCAGTAATTTCTTTACAACAAATTTCTTCATTCCAATCCATCTTTTTTTATGGCTCCCTGTTAATACTTTAAAATACCAGACTAATTAGGTTTGCATTTCAACTGTTAAGTCACAAGCTCCATTTTCACCTCTGTTCAGACTCTCTATTTTCTGATATTCCTAATGAGGCAATACTTTTATTTAAAGGGTGTGATCCTTTAAAGAATTTCTAGTGGCTTATTAGTTATGTGAAGAGGATCTTTCAGGAGTTCCCACGTATATCGCTTAAGCACAGCACAGCGGCACACACATTAGCCATGAACGCAGGCACGCCATTAAATCCAGGACCTCCTATAACCTGCAGTTCATCTTTTTACTGGATCAGCCTGTTTGCCACTGCAGCACTTTAATTACTCCCTTCCCTCGTATGATATTTTGAGTCATTTCATGCATTTGAAACGTGCTCGCTTGGCCATGGCACGAGTTAAGCATCTTCCTTACCACCAGGAAAGGTGAAGACAAAAAGCAGGACTAAGCAATGTCATCACCCAGGATGACTGCTGGACAGAAAAGAGGGCTTTCCCAGTATTTCTACTGGGTTCTGTATCTTCCGAGGATACCATCAGGAAATACACAACTCAGTAGGGAAGCCATGTCACAGACAGCAATTCACCCAAGTATTTCATGGCCACCCACATGAAAAAGGTGCCTCCTCTGTAAAACTCAACTTAATCTCTTTCCTGTCAGGAACAGGAAAATGAGAAAAGACAGTGATTTCTCTTCTGCAATGTGACCTGATGTGAATTTTTATTCTGAAAGGGACAGAAGTTAATAGCTTCAGCATCTTCCTTTGAAAAGGAAATTGCAACAGTAGGAGGAGCCCTTTTGCTGAAAACAACTGCAAAACTAAAAATCTTTTAAGGACATGTTCTTCCTGGGGGGTTAAAAAAAAGAAAATTCTAAATTCCCTCACCAGTAGTAGCTGCTACTACTGAGATTTACAGAGAGAAAAGCAAGGTCAAGCTATGCTGGTTTTGGCTGGTGTAGAGTTAATTTTCTTCATAGTAGCCAATATGGGCTGTGTTTCGGATTTGTGCTGGAAACTATTGGTAATACAGGGACGTTTTTATTATTGCTGAGCAGGGCTTGCACAGAGCCAAGGCCTTTTTTGCTTCTCAACCCCTCCACCAGTGAGGAGGCTGGAAGAGCTCAAGTAGTTGGGAGGGGACACAGTCAGGACAGTTGACCCGAAGGACATTCCTCACCATATGGCATCAGGCTCAGTTATAAAGCTGGGCAAGAGGAAGGAATGGGGGGATGTTTGGAGTGATGGCGCTTGCCTTCCCCAGTCACTGTTACGTGTGGTGGATCCCGGCTGTGCATCCTGTGCTGAACACCTGCCTGCCCTTGGGAAGGGGGGAATCCATTCCTTGCTTTGCTTTGCTTGCGCATGGGGCTTTTGCTTTACAAATTAAACTGTCTTTATTCCAACCAACAAGTTTTCCCACTTTTACTGTTCTGATTCTCTCCCGCATCCCACTGTGGAGGAAGTGAAGGAGTGGCTGCGTGAGGTTGGCTACACCCTGGAGGAACGAGAAACCTCGCTTCAAGCAGGGAGCAGGTCAGCTAACCCAACCAGAGAATAACTAAGCTTTCTCCAGTCCCTGAAGAAAACTCAAGGATCTCTGCAATCCAGGCCTGTGGAAGGAAAAGTACTCTCCATGGCAGCATCATGAGCGGAATCAATGGTCAGTATCACTGTACCTCAAATGCTTCTCATGCTTCGGAAATGTGTTTGGAATTAGTCTTCCATCCTCAGATGCTGAGGTCCTACACATTGACATAAGGGCTGTGGTGAGTTAACATACAGGTAACACTGAGATCTGACCACGTACTTCAAACCATTCTGAAGCCAACAAGAATTATGGCTGTACCTTAAATGTAACTTGTGCTTTTCTGGTCCTTCTCTGATTTCTGAGTTGCTTGCGGTGAAGAGGAGGAAGGGGTAAGAGCCAAGCATGCCAAACACAGCCTACATCACCACCTCTGCTTCACTCAGAGGTGAATGAAGTCATTAACTTGAAAATCTGGACTTGGAAGAAGTTTGAAACCACTTACAACCTCCAGAATTCCACCTGGGAGATAATTTGCCAAGGTGCTAAGTGGAGACAGAGCCAAAGTTCCTGGTTCAGCCAACCCAGCTGTATGGCAGGAGCCTCCTGCCAAGAACGTGAAGGTACAGAATTGTGAAGTCAGATATAAGACTGAGCAATTCTCACAATCGTACACCCAATTTAAATCCCTGCACTGATATTTGTAAAAGGCCTTGAAGATGAAAAGTACTACACACAATAAGCCCTGAGTAAAATCATTAAAACCAACACTTCATGAAAAGAGATTAATTATGCTATTACTGTTTGCACATGTGAATTTTCCATAAAAATAGAAATCTGGGCCCCAGTTCAACCAAGCATTTTAACATATGTCTGACTGTTAAGTACACGAGTAGTCTCATTTCAGTTAATGAGACCATTCCTGCTTAAAAGCTAGGCGTGTGCTCCACTACCTGTGGCCATGGCATTAGAGATACAGGCACAAAGAGACAGGTACCACCTCTTTAAGCATCTTGACCTCAGATAGTGACGTGTTTTCTTATCTCAGAAGCATGTAACTACCTAGATAAAAGTCCCTGCCCAGAAATGTGACCTACATGCCTAAAAGTCTGCCACATGGATGTGCCAGCATGTCCTGCTAATGTCCCACAGCTAGGTATCTACAGATCTCTCCAAAGGTGCCTAGTGTTAAGGACATGACTACTTGATGAAACCTTGTCCAGACCTTGGCTTTGAAATGCTACTATTGACTCCTACCACTTGCTGAGCACCTAAAGCCAAATTTCCCTCTTCCTTTTCCCAGCTTTGCATAGTACAAACAAAACTGTATGGAGATGACTCCGGTTCTACAACTGCCCTTAAAGCTTTTACCACTCTATTGAGTTTAAAAGCCACAGAGGGATAGGGTTAAATACCAGTAAAATTCAGAGGAAGAATGAAAACAACAGTGAAAAATTGTTCTCAAGTTCTTCAAATAAAAGATGTCAGCATATCCAACTCTGAGTGAATACTGCTCTTTAAGGAAACTCACAGAAACAAAAAATTCTCCAGACAATGTATTTCAGAAATTTCCATAGCAAATAGTGTTCTTGCAGTTCCTTTATTGTATATCCTTTTTACTGACTGGAAAGCACAGCTACTACTATCTCCACTTACCTCACTTCTTTAGATTGAGGATGAAACTAACAGCGACCAGAACTTTATGCCTTACTTTATAGTTCATGTTTCTGAACATTTATTAATTTTATGCTCTTCATTCTTTAAAGGATTCCTTAGGCTCCTCTTGAACTATTGTCTTTAAAAGTTAATTCCAGGTGGAAAACAAACCACTAAGCAAAAAGAGCTCAAGACTTCTTTTTTCTTTTTTAAACTCTGAACAATGCACAATAACTACCCCTTCCTGTAGTCACAATTATTGCAGAGACCAGAAGGAGGTTCTTCTAATTGATTTCTATGCAATTTCCATCTTGAGAAAGAGACCTTACAACTGAATTTTCCTTCCTGGAATGGCTTATGGATTAGGTACTGGCACATGGACTCATTAAAAGAGAATCAAAGGAAATTTCTCAGAAAAAGAGACCCCTCTCTTCCCTGTTTTAGTAATGCATGTATTATTTTGCGATACACAAAAACTCTCAGACACCTATTAGTCCATCTACTGAAGTAGATACTCTACTCCTAGAGATTAAATACATTCTATATTTTCAGATCAATATAGCAGCAATTTTTTCAGTGTAAATAAAACCTATACCAATATTGAAATTTAGAAGTCAGAACTCTTCTTTACTGCTTGAAGAATATCTGTTTTGCTTTGCAAGTACTCATCAAGTGACGCAACTGAGAGCACCTAAAAACCTTCAAGAAATAACAATAGAGGAAAGAAGGCAATTCTGGCAGACAGAGAATATCTTTTTAGATAAAGAAACTTTGCACCTGGTGCCCTCTTTAAAAAAAGAAAAAGGTAATTTATTTGGAAATGAACACCACTTTGAAAGAAAAAACTAGATAAAATGAATACTAGAGAGAAAGCAAATCACTAATCTTTTTGGAATAAGAACAATAGGTCTCTTTAATTACAGATATTTTATATAGAACTTAATCAAATGCTATGTAATGTAAAAAAGAGTGAAGTACAGAAACTAGCAGGAAACTCGTGAATGCTGCATTTAACAGCCACGTGAAATACCTTTATTACTCGACGTCCCCTTGCATAAAACCCACTGGTTTTTCTTCCTACATGTAATAATATCCACTTGCTAATTTACTCTGTTTAGACATTCTCTTACATGCACACACACAAAAACACACACGTGTAGATACACTCCTTATAGCCAGCGCTGTGAGAACTCTCCATCTGGTCTGCAAACTGTAGAATTTCCTTTCCCATCTATCTCAGAAATATAGTCCCATGACCCACGGGTCACCATCTGCTCAGTTACACTGGCACAATGCCTAGTATGCTTGAGGTAATGCCACCATCCTTTCCTCCAATTGTAAACTCCCAACAAGGCAGACATCTACCATAATGTTTGCACACAATGAGGCAGCTCCCAGTGAGATTATAGTTAAGACACCACAGAAATTCCCTTCATCTACAGTAGCCTAGGATGTGGGAATGACCAAAGACACATGCAGTCTCTCTTGATCAAAGGTCATTCTAAGGAACAAAGCAGTCAGTGCTGATGTGTCCAAGATAGCATAATATAACACACACACATAATTGTGTCCAGCATGTGTGGTTCCCCCCCAGTTCCTCTCTTAATGATCTTTGCTTCACTCAGTATTCATTTGCGTACAATCTCCTATTCTCAGGATGCCCTAGAGCAGAACAAATTATACTAAACATAAGTGAAATCAAACAAAGTTTTCACTGAGTACCATTCATAACATTTACAAACAAGTCTCTTGTGTTAAGTTTCTCAGAAATAATTGGCAGGTTCAGTTTTACACCACTAGATTTTCTTCTTTTTTTTTTTTAATTTTTTTTTTGTTGTTGTTTTTAAAGGTGTACCTATAATAAAGTAACAAAGGAAATCTCACGTGACTTATTTATTAAGAATAAAGGTCACAGAAAATGAAAAAAATTTTTGTATCATAAAAATCGGTAGATAGGAACAAATATAAAATTTAACCAAATTAGAAAGTATGTGTGGAAGGAAGTTCTCACTTTTTTTCAAGTGTTATTATATATTAAAAAACCCCTTAGGAATGGATGTACTCTGGCTTATGCAGCAGACATTACAGGTGAAAGTATTCTTTTACAGTGCTCCAATAGTTTAAGTACAGAGTAACAGAAAAGCACATTTGAAATTTACCTCTCTATTGTACTTTCCTTTTCAGTCCCACTACAAGGAAACACTCCATCAATTTTTGTTACACACTTCTCTGTGCCTCACTAGCTAGCAAGTGTTCTGAAGCAACAAGCCAAAAGCCCACTGGCAGAACAAAACCAAAACAGGCCTTTTTCTACAAACTGGTGCCATTTGTAGCATGTGCTTCTCCCTAAGCCATCATTTCAACTTCATTACTCAACTGCCTAACACTTTATTCAGGTAACATTACACTGGAAGAGTAATTTCAGCAACATTATGCTTATTAATCTTAAAGAATGCCAAAGCTAAAAATAAAATGCAAACAGTGTGAGAATCCAGGCAGGGTTACGACAGTATTTCTCAGGGGATCAAAATGTCATTACGTTCACTCCTTAGAGGGAATTTTCTTCTCCACCCCTCAATCTTGCAAGAGGAGAGGTCAGACCTCTGGCAGGCTGTGTGTGTGCTCATGGGCCAACATAGGTGTTTTCCTCAGTACCACTACACACACTGATGGGGATGAGGCAAAGCCCCATGGGTTTTTGCCTGAATTCAGCACACACAACTCAAGCGAGTTTGGGTGAAAAGAAATGCACATTGAGGAGATTGCTAGCAACTCTCTTCCTTTTTAACTGTAGGAAAATGATCTTGTCATCAGAACAATACAGAAACTCCGGTCCTTCTTGAAGCATTCCTTGACAGCACTAAAAAGTAGCATCAGTGATTTAACCCATGCTTATCCACATCTCACAGAGGAAAACACCTTCTTTCTTTCTTTCTTTCTAACTGGGACTTAGACAGAGAAAGCAACTTAAAGTTGCACTGTCAGATGAGGCTCCTGGGATTCATGGCATGTTCATCTCCGGGAGGTAGATTCCAGCTTGTGGCACAGTGCACAAAGCTGCCTACAATAACCTGTTTCTAAGCAAGGTGAGTACTAATTAGATTGACTACTTTTGATAACCCAACTAAATATGCACTAACTTGGTGTCTTAATGCCTTCAAAATGATCTAAATTCAGAAGAAGCAGAAACAAATATTATTAGGGAGAGCTGGAGCTGGCGATGGTAAGGATGTGTGTGTCATTTCTACATACACATATATGAGAATCATCAAACATCAAGGAATGGGGAAGAATTTTCTTAGCTGGAAAATAGCTGTAAGGAAATCGCTTGACTCCTAGAACCTTTTTCTTTTTCTGTATTTGGAGGTAACTCTTGATTTTGCTGTTTAAGATCCATATTATTTCTCAGCCTCTGGTAGTGCTCCTGCATGTGACCAGACTATATTTTCTTTTCTTTGTGCTAATTTGCAAATTCTCCTTACTAAATTTTAAATTAAGGGATGGTTATGGCAATGACTGGCTGCAATTTTCCTGATTGTTTCCTGCACTGATATTTAATATTCAACATCCAGCTGTCAGAAAACATAATAGGAAAACAGTCTGAGTAGATACAACCAAGGACTTCACATGGGATATAAAATATCTTGGATACACTCCTGTGTGTCTCAGATAAAAGCATACTGTAACCATATTAACATTAAGCAGGTATTCACAGCAATTGCTATAGGAAATTAACTTGGAAAAACTGAAATTGCATGGTAAGGTTGTGACAAACCCTCTGAGAAGAACTGGGAAGGAACCAGACATTTACTTCAGAGCGTGACATGGATCTGCATTCTTGCATATGTGCTGGTTCCACACCACGCTCCCTGCCCCAGGGGACATCGTGACTTGACCTTGCTGTGCATTTCTCTGAAAGTTTGTTACAGAATTAACTGGTTAAAAGAAAGGTGATCATACAGAGCAGAAAGCGGGTTGAAAGATGAATTTTATTTTTTCCTGGCTCAGTGTGTTTATTTTTTTGCCTTGGTTAGACCATTCCAGTAATGTCGTTGGAATATAAATGTAATCCACAAGTATGAGACTAGACTGAGTGCTGATTAATTTAAGTGTCTTAAATCCATAGCTTCGTGTATGAGCTAAGCTTGGGTCAGAAATGCCAAATTAAATAGTGGCACAACTCTTAAGAAATAACTTGTGACTTGGACAATCCATAAGGAATCAATAACAAATTAAAACCAGTCAGTAGCAGTGAACTGAATAAATGAGTCCTTCTTCCCAAAACAAACCTAATAGTAAAGTTCATTTGTCTATCAGGAAATTAGTGCTGTATTTTTGAAAGGTGCTAAATTACTTTTTAGAGATATCATAAAGCTGATATTGAAAACCAGAACAGTTAAAAGACGGCTTTCCAAAATACTTCACTCTTTCTTAATAGGTAAAAGTACCATGTTTGTGCTTAGTATTTCAGTCTTCACAAACAGGTAGAAAATCCTTTTGTTTCACTTTTGAAATGTTTACACAGCACAGGTTTCCCAAAACACCTTCTGGAAAAGTTTCTAAAGGATTTGGGAAAGATTATAAAATAATGTTATTCAGGATTAGTTCAGAAGCAGTAACTAAGCCCAGAACAGCACTGGAAAATGGGCAAAACGTAAAAGATTTGTTAAGTAGTGTTAGTTAAAAATATAGTTTCATAAGCATCAGAGCTAACAATTTTGAAATTTTCCAGGAATTCTAGGAATTGTGACTAAGTATGAAATTGTTGTTCAGACTTAGGACTTCGGTATTGGCTTATTCCATGTCAAAATAACATTTAACTTATTTTAAATGCATACATATTCAAAAGGCTGGTAGCATGAAAAAAAAATCAAAGATTTAATTATTTAAAGAATTATTAAAGGATTTTAACAGCAAGCCTGCGCTAACAAACTGTGCCTTAATTGAGATTAGTTGTATTCTCCCTTTGCAAAAAATTCTGATTCATGCATCTAAAAACACCTTTCACAATTAAAAAATCTCTTGGTTTGCTGGCAGTAAGGTTACTAGGAATCATTCAGTGAGCTTTGAGCCAGATCCTAACTCCTGAATTATATTTCAAGTATGGTAATGGATTAAGCAAAACCTTTTCTTATTCTGTCAAAAGACCAGTTCATGTAAAACTGACCAAGAACTTCTATTCTATTGGATGTTTAAGTATTTCCTCATATCCTTTCATGGTATTACACCTAGAGAACAACCTATTTGCTCTACCACAACTGTTAAGAGCTGGGCAGGTGGATGCAACCAAAGATCCAGCCCCAGTGCTCAATCCCCAGCACAAAAATGCCAAGCTATTCAGCAATTAGCATCATGAAATATACTGCGAAGTGTCCCATTATGCAACCACTGGCTTTTCCCTCCAACACCCCAGTCTATTTCTTCTTACTATAGCCTGAGAAGATTCTAAATATGTTTACACAAAAGAATTTGCTCAGTAGAAAACACTGGCTTTCCAATGCTATATTTTTTTCTCCCAGTACTCCATTGAAAACTTTCTATAAATAATTTTTTCCTCCAATTAACATGTGTTATAAGACCAGCAGAAAGATCATAAATTATTGTTGCTGTAGGCTTTTCAGTGTAATTTATTACTGAAAAGTCATGAGCACTGCTTTGGAAAGGCCAGCCTGTGAATCTGTAAACCTAGGAAATTAAGAACTAAGCTGGTCTCTTTACCCTGAGGTCAATTAGAAATGACACCAGCAGACTTCTTGGTGACCTGGGGAGATTTATAGCTTACCATGCTAGGCCTGTGGTTCAGCCAGAAGATTAAGATCAGAACAGCACCTGGAAGACTGTCATCAGTTAAGACAGGCTGGACCAATGGCTCCAGGCTAAAATGTGCACAGGAAAAGAGGTCATGTCAAGTAGCCTTTGTTTTTACCAGGGCTAAGGCACATGTGGAAGGGTTTGAGAGAGAGCTGGCCTAACAAAGGTCTAACTTAGGGGCATTGGACTGTCTTGTAACAGGAACAAAGGCAGCAAGTTGTCAAGGCACTCTGACTTCTCTCATTACTAAAAGTCACCTCCGAAGATATTTGCTACTTGACGAGGCTTCGTGTGATTTGCAGATCTTGTTCTCTACTGCTTTTCCTTTGTTATTTTTACAAGTGCAACCATTAGCTACAGAATGCCTCACATCATAAACTCTCACGATTTAGGAAAAAAATTTGATCACTCTGCTGTGTGAATCTTATAAGAAAACAAAAATGGCTGTGTCTTTTAGCCACTCATAAATATTTTATAATTTGGTAAGAACAATAGCCTACAAGGTCGAAGTTCAGGTCTGTAGTAGTCAACAAGATCCTTGCAAGACAATAAAAGGGAAAGCTAGCCTTTGTTTTAGAACAACTTTGGAAACAACTTCACCGAGGCAGTGGAAGCTTTCAGACTTTCCATTGTATTCAAGTCATTTGTGCAAGTTGCCCTTATTACAGCTTTTGATAAATGATGTTTGCAGTGGAAAAGTTGTTTAGGGTTTCTGAGCATTGTGAGCATTTAGATCCATGTCAGGTACTCAACAGGATGTATGGAAGAGCACACAGCTCAGAAAGCAATTGTCATTTTCTCAAGTAACCACCATTCAGGCTCAAAGAAGTATTTCCTAATTTCTTCTACTGCATGTAGGTCCAGGTTGGAGGACAATTAGATAAGAGGAGAACAGATCATAGTCTTTGGGTTCTCAGTGACACATGGTCTTTAAAATGGGAATAAAAGAGACATCTATCTCAGTGTTGCAAGGCCTTATTAATGCTCAGAATCCTATTTATAATCTGGGTAACTGAAACTCCTGGACAAGTCACTACTGACATTTGTTACTTCTGAGAACTCAGTACAAAAGGGAAGTTGTCTCCATTTTTCTTCTATCTTTCACAGTATAAAATTAAGCCAAAAAAAATTCCAAAAGTGGCATAGCTGAGGATTTACTAACCCAGCCATGGTGTTTCTCAGTTTGTTATCCTCTGTTGGTTTATAAAGTCACAGGCAATAACTCTAGATGTGAATCTGAACATTAAGACATATTACTTATCTACCAGATTAAAACACATCTTACAACACATCATGTGCCCAGAAAATGAACCCCAACCTTCTATATCCAGCTTCAGCTTTGTAGATGTCCATTCACAGCCTGCCATTTTTTGTGCACAAAGTTTCTCATTTCTGCTTCAAAACTTGAGGTTCTTTGGGGTCTCTTTGATGTCCTTAGAATCAAAGAATAGTTTGCTCAATTAAAAAAACCTGAGAGGCTTTCCTACCCTTCCCTCACCTTCTCTCTTGGAAGGAGAGCCAGTGCATGCCACAAAATACTTAAGATCAACCTAAGCACTGCAAAGCACTGGCATTTTGAAATGGGCGTCTGACAAGTCTCTCTAAGGTTCCATACATGCAAATGAACGTCCTATTTATAGAAATAATACTAAATAACCACCTGTTTATTATTTATTACGATTTAGAACTGACTGAGAGGAAAAAACACACTGGAAAAGTCAAGAAAAATGCAGGTGTGACAGTGTGAGCAGGCTCCAAGTGTTTATATGCAGTAGCTTTTCCAGCTGTTTAATTAGACAAACATCTGATAACAATTCTGGAATACCAGACACAAGCACAGAGTGTAGGGCTTTTCTTGTTGTTTATTTGCATCAACTGAGACCATCACAAGTCTCTTCCGCCCATCTTTACAATGATCTGTTCAATATGGACTTAAACTGCACACAGAATATTACTTTTTCCACAAAACTTGATGTTCCTCACAGGGTATTAAATCCCTCCTCAGTAACCACAGTCAGTATAAAGTTTAAATGTTTATAAATGTTTCAAGCTGTCACATCTTTGTCCTCCATGAGATTGGAGAAGGAATAAAATCAAACAGCTCTTCTCCTCAGGCAACTTTTCCCAAGTGATGCAGTCCAGAGACTGGCTTGTTGGCATTTGTTATGATAATCAACTTTCCATAGCTTTTACCAAGGCATAATCCTTAGTATATGTTTAACCAATGCAGATAGATTTTCAAGTCATACAACATAAAACAAGTGCACAGGGTGTTATGCATCATCAAGAACACAGTGGATAATGTTCAGTTATCCACTTCTTTTCTACTCCAATTCCATCCCCTTGGATGCTCTCAGCTCTTATTTGAATGACCCCAGTGTTTCAGTCTTAATAACCTTCACAGCAGTCCATTCCAAACATTTATTACTCCTGGGTTAAAAAGCATTGCTCAGCTACATCTGTTCTTAATTTGATTTTGCAGAAGTTTTTTTTCTTCTCTTTTTTTTTTTTTTTTCCAAATGCACTATTTCCAATGGAAAAAAATATATCTAAAAGCTCTACTTAGGGAAAAAACTACACAGTATGTAGGAGGGTGTGGCAAGCATGCCTTTTGTCAGAAAGCTGAATTAATGGACACTGGCTAATATTTAGAGCTTATGGGCTTTCTTGCCACAGAAAAATCTGTCATTTTTGGGAACATCCTTCACTCAAAATTTGAAATATATATACACACACAAAGGAAAAAGTTCCTGCTGGGAATCCCACTGTTACTCTTATGTAAGCATGTGATGAACAAGGTATCTTGGACACATTCAGCTCTTTTTCCTTCCACACATACCACAGACAGCATGTGGCAGACAGGCCCAGTACTGCACAGATACCAGGGTAGGTAGGGATCCTGCAGCTCCAACCACTGTGGGCTTCAGGCAGCTACACAGGACATTAGCAATGCTGGGAAACCTGAGGAAAATTAATTTCTGTGAAGCTGCATTAATAAAACTGTCCTGTGCTGTGATATCCCAAATGTGGTTTGTATAGGCCAGCTTTGCTCATACTTTCTCTTTTGATGCACAAGCTGTGCTCATCGCTGTCTTGGGGATTGGACAAGTCTGATCAACTCTAGAGGGCTGTGAATCCTAGAATGGCCTGGGCTGGAAGGGACCATAAAAAACATCTGGTTCCAACCCCCTGCCATGGGCAGGGACACCTTCCACTGAACCAGGTTACTCAGAGCCCCATCCAATTTAGCCTTGAACACTTCCAGGGATGGGGCATCCACAACTTCTGCAGGCAACCTGTGCCAGTGCCTCACCACCCTCACAGTAAAGAATTCTTTCCTAATATCTACTCTAAACCTAAACATTCTCTTTTAGTTTGAAGCCATCCCCCCTTGTCCTGTCACTATATGCTCTTGTAAATAGTCTCTCTCTCCATCTTTTCTGTAAGGTCCCTTCAGGTCTGGAAGGCCACAATTAGGTCCCCCCCAAAGCCTTCTCTTTTCCAGACAGGACAGTGACAACTCTCTCAGCCTTTCCTCATAGGAGAGGTGCTCCATCCCTCTAACAAACTTGGTGGTCTCCTCTGGACTCACTCCAGCAGGTCCATGCCCTTCCTGTGCTGGGACCCCAGAGCTGGATGCAGTGCTCCAGGGGGGGTCTCACCAGAGCAGAGGGACAGAATCCACTCCCTAGACTTGCTGCCCACACCTTTTTAGATGCAGCCCAGGATGCCACTGGATTTCTGGGAGGCAAATACACATTGCTGGGTGATGTCCAGTGCTCCTTTGCTCATGGGTTGTCTGCAATTAGATGGGGTTTTTTTTTGGTGTGGGCAGGACTGTATCAAAGACAACCATCGCACATGTTCACATGTTGAGAGATGTAAGTTAAGAAAACTGCTCCTAGCATGTTCCCCCTGATAATATGGGTTGAGGGGGAAAAAAACAAAATCAAATACAAAACTCCTGCTAAGCTCCCAAGCAAAACCAGAAGAGTCACACAGGCATATTTTCTATTCCATTTCACATATCGTGATTAGCAACAGCTTCTGCTTTCCTCTGAGGCACTCCTTGAGGGACCACTTTTCCATGCTTCACAGAGCAAAGACGACTCTGCCCCACCGAGAGGTAACTTTCATAAAGCTCACATCAATCGACAGCAGCAGCAGCAGCAAAGCAAACCATACTCCATCTTGCTTCAGTGCCCTTCTGGCACTGCTCTGACTGCAGCTCAGACAGTAAACAGTAGTGTGTTTGTGTGCAAATAGCATTCTCCTGAATGATGTCTGCACCTGTGTAAACTGACATCACTATCTTTTTTTCAAATTCAGTTTATTTAAGGAGTTCACAAGAGACACCTGTTCCATGCACAGGCACAAATGACATTCAATGAGCTGAAAAAAAGAGTGTGTGTGTGTGTGGGGAGGTGCTGTGGGGTGAAGGGCAAAAGCGACTTGCAGGGCTGTATCCACAAGCGTGTTTGTATCTCCTGGTCCTACAACAAACAGCTGTTCCTGCTTTCATTTCTGGCCTTCCTGGTCCAAGCTGGTATTAGCAAAATAAAATACAACTAACACTGAATTTTCAATACTGGCTTATTAAAGAGAGAACCTAAGTAAATACTGGGGAGGAATAAAAGAGAAGGGCTGGAGCAGGCAAAAAAAAAAAAAAAAACCCTGGCCCCTGCCTCATCTCTGAGAATGGCACCCAAACACTATAAAATCAAGGTGGCAAAAGATTTAGCCTAAAAGCTTATACAGGAGCTTCTACGGCATTTTCCTGCTTAGCTCTCAGCCTTTTAAGGCTGGCACAGGGCTGTCTTTGGGGTGTTTTGGTTTGGTTTTTTTTTTTGCATTTTAGTTTTGTATTTTTCTTTAAGGAAGGGCATAGTAGGCTTTGAAGGTTGTTCTGTGAGGATACCACTCCTGTTTGGGACATCTGCCCCACATACAATAAAACACAACAAGCCTATTTCTACCTTAGAGGGAATGGTGAGACAGAAGGTGCTCACATCCTATCTGACTGAAAGCATTTTAAAGAAACCTATATTGATATTCACTTGTCAACTGGCACATTCTCTCTTACTGAAGTAACAGTTTCAAAAGGATTAGAAATGCATTTCTGAAACTCACTGTTTCAGTAATGTAATGTTGCTTTAATATAAAGAAAGCTATTTTGAGGAAAGTTGGATGGCAAGGACAAAGACTTCCCAGCTTCTCTTATCTCAGTGGGTAAGAGCCAGGGACCACTGCTGCAGGAGTGCAGTGAACACCCCCATAGAGAAACTTAAGCGTCAGACAGACAACCAGAAGTACTACGGCAAAAAATAGTTAAAACTTAAACTTAGCAAGCTGGAACAAGACAACAGAATGCTGGAAATCAATGATTTTGAAACACATCATGATTTTGACAACTAATATAAGACCCACAAAGTAGCAGAGCTTGATTTTCTGTGTACAGCCATTATAACACACCTGTCACAACAGTCAAATTTTGGGGAGAAAATGAATTCATGGCTTTAGACAAAAGAAGCCTCCCTGCCTAAAGAACAGCCTTGCTCATTTCAGTGAAATAAAGATGGAAACCAAATTTTCACTGTATCATGACTGTGCATCCCTAAAACACCAAAAACTTTTGTCTTTCCTCTATCAACAAATTGCACATCTCATATCAACACTTCAAAATTTTTCAAAAATTAACTTAGAGAATATCATCACCTTAAGTAGGGCAAATGCAACAAAAGATAACCAGAAGTTTGTTTTAAAGGCGATCAAATGTACCTATTTTAATCAGAAAAGCACATAAGACCTTACACCTCATTAACTCTCTACTACATCCCTTCTTTGCTGATAAAAAGTGTTTTCCTGAGCAAAACTTCACTAGTGTTTAAACACTGAGTTTTACTTCAGTGGAATTTGAATCTTCTAATTTTACAAGCAATTTTCAGCCGGGATTAACGACTCATATCTTCTTGATGTTTCAGTATCACTCCAGTGTCACACCCTAGACCTTTCCAGAGACTCATAAACCTCGGTGCTGTTCCCAATCCCAATCCACCAGTCTCCATGTCAATAATGATGGGAGGCAGACACACAGCTACTTCTTAATCCCTGGGAAGACTACATGATAAAAACAGTGACACAGAAAACACTGAGGTTTAATGGAGAAGACCCTCAAATAACTTCATAGCATTATAGAGGTGCTAAAAAAATAAGCATAAACATGTAAGTGTGAAGCATGTTTTTTTCACAGAACCACAGAATAGCTGAGGCGGGAAGGGATCTTTGGGGAATTTTCTAGTCTAACCTTGCTGCTCAAAGCTGGGCCAGCTGGAGGGTTTTGAATAGCTCTAAGGAGGGAGACTCTCACAACCAGCCTGGGTAATCACTCTGTGTTTGAGCAAGTAAAAGTATTTTTTCTTATGTTTCAACAAAATTTTCTGTCTTCCTGACAATTATTTATGGCCATAAAAATAGAACAAAATATAGTAGAGCAGGGCAATTGTTCTGTGTGAAAAAAAATAACCCCTTGTAATTTGTCTATAGGTCTGTGCCAACAGCATTTAACTGCAATACCAACATGCAACTTAAGTAAGAGTCTGGAACCAACAATTCACTCACAACTTCTATGTTACTGAGCAGTTTATAGCAGAGAAAAAGCCCAAGCAGACTAACTGCTTTTTATTCTAGGCCTCCATTCTCAGTGACACAGCTCTTTCTGCATGCTATATTCAGCTGGCTGTAGATGCTCCTGGAAATTGAAGACAAAGTTCCTTTCCTTTGTGGCAAAGTCAAGACTTTGACACTTTTGCAGTAATTTGATTTTATTTAGATTTTTTTTTTTTTTAACATGCAGAATTGCCAAAGTCAAGTCCAGTTCTACAGAAACTGCCCATCTCCCTCCTGAGGATATTCAATTCTCTGAGATGGCAGTTTGGGAACACCATGATTCTTAGCACTCTCGTCTCTCTATTTCACCCACAAACCCTTTTGTGCCCTGTCAATTTGAACACAGTTTATTGGGAAGTTCAATCTAACACAGATGTTTGCTGACAGAAATTTTACAGGTGATGACAACACTCCATTAACTCAGTGTGTATGATGCTAGTTTTTGTGCGTCTCTGAGAAATCTTACTGTACGCTCCTGACCCTGTATCCTCATCTACTGCTGTGCAAGGCCTTTCTGCTGAAGGAAAACACAAAAACAATGTTTGTATTAGTTACAGGGATTTACTTACCCATATATTTCTTCTTAGAGTGTGAAACAGACATGTTATGTGACGGTTTGTGAAATAAACTGCTAGTCTGACAGCCAGATTAAACATAAGAGCACTTGTATGCTTATAGATGCAGAACTAGACAGCTGGAGAGGATTTACAAAATCACTTAAGCAAGCCAGGGTCCTAAGTTTTCTCTGGTATTTCCCAGATACAATCAGCTTTAGAGTGACTCTGCATGACAGTTTGGTCTTACCTTGTATTTTGTGACTGTAACACTGAGGCTAAAGAAGGCAGCAACTTGTTAGTAAGGGAATTCAGATCTGGGGCTGGACCAGCCCCCCAGTACCTGCTCTGCCCAAAGATTTAGGCTGTAAGGGGCATGCAGCACTTTTTAACACAAAAGCCTCCTTCCTTAACTATCTCAATTCAGCTTGATAAATTAAAAATGTTTATTGCTAAACTGTCTGAACTATTATGGCCTATTTTTGTCTAATGTGAGGAACATACGCCTAATTCCAAAACCAACACAGTTACTTCTCTTCCATGGCACATCCTCTCTATCACAGTATGTTCCTATTCCTATTCCTCCTCCTCCTTCATCTCCCTCTGAAATTTCCTTATCACTGCAACAAGACACAGCATACTACGATCGGGTAATGGCACTTTGATTGCTCGTGGGACAAGGCCAGACAGCTCCTAAGGCAAGTCATTATGAGACTGCAATACACACCAAGGCAAGTTTCACTGATGAAATGGATGATGGAAAGCAACACAGTGAAATGAAAGCAGAGACACTAATTTAAAGCTGTCATGTGAGGCAGCCAGGAATCCTGCAGTGCGCAAGAGAACATGTTTCTCACTGCGGCTTGGAACCCTTAAACGCAGGGATGGCGAGGCAGAAGAAATAGTGAGAAATCACCCTTATCCCCTTAAAATAAAAGGTCTACCAACCACACATTCACCTCAGTCTCATGGAAGTGGAGTTCAAGAAATGCAGCTTCTTGAAGAGTATTAATCCCCCCCCCCCAAAAACAACAAAAGGTGCAGGAAATTCAGGTTCTGATGAACATAAATCTTGGTTCTAAATAGAGCACACCTGCTTAATGGTTTAAGGTTTAACTTTCACTGAAAATTTCCTTGATTAAACATTATTGAATTTATTTTAAATTTCATTATAGTATTTCAAGGGTGCAACATTATAAATATCGTTTATTGACCATTATCCTCTCACACAAAGACAGAAGTTCTTCAATATACACAAAGAGATTCTCTCACAACTCTTTCACAATTTCAAAAATTACATGTCAGTTATGAAAAAAAATTGCTTCACATGCCTGGAGAAGGTCAAATAACTTGCTCTCACACCAAGCTCTTTTCCTCCAGTCACCACAAATTCAGTAAATCAAAGTTGATGGAAAACTCTCACAAGAAGAAATCCTAGTTCCTATTCTTTACCTAAGTGTGATGACACTTGCAGGATTTTTTAAACCTTGATAGTGATGTGACAAGAAACCTGGCAACTCACACTCATGGTTCTGCCCTTCCTCCAGGCTTGCTGTAGTAAAAATTTTTTTAATGAATAAATCCCCACTAAAATATCTCTAGTGACCCCTGATTTCAGAATTAGATCTTTAGGGGGGGAAGAAAAAAAAAAAGGTGAAAATTATCAATAAAATAAGAAGAACTGGAAGTTCTGTTTCTAAACATGTGCAGGTCACTTTTTGGATCCAACTATTGAGAATGCAGACATGCAACATGTGAGAATTTACTTGGCAAGGAAGACTCCATGTATCAATTAACAATTTTGCACCTCTTAAGCGGTAAACATAACGGTCATTTCACAATTCCTAACTCACTATGACTGCCCCATTTAAATTAAATATATCCCCAAATCCTGCCTCAGGAAATAAGTTGTGAGTTCAGTTAGTTTCTGAACAGCTTAAATATATCATTAGTATGAAAATGATCCCTTTTTACGAGGTGCTGTTATTTCATAGGATATACTCAATGTTTGGGAATGTGTACATCATATACTGAAATTATGTACAACCTATAATGAAACACATATAAAATTGCAGTAGCACCAGGAGCACCACCACTGCAGTTAAGATTCTGACAGACTCTCCTTTATAAACTTATATTTTAATCATACAGAATTTTAAGATGAAATCTGAGAAAAACCACCAAACCAAACCCAAACCTTTGGAGGACACAAGCTACAATTTGTGTTTTCTTCACACAGAAGAAAAGAAATGGAAACAAAATACATAGCCTTATTCTAAGATGCAATTCCTTTGCAGATTAGATTTCCCGTTGCTGGATTTGAAGGGGGGGGGTAAGGGGGGGGAAGAGATTAAATTGCTTGGTCCCTTCCTTCCCTTGCCCACTGCCATCAGTGAAACTCAGCAAATTTACCATCTGCCATAAACAAAAGCCTGGTTGTTGCTGTGCTTCCTTGAGAGAAGACCTTGTAGGTAAGTGTGACTATTAATTCCCTATAACTCAAAAAGCAAAAGTTTAATGTTTCTGTGCTTCAGTAGATCAGGTGAGATAAGCAATTCAATCAACCAAAAGAATGGTTATGAATATTCTTAAATTGATGAGGGCAGGGTATGTGTACGAGTATAAAAATAAAAATCACAGCACATATACATCCTAAAATTGAAGATTCTGAGTAACTATTTGATTAATTATACTAATTTCTAAATGCATATTTCTATGAGCAAAAGCAGGATGCTAAGTACATAATCTAAGGTGGGGAAGGACAAAGAATGTTGAGAAGGTGTCTGCATGCCTGCAGGTATAGATGTTTCTCCTTTCACAGCACCATCACACACCCATCTGCCCCATTATTTTCAAAGACACCTTAACCAAATCATATAGAGGTTGCATCCTATAATGCTAACACAAAAGTTAACTCAGAAAATAAGCAACTACTTTGGGAAAATGATAGACAATCTGTTGGGAAAAGGTTAGTGAAAAATAACTCCAAAGAAGATTTTTGTGCATTGACTTCAATAAATGCATTTTCTCCAGAAACATGTAACCTGAAAAAACCCACTCTTGCTTGTCTGATGTCAAAACCAAAACTATTTATGCCTTATGCATTGGAGAAATTGTTCATGCCTACGTAAAGATTGCCCACATGGTGTTTCCAAGGTCAGTAATTTGCATGGAATTTGCATCAGAACTGAACAATGCCTGTGGCAAAAAGAGACTGCATTTCCCCTATTTTATGAGGAAGTTACAATATTCAAAATATTTTTTTCCAAGTTGAGCCGAAGAGATTTTACACCATCCTGTTCCAGATAACACTTCTGTGGATTTTATAGGAATCTGCTTATGTACCACGGCGGCAGGCATATGTCTCACAAACTCCAGGGCTTCACGTCAGGATTTGGTAAGAAGTTAGGCAGCAGAATCACATTCCATCTACTCATATATTTTTCAAGAACCAGATTTTCTGTCTTTTACTCAACCAGAAATCAGCCATCAGGGACAAAGGCCCGCAATTAAGAAACCTCTTAAAGTCCTACCATGTATACAAAAGCAAGTATGTGCTTAAACCTTTTGCTGAACCAGCTGAGTGGAGTCAAGCAGGAGACACTGCATTTACATAGCAAGAACTCTCCTAAGAGCAAGACCTACATTGCTCATTTACTCAAGAAGTTTACTAAAATATATTTACCCATATGAGCCACAAAGTGAAATACTTAATGTACTTTCTAATTCAAAACAGGAGCAATCTACAAGTCTTAACATTTGGGGAGAGGGAGAGTCTAGCCTCACATGTTGTAAACAATTAGATTATTTTCAGAAAAAGAGTACCTTTCAAAATTAGACCTATGTTATATCACCCTTCCTCAATAACAATCCTAATTTTAATAATTTGTTCTTACAAAATGTTCTGTAATAGAAATTCATATTTCCAAATATAAATCCCTACTTGTCTTGCCCATATATAAGCTGATTTTCAGAGACTTGAAATGAAAAATGCTAAATAATTACATGCCACCTAGAAACATATTTGAAGTGTTGAATTAAACCATGTTACACTCTGATGTAAAGTTGCTTACAAGACTCAGAAGATTTCCAGAATCTGGATGCTAGTGTTTTTTCCCAACTGTTTCTCTTTTGATTATAATACTTACACAGCACTCGCCATAAGCAAAAATAAATAAACCGTCGTGTTTACTGCTCTCCACAGCTTTTGAAGCAGGGAAAAGCCTGTTTCTCATGTTGTAAAAGGATAAAGAGGGCCTACATCAAACCAGTTCTAGCCGACAAGGACATCCGGGAAAAACTTAGTCCTGAGCAATGTTCCCCTTGATGGCATTACATCCAGCTGGGCTCCCTGTATCGCTTATAGGTGGGGAAGGCTCAGCCACACTCCCCAGAGCGGAGGTGATGAAACAACCCAAATGTCTGCTGGGGAGAATGGGTGTGTTCTCCTATGCTCCTGCTCGGTATTAACAATAAAAGCAGAAATTAATCACTGGTCCATTGATCTAACAAGGGAAATCCTTAGATTTTCTAACGTCCCAAAATAATATTCAATTGACAAATATTGACAAATTCTGCCGGGTTTCAAACAGTGTAAGAAACTGCAGAGGCCAACAGGTAATTCTCCTTCTAGAGCTCTCAATATTACAGGTGCTCTTGCGAGTTCCACCACTGGTGATTTTCAGCCCCTTAAATGCATGCTCAGGCTGTATTTCACAAGGAGGAGACCAGACCCTGTGCCAGAATATGAAGCAAAGAATTCTAAAAAGGAACTGTGGATAATCTGAAAACACAGCCAAAAAGTTTCAGGAGAAAAAAAAAAAAAAAAAACACAACAAAGAACAAATCAAAACATGTCTTAGATACTAATATGTCAACAATGCCTGAATGGTATCATATAAAAATATGATACTGCCCTAAAAATCTAAAACCAGGTCTAGTATTTCACCGCAAAAATTAATGCAACAAGTCATATGATGTTGCACTTTTAAGGCAAACTTGCTTTTCATTTTTGGGCTACTGGACAAAGCTATTTCTACACCCAAAGGTAAAATCCAATAATCTATCAGTGTTTTTTTCCTGCTCTTTTTCACTGTGGTCTACAAAATGCCCTGGAAGAGCACCAAAAGCAATGTTTGCCCTGATTGCTGCACTTCTCTATGTTCTGCACTCTGCAATTATTTAGATGGTTAAAAAAAGAGGAGAGGCAGAACAACTGTGAAAGGCATTGTGCAACCGCAGCTGACTTCATGTTAACCCCTGTTCCTGGGTTCCACCCTCGGGTCAAATGCCTATGAGTCAGTGTCTAGCACAGATGAATGATGTCATACTCACACCACCTCTTTAGCAAGAAAATGTGGTGGAGCCTTTCATTGCTGATCTTAAGAGACCCTGGGTTACTAAATGAAGTTCCCAAGATAAAAAAAGAATAGGCCTGAACTTAAAAAGAGAGGAAATGAGCACATCACTCCAACAACTTTGAAATGGATTCTAAGAAAAAGACTGTGATGGGTCATATGCAGTAAAAATGACCAACAGGATGCATGTGTTAAATGTTAAAAAAAGATTTGCAATATCCAAAAAGCTAGCAAACACCCTCGTTATGTCCCTACATAATTGTATCATCTATCCATTCTAATACAAGCAAACAAACTAAAACAAAATTAAACAGGGCAATGGATGTGATCTCTCTCAGGTGTCAAGCAATGATAGATCAGATATGTAAGGAATAATTTGATTTCAGTGAAACTTGAACAGAGTACACCTGTGTGGACTTAAGGAGACAGTTCCATATTGTTTCAATACACTGGAATGTGTAATAATCAGTTTGAATGCAGTGCAGTTCTTTGGTTAAGGAAAAATTATCTTTGAGATGAGAATCTTGTGGTGCAGAATTACTGCACCTGAAACCATCAAGTAATTAATCACCATTTGAAACACAGGAAAATATAGAAGTGAGAAAGAAGTGGAGTGAGTAAGCACACAATAAAATGCACTCCTAGATGAAAAATGCATAAAATGACTCAGAAAATACTGAAGATGGTATTAGATCGAGCTCAATAAGACAGTAAACATGTTACACAGTGCCTCTCTGGTTGTGAATGTGTATGAGGGCTGGTATGACTTGTCTTTGCAGGAATTGAGATCTGGAGAGAAGGACATCCTAATTTCCTCAACTCCAAAAGTGGTTTCCCCAGGGAAGGAGAAAAAAAGAAAAGTCTTGAGAGGGAACCTTCGTATCATGACTTTAAAAAGCCTGCCTGAGATTGCAGAAGTATGGATTTAACAGAGTTCTTATCAAACAGATCCAAGATGATCCAGATGCACATGGAAAGAAACAGCAGCAACTGATCACTTTCTGAAACACTGTGAGAATAGGACAGGGTTTTTACTGTTCTCTAAATGTAAAAATCTATATTATTTCCAAAATTTACTTTAAAATAATGTGACAGCTTCACAGAATCACGTAATACTCTGAGTTGGAAGGAATCCACTAGGACCATCAAAGCCCACCTCCTGGCCCAGCACCAGACAACCCAAAAGTCACACCACTGCCTGAGAGCATTGTCCAAATGCTTCTTGAGCTCTGTCAGGCTTGCTGCTGTGACCACTGCCCTGGGGAGCCTGTTCCAGTGCCCAGCCATCCTCTTGGTGAAAAACCTTTCCCTAATATCAACATAAACCTCCCCTGACATGGCTTCAAGCCATTCCCTCAGGAAGTTTGTGTAGGTACTGGCTGGTGCCTTCCTGCAGCTCTAGCAAGGGTTAATGTAACTTTGGTTAGGGATACTCTCAGGATGCTTCCTCTCTCAGCGTGAAGAAATATCTTGTCTTCTCTTTTACTCTATGCTTCGCATTTTGAAATCAAACAAACATTAAACCAGACCAGTGTTCAAACAAACCATCTTTCAGAGGAATTCTAGTAGGAGTGAAATGCATAAAACTAGGAATATATTGTATCAAATTCCCTTTCTGTTTGAGAATGTTGGCAGCTAATAAATTAAAATATACACATATATAAAGGTCTGCCCTTATTTACATTTTCCTTTCTTTTTTGTTCAGCTGCCATTTTTTGGCCTGTAGAAAACAATCCTCTTTTTTCAAGTTGGATTCCACTGTAACAATGGTCTTTATTGGTAGTCCTCCCTCTCACCCTACACCCACAAATCGTGATACAAAACTTCTCAAAAATCAATCTACACTTGAGCTAACACAGGCCTGTTGTCTGCTTTTTTCACTCTTGTCTGTATTCATACTATTTTTTTCCCTCAAAACCCCCATCAATTGCTTCAAAGAAGAAAATACATATAATTTGCCTGGATTTCCCTTCTCTATTCCCACTGTCATGACAATTCCTATCCCTTGTTTTCCTATCCACCTTCAGTAGGTCTGTGGCTATATGGTCTTTACTTCTACAGCTCCTTCAATTGGCTCTAGCCTGTCATTCTGATCGGAGGTCTTTCAGTCTTGTATGTGAACTGAAAGCCTTCCTTCATCCTTCAAACAGGTTAGTATTTATGCTAGACCCTCATTTTCAACATCCTTGAGCTCACTGTCTTCAACAAGCCTTGGTGACAACCAAAATCCAAGGTCTTGGTCTTTTCTAATAAACAGAGAAAGGTGATTTAGAAAGCAAGGTTTTAAGTAAAAACGAGCAGGATGCAGCTCAACCTCCACAGTACAGAACGTGGTCCCAGATAAACCGTCTCTAACCTATGTGTGTATTGTGTATATGTGTGTTGTATGTAAATAAAAACTAAGTAACTGTTGTGGTTGCTGGACCACATTATTGTCTTTTTAAGGTGACTAATAACAGATGAAAAACATTAAGGTTACATAATGCAAGTTATTACTCTAGTCTAAATCACTCAGACCATTTAATTTTTATGTGCACTTTTTGCACAGCGTAAAGAATCCTCTTTCCTCCCTCCAGTGCTGTACCTCTGTGCAAAGACAAGATCAAGAGAGGAGTAAGTGCATGGGCTATTTAAAGACATGCTTCCCTACTCATGTCTAATTTTAATATAATGCCAAGGAATCTGAGTGTGCAAAAATTCATTACTAATGAAATGACACTATAATCAATAATATTTTTTTCTGTATCAGCTTAAGTTTGTTAACACAACATAATGTAAAAGCTCTGTATTTGACTTAAAAATATTATTAATGGTAATTTATTATGCATAAGAAAATGAGCACAAATTCAGTTCCATTAGAAAAGATCTCTATTTCCAGAAGTAAATATGAAGATCTGAGGTAGCAGAATTTCTGGTGTAGGTTCTGTGGTAACTTTGTCTTTTCCCCCAACTTTATGCGTACCTTATGCTTCCACTTCTTGAAAATCTGAATTATAACCATTGACTAGCAAGGAAAGGAAGGGTTTCAGGCTTGCTTCTTTATTCTTAAATCAGAGAAGCATGAATAAGAAAAAACTATGCTGTGTTCAGTTCATACTTTCAGTTCCTAAGTATTCTGTAATCTGCAAGTGCTTCAGTGCACAGCTCAACTGAAACAACTCAAAATAGCCTAACAACAATAATGGAAAGTTACTACACCAAAATACTGTTAGGTCTCTGGGACCAAATACCCACCTTTGAGAAGAGCAGATGCTGTAGTTATTTTTAAAGTCTATTAAATGTGATGCTCTTGGATGATTTTGGTATTGGTAAGAAACCTGGGGCACCTGGTGCTCTTTACCCTCAGCAACTGCATAAAACACTTTGAGAGGGCTTGTTCAGTCTTACTCAAAAAAAAAAAAAAAAAGAGAGTTTAGCACGGTTGTCTTAATCTTAGTGCACCTCTCAGATCAACTACAAAACCCAGCTAGCAGCTCTAGTGCTCAGCTGCTTTTCTGTAAGCTGCAGATGAGGGTCAGACTGAACAATTCCACTCCCTTTTTGCTGCACCTTGGTAGCACTGAACTCTTCAAGCTCCGAAATCGTTAATGGGCACTTTGGACCTCATAGGAAGCCAGAAACTGCAATGCTGGTTTAGAGGCAGACAAGGATGTATAAATAAGGCTATTGTTTCTACAGAATAAAACTTCAATATTGTTTTATGGTAGTTAGAGTATAATAGGCTATTGTTTCTATGAATAGGTTCTCCCGAGCACCAATCAACACCTTATCGTTAGCATTAATCACTGGGATATCTTCTCCAAGATCAAACAAACACTTCTTGAGAACTCAAACTTTGACTTCAGAAAACTTTCTGTGTAGTAATAACAGATTAGATTTAAATATCAGCAGCTACATCCTTATTCAATGAATCTTATTTTAGTGATTAAATGTTACACAAGGCTATCTGAAAAGGTTTAGGAGGATTGTGAGCAAATGTACCAAAAAAAAAAAAGAAAAAGAAAAAGAAAAAAAAGAAAAAAAAAAAGAAGAAAAGAAAAAAGAAAAAATCCACCTATCAAAAGTCTATGTTAGGCAAGGTAGCTTTGGTTCTGCTCTTAACATCTGGCATATGGAACCATAATCCCACTCCAATATGGTAAAATTTTTAGAATTGCTCTGATTAACAGTATCAGCAAATAAAAATATTATTTTATGCATATACCAAGTGATTCAAATTTACTATATTTGTAAATATGTTTTAAACCTATTTTACTTTTAGAAAGAGGAATGGGATTATAGAACAACTTAGTCTGCAGGGTAGCCAGAACCAGATACTCCAAAGGAAGAAATCCGGCTTCCAGGAAGTTTTGACAAAACAATTCCCAAGAGCTCAAATACTTCAAGAATAAACAGTTGTCTGCAAACTGGTATTCCTTAAAGCACGAGTATTTAGTCTTGGGATTTTTAAAAAATACTGATTCAGTAATTCCAAACCCTTTTTACTGACATGTATTTCCAATTCAGCTCAATACTCTTCTCAGATGGTACAGTGCTCTATTCTTCTTAAAGTACAAGTTACTCTCTCATGCACGATGCAAAGCTTGATAGTAATTTGGTCATGTTGCATTATGATTTACAGTTTCTGTAATCGACACACAAAAACTTCTATTGCACATGTTGTGGTGCTTGGATTTATCCCTTAAAGTAATCATTGGTGTAATACTGCTTACTGCTTGCATCTACTTTTTTTTTTTTTCCTGTAGCATGAAGGTTAGTGACAAGTACTTCCAAAGAGTTATTTTTAGAAGTAATAATTTTGTTCCTCTGTCTTTCATTATTCTGCACTGAGTTGTTTGTTTTGGTTTTTTTTCATTCAATGCAATACAAAATTAGTAGGAAAGAGTAAGTCTGTATTAATAACAGTTGCATCTCCTTGCAGAGGTAGAACACCTACTCCCAACCTAATCCAACTCGGTTCCTTTTAACCATCTCAGCTAAACAAAATGTGTTTTGCTACAGGTAAAGGGATATTTACCATTAATGCTGGTTTCTGTACTGTCCTTGAGACTATGGGAAGCTGACATGTATTAGAGAGAGCCCAGCTCTGCCCCCCACTGTGTTAAAAGCCTCTCACCTCATATAAAAGATAGCAGCTGCCCTGGCTGGTCACCAGGGCACTTTGAAGCACACAGGTCACAGCAGGACAGGGCACAAAAGGCTGCCTTCCAAACAGCCCTGTCCAGGATCCTGGGTATAGCCAGGGCTCACCCAAGCACAGCACCAGCAGAGATTCCTCCTATCAGCCAACTTTTGCACAAGGAACACTGCAGGCTTCACCACTCCAATCTTGCATGCAGAGGGGAGAACATAATTAAATAGTCCCTAACATCATTCCAAGGACACACTTTGAACTGATTCAAGGCAATTGGGATAGTTACAAGTTCAATTCTATCACAATAAAATCCAGGTATCTTGATTTTGCTGAGTTTTCTTCTGGAACAGTTTTTCCACATCAGTACCCTCAGGTAACAGCCCCCCCCCATTTGGTATTTGGGAGTTTTTGTGTCTGAGGGTACCTGGACACCAACTGCACAAAACATGACTTAGACTTCTTTTGGAAATATCTTTTCCTGCGGCAACAGTAGCAAAATCCTTTCAACAAATATTTAGTACCTCTGCTTGTAGCAACAGAATGCAAAATAACTTGTAGTTCCCCATACTTTCCCATAGAAATGAAATATTTTGAAAAATTCTTGAAACTACAAGCATAGTGATGTTTAAGCCAGAGAAGAACAAACTTTCTAGTAGAAAACAGTTCATACAGTATTTAATTTCTGCAATATGTAATAAATGCTTAGAAATGAACATTTTTATGCACCTGAAAGACAAACTCATTTAAGGGGCTTATGCTACTACTCAAATCAGCCACAATTCCTTATTTTGCAGTGGTTCAGCAGACTCCACAGAGGGCTGGGCTGACTAGGACTGTAAGTCTCCCTCTGAGTTTTCTTTCCAAAGGTTAGTTTTGAGATTCAGCTTTTTTTCAGTTTTATGAACCTGACCAAATACACTGTGCACATGAAAAATGAGCAGCATTTTCAGGTCTGCTACACATGGTATACTGCTTAAAATGTAAAGGAAAGAATAAAAAAGAGGATCAGCTGCAAAGTGAAAATGAGGTTGAGTTGCTTAGAAAAAAAAATTACCTAAACAAGCATCAAATAGGGCAGGGAAACAACACTGATGAGAACTATATAAAGCAATGGCCTATAAGCAACACAGGATAAGCTCTGACAGTCAAATCTTACAGACTAGTTGATGCTATGGTAAGGAAAAATAAGGTGTGGGAATGGAATATTCTGTAAAAAAAAAAAGGAACCTGTTATGAACAAACCATCACACTTCAAGTTTAGGCAGTTTCTGCATTTTGTTTTGGCTAACAGAAGGAACAGCTCCACAGGACACAACTACTTATTTAGAAGCTGCCTTAAACTTTTAAAGCTCTCGAAATTTAAAAAAGAAAATTCTTCTCCGCCCCACATTGACATGGAAGTCTCCAGTCCCAGGTCTATCAGTTTCTTGCTAATGTTTCATTTGCACCTTAGAAAACTGGGTGAGGTGATAGCAGCTGTCCAGGATCCTTTAGAGAATACACCGAACAAGCTGAGGTAAAATTTCTCCTTCACAGGATGGGCTTGTATATGACAATCCAAGAGTCTCCTATCATTCTGTAAGTCTTGGCTTTCTCCTCCTTCAGAAGGATGAGGAGGGAAGTGCCATGGGTCAGCAAAACACGGGACAAAACAAGTAACAAACTATCCAATCTAAAAAGCTGTCAGGTAGGATAGGAGACCATGCAGAATTTTTTAAGTTTTCTGACAGAAAAACTTTTAACCTCATCATGATGTCACATGAAGTTTTGCTTTTGCTGAAAGTACATTTTCCACTGACAAAAATGTAGCTGGAAGTTTCCAACAAGATCATTTTTAGGATGCATGCCAGCACAATTTGATGTCCATGATGTCATTTGGGTTGATTAGTCCAAATGTGTCAAACAAAACTGAAAATGAATCCAGTCTCCAGAAAAAAGTGTCAGTTGCCTCCTGTAGCTAAGTCAGACCAATGTTTATAACAAAACAAACCCACCATATGCCTCATGTAGTTAAGACAGTAAATAAGGGTACTTGGAGCTCTGAAATTTCTCACTGGCTCCTTCACATACTTATGCATACATTACATTGCAGTGCCAAGACCTTAGTAAAGTGGTTCTTTCCTTTTTTGAGACATCATTCTCAATCCACAGAACATTTTTTTTCTTTTCTACTACCTGTTATCCACATAAAAATGAGCATAAAAAATCAGCAGTCCTGCTCCCTCAGAATCTGGACCAAAGATACTTGGTTTATTACCAGTATGTTTGTATGGAAATATTTGCCTCAGCCAGTCACTAAATCCACCAAGATTTTAAGTAAAAACCTCATTCAAAAGACATCATATCACCCAGCTCCCATGATGGCAATGAGGTATTTATGCTTGTTTTCATTTCTCCTCAGCTGCCAAGAAGTATTTTGTGCTGAAAGTTTACAGAAACTAACACACATTCCTGCTGGAGAACTTCGGAGCTTCAGGGCAGCAAATCCACCAAGAAGCACCTTGCACCCAAACACATTTGAATATGAATTGAAGTAATCAACTATTTTTCTCTCATTCTCCTCAGGCTTCTCTAAATTGTGAGAAACTGATTATTAGGGACACATGTCTCTAAGATCATGGAATAAATTTCCATTTCTGGAATTGCCAAGTGAGCCAATTTATCTCAGAAGAAAGCTGAAAGAAGCAACGCCAATAGTTTTGGGATTAATGCAGATCAAGTTGTCCACAGTCAGGTAAAATGGCAACTATTTATTGTTATCTCGTCGTCTGAACTTACAGCAGAAGGTGGTTTCCAAGTTTCAGCCATGCAGTGGAAGCTAAAGGTGACTCATGTTTGGAGTATGCACCAAGAAGTACAGACTGCACCCTTCCACAACGAGGAGCATTTTTCATACTACTAAATCACCATTACAATTATTTTATAAACCTTAACTGCATTTATACATGAGTATGAAGATAGTCCAAACACTTGAGAACACTTGATGGTTCACATAGTACCTGTTACTGAAGCAAAGAGGGTAACAGGATTAAAACCTTACAGAAGGAATATTCTGACTGAAGGAATGACTTAAGGTGATATTTTTATGTTGAAGTTCCAGACACAGCATTTAGCTCTGCCTCTGTTGAAAACCACCTCTGACATTTATACAGCTTGTAAGCTGTCAAAATTGCACTTAATGCTTCACTCAATAATGAGACCTGAAGCAACATAGTGCCTTTTCCTACACATCAGACCGAGGCTTAAGCAGCATGGATTTTAGAGGCAAGCACAGAGGCATGTAATGCTATTTTAGGCACTTCTGTAATATCCAAGACACCTGTGTGGGGTTATGCAGATGTAACATCAGACCCATGCCCTTCTGGATGGGTAGATCAAACAAGAAAAGTTAAGTCACCAAAAATGGCACTAGGTGTTGACAACTGAATCTGTTCCATCAGAGTCTGCTTCTACAAACCCACTGAGACTATTATTAAATTCCCTGAAGCGTAGTAAATCCTGATCTGAGTTTTGCTTTTAAAACCTGAAGAGATTTCCATGAGGATGATTGGCTGCGGCTCAGAGAAAGCTTGCTGCACCTATTTATGGGCTAAAAGGAGATAGCAGTTTTGAAAGTATTTTGCCACTGCCTGCAAGGCTGAAAGGCAGCTTGCTTTAACTCTATATGCCTTGCTATTTTCTGCAGGGTTATTGTTAAATACAGTTCTTAAAGAGCTGACTTTATAAAAGTAGTTGGGCTTGCTGTGGGCCTAAATTGGAAGGCGTTAGTGTTGTGTGACACTGGACAGTCATACAGTCCTCTCCTTATGTAGCAGCAGAGGAAAGGAGGAACAGGGGCTGAAGCAGAGAATACATTGAAATGCGCCTGATAACTGGAAGGAAGTTGAAAATGCTGGCAGCAATGGCTTCTTTAATTTTGAAGAAACTAAACCAGCAGTGTATGAAAAATATGGAACAAAGTTTATTTTTAAGGGAAAGCAGCACACATACTTTATTCACAAAGCACCCATGCTTTCTGCACGATGCCAAGTCCCTCATTAGCATCAGTATACCCCCATGAAAGGGTCAAAGCCCACGCATTTTAGTGTGACCAAACCCTTCTCAGTTTCTCCTCTTTGGGAAGAGATTACAGGACACTGGCTGTAAAGAAAGGGGGAGGGTCTCTTGAAACAATGGGAAAATGGACAGTCCAGGTAAGGAATGATCATATCAGACAGTGGTGGGGTCTGTACAGAGGGAAAGCAGGGAGGTGTTAAGTGAAAGAGTGTAGCAGCCCTGTGAAACGTGAAGGGAGCCTGCTGACAGTGTGTGTGTGTATAGGCCAGCTCTACCCTGACACAAGGACTTGCCAGGGTATCTGCTTACCTTTCATCTTGCAAAATCCTAGCTGAGCTTTGTTTGAGGTGCCCTGGCTCCCTGCTTGGGCACTGCTCTGCCTTTGGTCTAGTTAAGAAACCGAGGAGTTTTTCTGAAGATGATGGCTCATTTCACATAGCATATAGAATGCCCTCTGTTACAGGAGCTTTCTGGAGGTGCTACAAGCCTATCCAAGATCTTTGATCAGAAGAGAAAGTTTGTGCCTAAAACTGAAGGCTGAGGCTGTGTCAGCTTGCAAGCCTGCTGCAGGCTCCTACAGCTTTGAACCACTTTGGATTGATTGCACGAGCCTGTCAAAACAACAGCTGTCAACCTTATCTGAACTTCCTGCTACTGTACCTGGCCATGGATTTTTTTTCACGCATTAGATTCGGTTTTGTCCTTTTTCTGTAAGCACTCTTGAAGGCAGAAACCATTACACCAATTTCACGCTTACAGTTGCTCTTGGGTCAAAACCATTTCATAGCAAACAATTCTCAGTGGAAATATCACTTCAGGAATAGAACCACACAATAGATAGACATCTAAGTGACATCACTTGCATCTATTGGAATGCCAGATTCTGGGAGGAAAAAAGAGAGTTCTCATAATAACAACAAATTCTAAGTGCTTTTACAGATGTTGGCTAATTCCCCATTTTGCCTGAAGAAACCAAAAATCGGAATATTGTTTTCCTGGTATTTGACAGCATCAACTTAAAAAGGAGCCAGAAAGGGGCAGAAAGGACTGTACACCAGTCCCTTTGCACACAACACTAATCACACTTGACATGTTTGTTTAGAGACCTACTTGTATACTTCAGAGCTTGGCTATGCATACTTTCAAAAGTCTGAAGAATAATTATTTGCCCACGGTACACGTGACATGGCGGCATGACCTGGTAAAACGCAGATATATTTTGTACCTCTGTGCTTGTTCCAGGCCAGGCTACTCTTTGCCACAAATGCTTCGAATGAGGACATAGCCTTTCATATCCTTTTAGTTACACAAGCAGGAGTTTCTATTTCCTTGTTTATCCTCAATGAAAGGGTGAGCAGTCAAGTCAAGCATTGGGCAATGCAGCAGATGTGCACAAAGCACCCATCTGACAATGGCCAGGGTTCCCACTGAGACTTTTGAGTAGAGAATAATTGTACTTTCTTTTGGCATGAACCAAGGGTACAAAATCACATTTACGTGTGCAAGCCTTTGCCCTCTCAACGTGTGTTCTCAGCTGCATTTGAGTAGCTGGCAAAGGTCAGTTTGATTTTCAGTCCTAAAAGCAAATAATGACAGTAAGAATATGGCAGATAGTAAAATTTTAAAATAAAGCACTTTCTTTCCCTCCAACCACAAGTAGGTTTTATTAATTAGGGTTTGCAGGATTCGCAGGAAAAAATATTAGAAATATCACTCAGTAATAAACAGGCTCAGGTTTTTCAAAACAGAGAAAAGACAAACCAAAACAACAAGCAAAGAAAGCTGATACTGCACAGAATTACTCTTTTACACTATAATTTTCAAAAACCTCATAAATTGACATAAAAATCAGAATTTAGTCTCAGGCTATGTGATGCCTTCTTGTAAGGACTCTTCTCCGGTTTTTTTGACATTATTTACCTTCCTGCATCTCAATTATCTCTAAGCATAAAAAACTCAAAAAAAATCTCCATCTGTTATGTTGCCTATCCCCTTTTTCCTTTCTATTTTACTCCTTCCTTGATCTTCCTTTTTTTGTCTTACCTGCCTTTCCCAATCCATGAATTCTCTACTACCCCTTCCCATTTGGAGTACTTAGCTTTTTACCATTCATTAACAGCACTACACATTTTACCTGAATCTCACCTCTTGAAATGGAACTGAGTATTTTGATTTTCTGTATAAGAAATTCAGCTGCAAACCAAGAACCAAAAACCCTCAAAAGAAAACCACCAACTACTCTGCAGATAACTGTACACACAGCACTCTGGAAATAACAAATCCTAAATTCCTAACATATTTATGACACAGCAAAGAGTTCATCCTTCAAGCTAAATGTGTGTGCTACTTGGACATCTGAGTAGCTATAGATTCAAATGCAGTATTCAATCAGAAACAAAACTAAATTTGTGTGAGTTCTACAGTACCTGGAATAAGACCAGTTTATTTGCCTTAAAATTAATAGCAAAAATGAACCTGTTTTTCATACCTTCACAAAACCACAGAACTTCTAACTTCCAGCTGTATACTTAATTTTTGTGCTGTTTTGATTTCTCATAATAATAACATTTTTGAGAATACAGTAGCATATATCCATCAGACTGAATTTTTTTACTTGGCAAGGCCTGGTTACATACAGCCTTACCAAAACAGAAAGCCATAGAGTACTTATAGGTTCATACAACACAACAAACCCAAAACAGAGAGACAAACATATTTCTTGAAGAGTAGATGAGAAGACAGTTAGAGCAAAACTCCTTGACTATCCAGCTCCTATACTCTCCCTGCAAACTTCCTTAAAGGTCACAAATTAGATCTCTTAGGCCAATCTACCAGTTTTCTGTCCTTTTAGTAAAGAACGTCCAAGCCTTTAATAACAGGATTTTGCCTTGTCTCAGTACTAAATTGAAGGTACCTCATCCAGCATTTCTCCTGCATGAGACTCTTCCCCTGTTCCCAAAGTAACATGCTGCCCCAGACTACCCTCACCTACTTCTTTCCTGTGTTGTTAATGCTGGAACTGTGCCTGCACAAATGCAAGCAGTGCTCAGTGGGACATGCAGCAGCACCACCTCGTCATTTCAAATGATTTCTAACTGAGACTGCAACTATTTTAAGCTCACTTGTAAAGGGTGTGACTTGCAGGGACATTTAATTCATTAGGCAAATATTCAGCGTAAAGCCCCAAACAAAGCAAGTATTGGGGTACCTTTGCTTTGTCTGTTTTAATTTTCAGGGCTCCCTCTGGCTCTGGGCACAACCACACCAATTATTTTCCAGGAGAGCTGTTCTGACACCAAGGTGCACTGATTGTGCATGTCCCCTGCTCCCAAATAACCCAGCACGGGCCATTCTATGAGCATGGCAGTTTAAGGGTTAAGCTTCAGAGGGCACAGAACAGCACCAGCTCCGTCCCTGAGCCCTGAGAGACCCTGGCATGGAGAGGGCAGTGCTGCCTGCCCAGTCCTGGCCACCATCACAGGCATGTCACTGTTTGCCACCACAAGGCAGGAGATCCCCCTTCTTCCCCCCATCATTTTCTAAGCCCTGTCTAGGTACAAAGGCAGTAAACAGAACCTTGCTGGGCTGGCAGAGCTGAGACTGGCTCTTTGCAGCTGCTCCCGCAGTGTCAGACCTCATGGACTGCAAAATTAACTGAGCGTCCCCCCAAGCCATCTCTTGCCAAATCTGTAATTTGCCAGGTGCAAATTCCTTGGCATTTACAAGTCCAAGTACTATATTTTGGTCTTATCTGGAAAAGCAGGGGCAGGAACAATAGGCAAATGTTACTAAATCGGTCGCATAATTGGGGACTGGGGGGAAGGAGTAGGATCAGCCAAACCACAACTGTACAGAATAATGTGCCTTCTTGAACAGCCCATAAGGTCTGATGGAGAGAGAGATCCATACGGATAAATGTATCCTACATTTGCATGTTGCTTTAAGACAGAAAAAGACGTGCACTCAAGAGAGACAGACAGAAAGACAGCAGTAACCATTAAAACTCTCAGCTACTGAAATGCTTCTGGCGATTTCTATCCTTTGACAAAATTCGCCAAGCAGGGTGTTATGAAGCTGGTGTATTTATAAATTCAGGCAATGAATAAGGAAACTCAAATGTGAGTTAGATACACCATGTATTTAAGGCAAAAACAACTCACAAAGACAGGGAAACCAAAGCTGATGGAAGCTGAACTGAAGTTGAATTAAGAGTGAACTCAAAGCCTCACAGCATGGGATGGTTTATTAGCAGCCTGAAGACAAAGGCCACAAAGCAGTTTTACTCCCTTAGAGAGAGGAGCCCTATTATGGAGCCTTTCAACTCTCCAAGAATTGCCTTTTAACTCTCCCTCCACAGTAGGACAAACAGGGGAAAGAAATTAGTCTTGGATGATGTTAGCTGTTTTGTAACTTGTAGTGCTAGTCCCACTGGAGCTCTTCTGACTCCTGTCAGATTTATCCTCTTGACATTCAAAATGAATTAACCTAAGGTATCTTTTCATAAGTAATAACAATAAAAAAAACCAAAAAAAAACCCTCAATACACATAGCGTTTTCTCCCTCTGCCTCAAAAAAAATGGGGATTAGTTAGATGACCAAATGATATTTCCTGGACTTTGTAGTAATCTCTCCTCGACTGTTAGCGCTACTTTTAAAGCAAATGCTATATGTTAACACAGAATCTGCATAATCAACTACATCATAGTGTCACCTACCTACAGCATAAAAACGTAAAAAATTCCAAACCCTCCCCCCCTTTTTTTTTTTAGCGATCTCTAAGTCACTGAGCCTGAAACACTATCAACAGTAAAATGCATTGATAACATTCAGTGCATCAGTACATCCAACTCAGCTCCAATTAGTGTGTTCATGCCAAGAGAAAAATCTGTTATTTTTTAAACCATTTAAGAAGAACTTGGTCAAATTACGCAACCTTACTTTGGCTATCTGGTGCCGCTTACTGAAGAGAATTTTCTTTAGATGTGCCAAATTCTGTCTTCCTGAAAATATGTCATCCTTATGTCTTTTACTCTGATGACTAACACACAACTAAATTATATCAACTGTTGTTTTGTGTCATTTTCTTACTGTAGGATTGTTTGGAAAAAAGCAATGGGATAAGTTGAGCATCAGTTCAGAGCAAAAATAACAAATATATATATATTTTATTTTTGCTCCTGTAAGAAATGGATATACCTTATAAAGTGGTGTATTTCAGGAGTGAATTTGCTTCATCTAAGCAGGTGGTGCTTCAAGCGTACTTTGGCCCACACCACATGGAAAAATACATTTACTGCTGTGGAAGACAAATTTGCACGTCAGAGAGCAAAGAAAATCCACATGACTCAGCTGCAACATAATGATCTTGTAAAGAACTTGAATCTGCTCTCACAAGACACAATTTCATGATCCTATGTCTCTGGCCACGGGCTGTAATATCCCACATGAGGGGCCACATTGCTTTAGGAATATTTGCAACAAATCCCTGTAATACTAGAACACATATTTCAACTCTAGGGTACCAACTAAACATCTCAAAACAACCAGGTGTTTTTTCACATTGCCACAATAGATTCTCATGGGGCTGACATGCAGCAAAAAATAATCTGACAACATGAAAAGCCTTCAGAGGCAGGGCTATCTGATCAACTTTCCAACTTCCATCATGCTCCTGTTTTTACAGCATGCCAGCACACGTACAAATGATAACTGAGAAAATAGTCAGAGCGTATTTTTTCCACGTGATTAACAACTACTGGATTCAAGTAACTAACCCGCTGCTCAATGCCCTAAACATCTAAGGTATCAAGATGAGTTCTAGCTCAAGACAAGCATTTCTTACTCAAAAGAGGACCAGAAATGTTTAAGCACTGAGGAAATATACAGTGAATTTATATTTTAATAATGAATTCCCGGCATTTCAAATGTCCAAATTTGAGGTGTCTGTTGCAAGAGACATCCTGAATTGCTACACTTTCACTATAATAAGGCGGTCTAGTCGGAGTTTTGTCCGCAGTGCTGGAAGAAGGCTTGACGAAGAACAGAAATTGGAACAGCACAGAAAAATGTGAACGAGGGGAGAACGGAGAAAAGAAAACCCTCACTTGCAAGTGTTGTTTCACATTTAACAAGAATTGTGCTAGAGGAAGAGCTAATACAAACTTGTCATCACAACCATTCATATGAAAAAAACATGAAAAAGCAAAAACAAAAAAAAGAGATGCTATTTTCTGAACCTTCAAGGCACAAATTGCAACTGTATTGAACCGCTGAGGATTTAAGGCAAGAACACCCACTAGAAAGGACTCTCTGAGATTAAGGCACTATAAGATGAACAGGTGAAACAAATCCTATGGAGTAGTCCATGGGAGTATTTAGGGCTACAGAGCTCGCCCCACACCTTTTGGGTTTTGCTAGCAGGGTATGAAATTTTTTTTCCAGCAACATCTCCTCTCAGTCTCTGATCTGTTGCCCCTGTCAATGCATCTGTTCACACAGTTTTTTTCCAGCAGCTCCACAAAAAATCAAGGATCAGTATTGCTGGTTAGAACCCCTGTTTATGTTAACTTCAAGGTTTACACTAACAATTATTGATCAAGTCTGACACTCATAGTTTACAGAAGCGTTTCTGCATTACTTTGCTGATACCTTTTCACATGCATCCATACTGTTATTTCAAAGCACGCAGAATAATCTTTTTAACAGTCTCTGTTGAACGGCTGAGCACATACTTCATGTTTTGATCTGGATTCATGGTACAAAGTGTAGCAAAACACTGAAAACTGTGCTATTCATTTGGTCATGTACAAAAACACCCTCCAAATCATCTGTATGAGAAGTAGAGAGTTTTAAAAATTGATTTAATTTCTTAAAATGTGGGGTCTCCCATTTTTATGACTTACTATAATTGCTTCTCTCTTCAAACTGGTGATTTTGTCTAGTAATGTAGCAGTGGAACTGATCAGTTAAATGAAGCATGAACTGCAGCCTGCAGAGAGCTGGATTAAAAACTGCTGAGTTTTCAACATGATCCTTAATCAGAAAGCATTTCTTTTAGAGGAAAGAAAATGTAAAACATAGGGGGCAGGGAGAAAAGGGGTAGGGACAGGATAACGGTGTTCTTTTAAAATAGCAATGCATTTTAATTTTTATATAATACATAAACCCACAGCACCACTATTCATAAACATGTACTTCCATTAATAATTATTTAAGACTACAGTCATGGCTTAATTCTGGCTTTTTATAATGTTCATACTACAACTTGTCACACAGGGTGCTCCCAAGAGCTTTACAAGAAAAATAATTTAACAGCAGTAGCAGCCTTAGCCTGTTTTTACCCATTCTAATTATAGTCATCATACACACTCACAGATGTGACGTCATGAGATGCTAAATTCACAATGTGTATTTTAGTTTTGGATGGCCCTGGAATGAATAACCTTAAAGGATCAGGAGGCATCTGTAAACTGTGCCTTTCGCACAGAGATGAATAAAGTCCATTTCTTGAATAGCTGGCAGAGAGCAAAGAATGGTACAAGGAATGAAATGAAGAATAAAAGAGAGAGGAAATGTCATGTTGCTTGCCCACAAGTGCTGCCAAATGGACAAACTTGAAGAGCAATCCATTTCCCCAGTTAATGCTGACGCCATTTTCACTACTCCTGAGCTCCTTTTGTTAATCCTGTGCCTTGCAAGGTTCATTAACCCTGTTTACACAGAAAACTTGGGTCAGTCTGACATGCTAACAAAGTGCACCTCTGTCTGCACATACATATATACACTTCAGTTTCTTCTTAACAAACTTTCCAACTGAAAAAGCCCAAACATCTGGAATGTATGGGTTTTGTTTTTTTTTTTTTTCCTCGCTTCATATTAAAAAAAAAAAAGATCTAGCAAACAGAGCACTTAGTTTTACAGAGAGCACTAAGCAGGAAGCATGAATCAACAAGAAACTTTCCACTACGCTAATTCTTGGTCCCTTCCTTCTCTAAGGTCTTAGAGCAGCAGCACGTTACTCCAACAGAATGGCAGCTACATGTGGGCCAGAACACTACCTGATCCAAGGGGGCCCTTGAGCACAGTATTAAGTCCAAAGACCAGTGCAATCCCAAAGTAAACACTGAGCTGCAATTTGCTGGTTTACTTGGGGCAGAAAAGGGATGCTGCAGCAATTTTCAAGTTTCACGCTCCTAAACCAGTACTGGTATCTGGACTAATTGCTTTGAACATCTCTTATTTAATACAAGTATGTGAAAGCCTGAGATTACCTCAAACAAAACCCTGATGTGGAACTTAAAAGAGATTTCTCCCTCATGGGCTGTACTGCACCACATGTAATCCTGTTTACTGTAAGGGCACTTGGCTGGTGCCTTCCACCACACCTGGAAGAGCTTCATGGACATTTGATGAGAGCACTGTGGCACAAAGAGAAAGAGATGCAGCCCTGGTCTAAACAGACTTTAAATTGCAGATCTTAACACTTGTGGCTAGTCTACCTCTCAGGAAGCACCTGATGTCTACCTCTCAGGAAGCACCATGAAAAAAAGGGGATACAAAGCAGCTCCCTAAGCAGAGAAGCAACTTTCCCTATAAAGCAGAAAGGTAGCACTGCCTTTTCACTTGAAAGTCAGAACATTTTTCATTCATTTTCCTGACAGAATTGTCCTTTTTTTACACAGAGACTGGAAGCAACCTGATTGATAGCTCAATCCATATGTCTGCAGCACTCTTACGAGCCTGTCTGGTGACACCCAAAACCTAGCCTGCACAACACACATTTGATAGAGCTACAAATTAGAGATTCCTAATGCAAGCTTTTGTAAACCAAAATTCCAGTTTTATGAGATTTGCAGGCTTCTTCGTGTGGGAAAATAACCTTACCATGATCTTAAACAACCCAAAGGCTGCTGAACAAGAGCTGGGTCTCAGGAGTTCTGCGGCCAAATGTTGCACACACACGGTGTCCCACGGAAAGTACCAGGTACTTTTTTGGAAGTCCATTTCCCACTGCTGATTCAATAGTCCACAGTAATACACAGAACAAGTGTGCCTGAACATTAGCACAGCAACAACCTCAGTGTTTATTCAGCAAGTCTCCTACAATGAATTACCTCAGCCCCGTAAGGAGGCTATTGGTAGTCTGCAGAAAGGTATTTGAAGCATCCACAGAAACCCCATTTACAACTTTGCAATAATGCTGCCTGTATGTCTTGATCTTGCCGAAGTTCACTTCTGCTTATGGGAGGAAAACTGCAGTCAAATGCTTCTTAGCCAGCTCGATTAAGACAAAGAGAGAAAAGAACAGGACACTGATAGGCAAATCAGGTACAATGCTGCTCCACATTAGCCTTGTTTTAATTAAGTCGGCTATGATCTCACGGCAGGATAATTTTTTAATGTTGGTGTTTAGGAGAAAGGCTTACATTGAAGGCTGTTTTGGCTGCCTTTAGTTAAGAATGTGATTCATGCGAGTGGGAGAGAACAATGCAGCAAAATCTACATTTTTGTATACACAAAGAAAATAGGGGATTTGTACGCCAGAGAAAAAAGTAAAAAATTGAGCATACATCTTTTGCTGACTTACACTGTAAGGAAATTGGCTACAGGAAGCAACAGCTTGTCCCAGCAGAACCATCACTATTCATACAGCAGTAGGCCCATCTGAGTATTCACGTGTCACATGCATTTAGTCCTTGTTTAAACATCTCTCCACCATCTGAACCCTGCACATTTCACTGCTCTGAATTAACAATAGTACACCGAGCTGTGTGTTTACATTTGCAAACATAAAAATAACACTGACCTGGAATGTGAGTTTTTAAAAAAAACTAACATTGTCTGAAATTCTTAACAATCACTATAGAGCCTTTCATTCTTTACAGAAAATCTCTTCATAGAGAAATTCTGAATATTTTGTTACTGAGGCTCATTTGTTTCTAATAAGAACAGGGAATCTAATGGTTTCTCAAAGAATGTGTTTTAAACTCTGAATCTTCTTATGTAATCTGCTTTCAAGGCAATAACAGACCTCTTCAAATAGCTAAGCTGTCCAATGAGCAGTAGATCTCCACTGATAACTTACACAAGTGAATTGGATAAATGCATTAAGACAGTTTACAGTTAAGTAGAATGTAAGCACTGAGTTGCACTGGCCTGAAACTCCTGGTTGTAATGAATTTCCATGAACCTATTTAACACGGGGGGGAAAAAAATCACCTCATTATACAAACCAAGTGTTCACTGTAAGGCAAACAGCATAATAGCCAATATTATTCTGTCACTTAGAATTTCTTGCCTTAATTTTTAAACACAATCAGATTAAAAACCGATAGGCAAAAGACCTTAAAGCAGTAATCATCTCTCTCAAGCTACTTTCCTAGTAAAGATGCTCTTGAACTGTTCAGACTAGTCTCTTTGAGTTGTATTGAAAATTGCTATTTTGCCATACATTTGTCTTGTTTTGAATCATAATATCTGGGAAAAACAATAGATATCCCCTCCCCGCCTTATCTAGCATACAGCTTTCAAGACCAGCTGGGACTTAAATGGTGGGGGGTTTTTTCAGAACAATACTTTTGATAAAAATATATAGACTGTCCCTTAATAACACAGGAAACTAAGTCATGTTTTCAGAAATGACTTAAGAACTTGCTAGATTAAAGGACTGTCTACACATGGAATTATTTAGTAATGACTGCTCAAGAACAGCTATTCCCGAATAATTCCAGACACACTTATTCCAGAATAAAGTTGCCTTATTTTGGTCTAATTTAGCCCATCAAAGTGTGTTAAGCTAAACAGAAACAAGAGTGTCAGCACATGGAGTTATTCAAGTCTCGCTGCTCCTAAATAATTCCATGTGTGGACAAGTGCTTGTGAGAGCTGAAGTTCAGCTCTGTTATCCCCAGCCACGTTATCTGTGCTCTCACAGCGAACACATGGCACTCTGTGGTACACGTACTGCTGCTCATTCTGCTGCTTTTCTTATTTCTGTCCAACGAAAAAAAAAAATCTTTTTAAATTCAATGTTCATTGTTGAACGTGAGCTAAACAAATACAATTATACAGCCACTCAAATACAATTCTTCTAGAGATTAAGTAAACTTTGTCATATTTTGTTTTCTGAACGAACCAGTCTTTATATTGGCTATTGTTCTTGTAAAGTGATTGTCCACAAAAATGCCACCTCTTTATAAGGTAGTAGAAACAGTTGAAAGTAGTTGGGATTTGGTTTTCCTGAGATGGAACTAATATGGGCCAACTGCTGAATTGACATTTGGATAAATGTTGTGTTTTGTTTCAGGTAATAAAATCAAGAATTTGTTCATTTTGTTAAAGAGATTAACTCCTGTGTAATCAATCACAGCACACACTAAAAAAATCACATTTTCAGCAAGGCACAAATCTGTCAAAGGGTGCAATTATTACCAAAAAATTTTCACAAATCCCTATAATTATTGGACTTAACAGCAACATGTTAAGCCTGGCTGGAATATGGAATTAGTTGCCTCTAGTTCCAAAGTTCAAATACAAAGTGGTAAGAAGTGAAATGGGTTTTGAGAGTCCTACAGCACCCAGTGGACCAAGTCACAAAATCACAAGGAAAAACCCTTTGCTGGAATATCAGAGGTAGAGCAGATGCCCTTGAGTGCATCCCTGAAACTCCTGACACCTGCACTGGACTCTGGCCATTGTTTTTAGTGACATTTTCCTTGACCACGTGAAGAGGTAGACTACAAAATTATATCTATTATATTCCCTATAATGTTCTTTGTAATAAACCCAGAGTGACAGAATTAGTGTTTCATCTAACTGGATCACTGTTTTGTAGTAAGAGAAAATCTCATAAGGGGATAAAGACCTTACAGACAGAAAAACCTCAAACACTGCCAGTTTTGTAACAATTTTGATCTGAAATTGAAATCAACCACTAGTTTATTTCACTGTGAAGGTTTACAACGAAAGTGCTAAAAAAGTACATGTTTCGAGGGTCCCTACACATAATCTTTTATTGCTGAGACATGCTCAAAAACCAAAAAGCACATAGTATGACTAGTCCTTCCTTTAGTGTTATCATCTAGGCTTAAACTGAGTGTTCACTCCCAGCTTTTGTGCCACAGCCCTGGAAACCCGAGTTCACAGAGGGGACCACTCATTCTAGAAGCGATTTGTTTTCTCCTACTCATGAACTGTGACATCCTTTCTGTATTTGCTTCACACTCTCCAACCCTTATGATGAATAGAGAATGATTAATTACTTCAAGGCCCTTTCCATGAGTGAATATAAATACTTTAGAAATATCAATACATTTAGCTTCAAAACATTCCTGGCAGCCGGCTGGTATGACAACACTCCCACTTTGCAGATCAAACTAGAAAGGCTGTGTGGTTGTGGCCAAAACCAGTGACTAACTTTACCTCTGTAAAAGCTGTTTTTTACCTTACATTTTCCATGCTCTGATTGGCCTGAGGACAACTGCAGATACTTCAGATAATTCTACTGGACTCAGCACCAGGACCTATTAAACATCTATGCTGTGCCCCTTAGCGTGTCTTTGCAGCATCTTTCATAGTATCACCTAACAGAATATCTGCATTTTTGGTAGTGAATATGGAGAATTAATTGCAGTTAAAATCACACGGCACTTGACAGAGTCGAGTACAGCTCCCATCAATTTCAACTTCTCTCAAATTCAGATCTTTAGATCTCATATTCACCCTCCAGAAAATGGGAGTGTTTTATATTTGAAATAGTTCAGATCACAAAAGAATTCAGTAATAGAGACAAGATAAAAAGCCGTGAGTGCTCCCCTGAGGAAATGGAATATCAGTGTTTAACTTTTTACCTTAGCATTACCCTAGCACCAAAAAATGAGTGTAAAAATGTTATAAAAACCACATGCACAATTTTTGTTATGAAATCTGATAACAGTGGTGGTGTTTCCAAAAGGTTAATTAAGCTTACACAAGAAGATATCAGGAAAAACGTGATGGCATTATAGGCACTATTTTTGGAGAAATCGTGTAAAGAAAGTGTCAGATAACAAGTACAGAGCTAATTTTTTTCCAGTTAGCATTGTGACTTAATACACACTTTCTAAAAGCTGAGCAAACATAAGATAAAGGAGTAACTGAGGGGATTTCCACAAAATGCAAGTCTGTATTTACTTTTCAATCTAGGTATTCATTTAAAATAGACTTCTACAGTGCAATGTGCCATTAATACATAGCTAATTTAAACCTGCCGTTAGATCTGTGCTTAGAATTAAACATCTTATACACCAGATTTTTTACTCTGTCACTGTTGCCACTGAATCAAAAAAGGATCCAGTTTAGTGACTCACAGTGCTTTTCTAAAATGAAATACTTTTGCAATCTTTCACAATTTAATGAAATCTAGTCATATCAGACTTGCTTAACCTGTTCTTTAGTACAACTACCATTAAGGTGTTAAAAAAGTGCATTTGGCTCTCTGCTTCAGAGATCTGGGTCTGGATTTTACACTAATGATTTGTTGAGGGTTTTTTTTTCTCCAGTGCAGGGCACTTACTCTGAATAGATGCCTATAAAAACAAAGATGAATTTACATTATCCGCCTCAGTTATAAATCAGAACTACCTCCTCAACTTAAGCTTTGAGTAAATTCCAAGAGATAATCTTTGAATAAACTGCCAAGATTTTCCTATGGCATCATTCAGAAAAAAAGTCAGTGATGGACAATTTTGACTTAAAAACTTCCATGGGCCACTGTGGCACAGAAGTATCCAAGCCAAAGGACACTTTGCTAAACCTAAGGGGAAAAAAAAAGAGACAAAAATGAGTCTCGAGTCTCCCCACTTTTGTATCTTGAATGAAGTCAGGACTAAACCCAAAACCTCGAACCACACAAAAGAGAATTTTCAATATTAGGTATGTCCATTCCATTAGTGAAAGCTCATCTATCACAGAATCCTGGCCCATCATGAAATAAAACATGCTTATTTTACGAATGGAATACAATCAAAAGAGAGAAATTCAATCATCCTAAAAAGAAAAGGAGAAAAAGACCTCGTGATCTAATTTTTCAGGTAAGTGTCTCAAACCCAGATGTTGGTAGTGATGTCCCCAGTTCATAGGTTGTTTTTAAAAGGCCCAAGTAACTTTATTTAGGAGCCAACCATATGTGAATCCTACAGGTGTGAGGAAAACCTAATTTTTATCAGTCAGATTATTTTTGTTCAGTATCAACAAAGAAGTTTAACTACCTGACTCTCCAGGTAGAAATCACTGGCTCTTTAATTTATTTCCTGGAAGTTCTAGGTAGTACTTCCAAGTTTTACCCTTTGAACACCCAAACAGATCATCTTACTGCAAAAAATGGCAACATCGATGCTTCTTATATTGTTTACTCTGTTCTTTTATGATTCCTCTCCAATTAGTCTAAGAACAGCTCACCACCCCACCTCTCACCCTACTACATCCATGGAAAAAACATTCTCAGTCCACTCCATGGAAAATTTGGCCTGTTCTCAACACTCCACCTCATGAAAACATGTCCCTTCTCCCCTTTCCAACACCACCATGTCTTACTCTGTAGCTTTCAGGGAGGAAAACTTTGCGCAACATGGCCATCTATCAATGTTTAAATGCATGAAGTTTTTTATATTGTTCTCAAACAATATTATTTTTAAAAGGCTTAAAAACTTCTGCTGTCCTTAGAAAAGTACAAAAACATAGAAAGGAACACAACTTTGTTAAAATACCGGATTTTCAAAGCTGAAGTTATGTGTGCAGGAAAGCCAGATCTGTAAAAACTGGTTTTAAAAGTTAGCAGTGTCATGTCACTCTTCCTCCTTTTTTAAAGTCCCTGCCTTTTCTCCTAGTGAGCAAGCACACCTTTCTTGCATGTGTTACAGGTCTTGCTGGTACAATTAACTGAAATTAGCATGCCAACGACTAAAAATTAAGTCTAAAAATTAGGTGTTAAGTGATTAATTTTCAGACATCAACAGAAGTCTAATGGAATATCCCTCGACTTAATCCACTCAAGTAAATTCAACACTGATTTTTAGGTTAAAACGAAGAGAACAATCAAAAGAATCAGCAGGTAAACGCTTCTATCAGAGTTTCACAAGTGGGAACTCATCTGCTCTGTATTTAAATTAGAGAAGAACATTGATCTCAGCAATGGACTTCTATCAGTTTGGAAGCAGACAAGGTATATTATTTATACAGAACATTGAAAGAGAAAGAATGTCAGAGAGAAATGTATACATTAAGCACACTTAAAAAAATTTGAATCTAATACAGTGCCCAAATTTCACCTTTATTTTCAAACGTACAAGGCTACATATATCATTCACTCTAGTTACCTTCAAATATATAATAAAATCAAATTTCCACCTCAGCTGCTACCCTTCAAGCTCCCCTTCAGAATCCAAAGAAATGCAGAATGAAAGCACGACTCACCCCCACTGCTAGCAAAACTGCTTAGCATGTATATATTAAATCAGAGTCCTCTGCATTACCTCTTCTGTCAGATATGGTTTGGGTTTGCTAGGGTGGGTTTTTTAGCATATAAAACATGCCATAAATTCTTACTTAATCTACTGAGTGTATCTATGATTTACCAACAGTTCAAACAAAAACTAACATGACGGTGAATTAAAAGTGTAACTATTTTATTTCATTATTTTCCCTGTAAGTATAACAACCACTGGATTTAGAAGCAGTTAGCTGAAGTATCACTCAAGTTCCACAGCCAAAACTAAAGGCATTATCTTTGGAGTCAATGAAGTCTGCAGCTGCTGGAATCTGGAATGGAATGCATCTTTTCATTAGGCTGGTGCCAAATTAGAAATGCCTGCTCATCCAAATGAACCATGAATGCAGTACTTTAGAAATATCTGCTCTTCGCATGTAACTCAGCATGCTAGAGAATGTGACAAGCCTAGCAACACTCCATCTCTGGCACTTGCTGGGGAATGAAAAATGTCACTGCCAGAGTCCTTGACTGAGCCCTCACACTGTCCTGTCCCAGAGGTGCAAGAGCAAACTGAAACTCAGCCTCCACTTGCAGCTCCATGCTGCTGCTCAAAATAGAACATTTTATTGTTTAGATGAATTGCACGGAGAGACCATAAAGCCCCAGATAACTGAAACCAGAGCTGGAAACCACAGTAAGAACCATCAGGCCGTAACCCTGCTTAATTAAAGAGCATGGAAACATGACTTGCTGATCATCATGGCACAAACCAATCCTCCTCAGCCAGTACACTGATGCTGCTGTAACACCTTAAGCCTCTACCTGCTCCTCTTTTCTCTCTCTCTGAGCATGTTAGCTCTAAACCACAAGCTGCAGAAGGATTCAAAGTATCTAATTAGGATGCTATCCTCCCCAAATAGACTAGAACTTGCTGCCCCTGTTAGCATTTTATGCAAGCAGACAAGGATTCAGCAAGTCCAGGTACCCTTACACAGGAAGAGACAGAGACAGGCAGCAACTTGCTGAAAAAATAAGGGGAGGAAATGAAGTGAATCATAGAACAGTTTGGGTTGGAAGGGACCTTAAAGATCATCTTGTTCCAACACCTCTGCCATGGGCAGGGACACTTTTCATTAGACCAGGTTACTCAGAGCCCCATCCAGCCTGGCCTTGAACACTGCCAGGGATGGGGCATCCACAGCTTCCCTGGGCAACCTGTGCCAGTGCCTCATCGCCCTCACAGTAAAGAATTTCTTTCTAATATCTAATCTAAACCTGCCCTCTTCTTTGCCTCTCAGCCAATGTTCAATATATATTTCCCATGAACATTTTATAGCATTGAACTTTAAAAGCTTCTAAGCACAGTGATCTCAAAGACTGCTCTGGGGAGATGATTCCAAAGGCTAAGTGCCCTTATGTAAAAGCCCTTCTGAAGTCCCAAATTACAAAAAAAAAACCCTTTAATTTTTATCATGTACATCTCAGTGGATCAAAACTTGGGAGTATGTATGCTCTGGACTGTATCCATGTAGCTACAATAAATTAAAAATAAAAGGGTTACTTAACCCACACTTGCTTGCACGCAAACTCTGCTGATATTTTACTGATTATATCTAGACTTATTATTAAGTATTAGTCACAGAGTACGGTTAAATTTCTCTGACACTTGCACATATAAAATACTCTCATTATCTGATGCAAGAAACTGTAAGGGCCAGAGCATGCAAACTTCTATTACACAGAGTCACAGTGTTTATTATCACAAGCACTCCCACTGAATGTCACAATTCATAATATTAATTTAAAAAGAAAGTGCAACATTAGTGAACATTACAGCCACTTTGACAATGTTCATTTGCAACAAAAATTCGTTAGAAAAAGTCTGGCCTTTGAACAACTAAGTCTTTAGCAATCTTTTGTTATTGCATAGATATATATATATATATGACAATTTATAGTAGGCAAAAAAATCTTAAAATTTGTTCAGTTGTTCTCAGAATGACTGAAAATCAATTTTACATGGTGCGCCACACTGCTTAGGGGGAAAATAGCGAAAATAAGGGCAAGGAACCTGCCAGCACTTTCAACAAACACCTACAATAAAAGTCAAACAAATATTTACATAGCTATGGTTGACAGAACTAAGACAATCATGGCCTTCTCTCAAATCCAACCTTGAAAGCTGTTCACATGTTTCATGTCACAGCCAGCTTCAAATAGCAAACTCTACTGATGTTACTTTTCCCTTATATTTTAAATGTTTATTGCAAAGAGGAATTAAAGGAGAATTCGTTACGATCCTTTCTTTGATTTTACACACACATACACACAGTGATAAATGAATTTGTTGAATCATTAAGGTTGGAAAAAACCTCCAAGATCACCAGTCCAATCTTTGACTGATCACCATCTTGTCAACTAGACCAGAGCAGTAAGTTCTGTCCAGATGAAAGTTGCCCACCAGTATCTCTTAATGGCAACAACGAGCAAAAAGTTGTCAGTATTATAACTGACAAAATCTTATGCTAACCGGAACCAACAAGAAATACTGGATATTGCCAAAGAAACAAGGCATGCAACCACTGAAGATGGAACTGGAAAGAAAAGACCTAACAAAAATTTGAACAAAAAACCCAAAACACAGAAAACAAACAAACAAATCAAACCCAAAACACTGGTTTGTTGCCAACACTGAACTAAGGAGTCAGTGCACCTGCAGTCTGTCATGTCGGAGTTAAGGGCACTCTAAACAAGCCCTCCGTTGCTGTCAGGAGACCCAGAGACAGTTTAGGAAATAAATATTCTTTCCATTTGGGAAGGAGGTATTTTGTACATGAACATGCACACGGAAATACTGCTCCTGTTATTCCCACAGAGCTTCAATGAGCGCTAAAGCATGGAAAGATGGCCCCAACGTGCAGAAGATACGTCCCTCCTGTACCACAGTCCAGAGGAATCTGTCCTTCTGGACTTTGGCCATGGAGTGAAACCCCAAAACTGCCCAGAAAGGCAGGCACAAAAATTCTGTTCTCAATACAAAGCAAGGCACTTCAGAATTTGCCACAGGGTACCTACAAGCATGAGTCTAAAATAAGGAAAAACAATTACAAATGTAATGAATTAGCTTTAAATTCCGCTCTTCATGACTCTTCAGCTTTTGCTAGTTAATTATCCTAATGATAGTTATTACATCTCATAACTACTATTACCAATAAAACACCACATATTGCTATTTAAATATTAAATGAATAAGAAATTGACTACTTGAATTAGATATGTATGAGATTTAGGAGGTGACAAATCTTAGCTTTTTTATCGCCGTAAACTCAGCCAGAATTCAAGAGATATTAGTTCATTTATGTCCCATAAGTTTTACCCTTAGGCATAGAATTATTATAATATACATCATTCCAATCAACTATGAGCTATAAAGACATTACAGAAAAGAAGTTACAGTCTATACAAATATATAATAGCTCCACTAGGCATAAAGATTAGATCCACATGCAACTTTACTAAATGTTTCAAACGTTACATCACTAATTATATGATACTGTCACTTCTGGTAAACCACAGATGTAACATGAAAAATATTCAGCTTGGTCTCATGTAGATCTTATCACAATGTGCAGGTTCCAAAAAAAACTGAACCAACCCTTTTGATCTCTGCACTGTATTAGCTGTTAGCTTAAGAGCAAGCTTGCTGAGCTGAGGAATTTTTGCAAGACTTGCTTCAAATCTCCACATGACAGAGGCAAGAGGTTGAACTTAAAATATGAAATCCTAACTTTCATTTAAATCACATATTGTAGCATTTATGTAAATCATCAAGGTTAGCTTATGTTTTTGATATTTGATACAATGTCCCTTAGAGAAGTTGTCTCTCTCATTCCTCTGGATTTTCCATAAACAAAAGCAAAGTTCCGTTCAACAGCTTGCTGTCATGCAACTAGCTTAAAATTAGATCTTCTCCAAAAGTTTCAAAATTCAGCAGCCAAAAAAGCACTACATCAAAACATAGCATTAGAAAAACCTGCAGGTACACATGATACTGAATTTGTTGTACCTCCCTCAAATAAGAAAGGTCAAAACCTCATCTAGGTTAGTATTTCATTCCTCTGTGTGCCAGCACCATTGGCTTCCAAAGTTTCATTTAAAATGTGCATGAATGAGGTTTCAATGGACAACAGGATCTCACCTGGACATGGCAGGCCCCGAAGCAGAAACTAATCCAGCACATGGAACCTGGCTGCCAAGTGGGGACAGGGACAGAGACAGATGGAGAAATAAAAAATGTGACATAACAAGATGGAAGAAAGGGCCTGGAGGGGAAGCTGTATGAGGAGCAGCTGAGGTCACTTGGTCCATTCAGCCTGAAGGAGACTAAGGGGAGACCTCACTGCAGTTACAACTTCCTCGTGAGGGTAAGAGGAGGGGCAGACTCTGATCTCTGCTCTGTGGTGCCCAGTGACAGGACCAAAGGGAATGGCCTGAAGCTCTGTCAGGGGAGGTTCAGGTTGGATACCAGGAGGAAATCATCACAACAGCCACCCCCTCAGCCAGGACACCACACCCTACACATCACTAACTTGGATCTAATATGGTGACAGAGCAGCTTCATTCTGGCCGAACCTGAGCTTTCCTGAGCAAAGGGTAACGGGGAAAAATGGGATTCTGTCTTTCTCACATCTAATACCTAGAGTGGAAATTCTCTCTCCCTCATAGCTAGCAGACATTTCCCCATGAGTTCAGCAGTGCCAGAATGGTGTAAGGAGGTTTTCATCTCCTTGGCCACTGGCTGTAAACACGTACAGGGGAAGAACAGTAAAAAGAACCCATAAAGCAGGGTGCTACTATTTTCTTCTATCCTGAAGAATAAAGTAAACAAAATTAAACAGTTACTCTATTTGGGGTCTTCAACCCTTTTGTAAAACAAAGCAAAGAGGAATAGTGCCAAGCTGTTGGCCAGGCAGCTCAAAAACTCTCCTGAGAACAGTAATCTCTAGAAGAAACAACCACGGGCAGTTTTGCAAGGCCAAGCTGATTTTTGCCAGGGGTTTAATAACTGTGCTATGTCTTCTGCAGCAATGAGAAGAATAAACTCAAGGAAAGAAAAATCTCAAAAAAAATATTGAGAAATAAAAAGCTGCACAACAGCAGGCAAAGAAGCAATCAGATTTAGAAGAGATTTATGAAGTTTCCTCTCTTCTTCTTTTCCTGCAATCTACATTAATCAGGGGTCCTGTCTCTTTTTGGGACCTTGGTGAAGATGAGGTGAAACCAAAGATGTTTAATGAAGTCTGAAACGAGGCATGAAATTGAACCATTGTTTGATTCTGTGTTGCCTTTGCTTTCATAAGCAAGGCAGTCCTTGAAGCCTGGGTGGTACACCAGCATTCATTGAGAGACTGCTGAAGGGAAATGTATTTTGCTTTTGGATATTGTTCTCTTTCCTTTTTATCATTTCAGCTGACCAACTTAATTATATACATCATGTAAACTGGTTGTAAAGATGAAGAAGTAGATACGTAATTAGGATAAGGAGCTAAGGACAAAAAAATGCCGCATTTCCATAACCTGATAGTAAAATTGGGGTAAGAATGTAAACAAATAAAGGTTAGCCAGGAAGAAACTCACCACAAAGTGATATAGAATAGAAAAATTTTAAATGCACTGAAATATGCTGAAATTATCTTTTTAAAAGTGAGTTTTTATGTCTTTAAAATAATACTCTGGTATAAAACCTTAAAAAGGAGAACTCACAACCTTCCATTTGCCTAAGACTTTACTTGATTTTTAAAGATACTGATATGGTAGACCTGGAGCCATTCTGAAGTCATTTTTATGTCAACCTTAATGTCAGGATTAATAACCATACGATGGGACTAACAGCAGGAACCTGATATGGCTCTGGATTTTGGCATATTTTGCCATTTTAAAAAGAACTGTGAGGTAAGGAAGGTGAGGACAGAGCAAAATTGGATGGGAGCAGACTCGTAGCTTTCTGCTGCAGTGCCTGGAGTTAGCCCTGCAATACTGTGATAGGACAGTAAACCTTATATAAGGAGGATGCATACATTTAAAAGCAGCAAAAATTATTCATTTAAACCCTTTTGTTCCCATTTTTGCCACTTTCATCTAAGCAATCCTAATCCCACTACACGTTGCCAGCAGGAAAGCTCACCTTGATTTCTGCTTCCAGTTGAACCTTTTGGGGAAGCATAGGTGATACACAGGGTAGAGAGTCCCTGAATCTGATAGAACACACTCCAGGAACAAGGACCACCTGCATTTCTAGGATTTTAGCAACCCAGTCACACAATCCCCCATTAACTGCTTCAAGAGCTATGCAAGTATCAGGCTGGTTCCTGCTGCTCAAATTCCCGTTGGAAGGCAGCTCCAGAACTGACTTTCTTGTAGTTGGATTTTTCCCCCCTTCCTCCCTCAATTAATTTGTGGCTAGCTGACACCCATTTGTGTCAGTTTTGTTAGCAGTTCCCTCTAAAAGCCTCGTAGCTGTTGGTTGTTTTGCCTACCTATTATCAACAGAACACTGCTACTGGTTGATCTTTTTGACATATTCTTTAGGTTTAAGTCCTAACAGCTAAAAGCACCTCCTCTACTTCTGGCTGAAAATCAGGCAAGAGGTGTGTACAGTTCAGTTCACTGTATAAACCACAGGGGACTGATTACTGCCCTGCTAGAAAAAATAAATGTGGTAGAGCTTTGGATAAAAACAGCAGCAGCAGCAGCAAAGTCAACTGTTTGAGAATGTTTCAAACCAGTTTCCTATCCCTGTTTAGCCACAGAGTACACACATCAGGGTATGCATCAGGTATGTAAGAAATGCATGTTATGTTCACACTGGCTTTTTTCTTTTTAATGTATATATTTACATTAAGTGAGTACATGTGGGTGTACACACACATATATTTTTCCATGAATTTTTCCTGTTAGAAGTCCTGCATATTCATGCATGCAAATGCAGCAAATTTTCCCATGGATCACAGCGGTTAAATTTGTAGAACTTGAGTATTGCATGTTTGCATGCATATGAAAGAAAAACAGAGAAACACAGCAGGAACTGGCATCTCCCACACAAATAATGCGTTGTGTGTATTAACAAATGAACAGCACGCTCCTGAGGGAGTTAAAGTACGTGGACCAGAAGTTCCCTTCCTTGCCAATTTATTTTCAAATATTTCACTAGATGTTCTTGCTGCAAAGAGCACACACGTGTATTTAATGTCCAATCAAATATCTTCAGTTTTCAAAGTCTGTGTTCTATTTTTAGAAAAACAGTACACTCTAGAGAAATAAACAGAACATTAAAAATTAATTACGCCACGTTCTGTGGCAGCGTATCATGCACACACCTTTGATTAGCTGATGTAAGTTAAATATATCAAAAGGCTATATTATGGTTGTAATTAATTCATAACAATGGATTTGAATAGTTACCCAAAGCAATGGCAGTCACAACTGAATGTAATAAAGCAATTCCAAAAGTAATTTGCATGCATAGTTTATAAAAGTCCTAGAACTCTTTTAAACATATTTCTTTGATTATAAACAGCTGACATACAACAGTATATTCAGTTTTTCCAGCCATACGTCCAAAAAAAATATTACATCCATAGCATAGGGTGAACTAAGTCATACTATAAACACAGGCTTTGTGTGCAATCTTAGCAAATCAAAGACCAGCTGATTTTAAGAAACTAAAATATATCACTGCATATAAAAAAGGCTCAATATGCAAAAAGTTAATCACAAAATTTCCCAAGCAAGTTCAGTTACACCAGCTTTCTTTAAATTATGTGCCTAGCAAGGTTTTGTGAGACAGTGACACATAAAATATACACAGAAGTACCAGTGCTAAGACTCCACTTTGTCCACTGTCCTCTCCTCAGAAGAGGACTGCTCCCTAAAGGACCAGCCCTTGAGAAAAGCACTCCTGAAACAGATCCACTGCAACTCCAAAGTTTTTTGAAAACATTCTCTTAGGTGTCAGAATACATACATTTGCCACTGAAGCCAAAAGACAGTAAGCTTCTTTTTGCAATATGTTTTGAAATTCAATGTAATGTTAAACTTAATCTAAAGTCAGCCTTTCTAATGTTCCCTTACCAAACTAATGACATGAATTAAATAAGCACATATGGCTGAGCAGGTAGAGAAAGACTGCATTTTCTTGCAGCTTTTGATCCTTAAAGCAGCATAATATCAGTGACTTCTGCATCGTGTCCAAACACATGGTGAGTACCATTTGTATGCAAGGGTTTTAAAAAATTTCAGTGTCTATTAACACTGAAGAATACTTTCTTCCACTAATAGTTTTTGTGAAGTTTTGTAGGCAGCACAGGCACTACTTGAGCGTGAGCATGGACAGCAGAAAGTGACCCCAGATCTCTGCTGTCTTTGAAAGTGATACAGCTAACACACACTTCAACAGAGTATCAGGTTCACACTTCAAGGGGCTCATGGAAGTGCACGGGGCAGATCCTCAGCTAGTGAACAGATTCAAGAGCTGAGTGAAAGATAATCTTTTTGTTCTGTGAAAACATAGATGATTTCAGAAATTGTTCCCATCCCAGAAGATGGGGGGCGGGGAGGAAAAAGAATCAAAAGAGGATTTTCAAATAAAAATGTAACAACGCTCCAGTTTTGGTCAATCAAAGCACTTTAAAAGTTGGTTTGCAAATTCCAAGATAGGTTAGCTTGTACTTCATTACAAAGTGTTGCCTGAACATGAAAGATCTCTTTATTAAAAAAAAAATCATCTCGACAGGGACTTTTTAACTATCTCAGATCTTTTTTTCCTCATTTTTTAGTGCAGCCATAGATCAAAACAGACTGTGTTGTAAAAGCTTTTTTGAAGAAGAGCCAGTTTCTTTTGTGACAGCTCTCCCCTCAGAAATTCACAATAAATTGCTGACTAGTGTAATGATAGAACTTTCCTGTGAAAATTTTCCCAAATCTATAGCTGAAGCTAATCTTCATCAAGAGGCATCCACAAGCAAGCCAAAAGCCACTGAGTAATTTAAATGATGTTCTGCGAGCAGTAGGGGATTATCATTATTGCCAGGAGGAAAAGACATGTTCTTTCCTGGAAAGTCCTGACCGAGTTTCTTAAGAGACCTTTGTACTGAGAAGTCTAGACCTCAGACTAAGCCCATGGGATTGTGTTTGTCGGGGCTTTTTCAACACGGAATGTGTGATTTTAAATGATTTGGGTGGTTTTACAAATAATCCCTCCCCAAATTGCACAGATTCTGAAGAACATGCAAGCAGATGGTAAGGGACAACTCTAGGATTTCACACTACTGAGGAAGGAAGCTGAAGGTGCAGGATGAGGCCTGAGATGAGAGCAGCCCCCATGGAACACAAGGATGAACAGGAGATAATGAGTCGGTGTTAAAGCTCATAAGAGGACGAGAGCAACAGTACAGTTCTGTGCCTAAGCTGAAAACACATCTGATGCTGTTATGAAGAATGTAGAGACATTAGAGAAGCTTGAAAGCAACAGCCCAATATTCACCAGGGCCTGTACTCACAACAAGCTAAATAATCTCACTAGAAAGTAAGTCCCTGTACAGATAAATAACTGTACAGCACTGCCCACTGTGAGGTAAGAAGAACATTTTAACTGACATTATCTCAGGGATTAGGGGTTCAACAAGTAGCAGTTACACTGGCCCACCCAACAAAACCCTTGTAGCAGGGATCAACAGTCCTTGACCATGCATGAACTCACCAGACTTGTTCAGTGTTATCTACTGAATGAGGCAGGGAATTACAGAAGAAGAGAAAGTCTAATTACATTAATCAGAATACATACCCTTGAGACAAGGGTATATATTCATCCAAGAAAACTCAATTTCCTCTTTATTTCCATGACACTGAGCACAACATTTCAGTACAATTTTTGGGTTACAGCCCTAAATTGTGAATGCACAAACTGAGACACCTGGGATCTACTACAGACCTCCAAGTGGAAGTCAGCAGGACTTGTAGGTCTCAACTCTTGCAGTAAGAAAGTGTAATTTAGGGGAAGTCTTAAATGGACGTTAAAAAATCTTGAATTTTAAGTCTTCATTTCTTTGATACACTCTGTTAGTTCTGAAAGAACTCTTCCTGGTGGGGTGACAATATTAATGGAGATAAAACTGATAATGCATAGAGAGTAATGAGGCCTACAACACAGAATGAGGGGTACATGCTCTGGATTCAGTGTATACTGAATGCTCATGATAATCAACATTAAGCAGCTGTCCCTCCTAATCAAGTCCTGATTCTCAAAAGCACTGAAATCTGTGCATCAAACTTCTCATCACCAGTGCTCAGCCTTAAATGAGCTTTTGCACTCAACCCCAGACCTCCCACCTGCCCCTACACAGCCATAGAAAATACAACAGCCTCTGGATGTCACCAAGATCTCTGCCTTTTCAGCTTCAGATCATGAGCCCAACACCTCCCTCAACACTGTGCCTCACCAGGCAGCACCATTTCTACAGATTTGCATCTGTTTTGAAAATACAGCTGGTAAGAAAATAATAGTCACTGACACCAGGTAACTGTCAGGCAGAATATATGTTCTTTTCTCAACGAAGTCACCTGAGCAATAAAAAAAATAGCTCTTGAGCTAGAAAGCCATCAAAAGAAGGTCTAGGGAACAGCCTGCTCACAGAATCTTTGCAAAAATCCACAAAGCATTTCTCAAGTATACTGTCTCTAGGTACTTTGACTTGTCTAACTTGTCTGTTTCTCTTTTCATTTAATTATTTTCTTTCTGTTTACAGTTTTGATAGAGTTTTAGCTGCACATTTTCTTTGAAAATTGCAGGCAAAGAAAGAACCAGATGAAGCATAACCCTTAATAACCCATTTCTTTTATGGGTTTAATAAACCCCAACACAAGTTACATCCGGACAGTATATTTTTTTAGCATCTGGCAGAGAGGCACATATTTAAGAGATGGTCTCTGTGCCTGAATGAAACTTGGAAGAGAACAAGTCACCATTCACTGCAGAGATGATCTACACAATTGTGTGCCTGGCTGGCATTCATGGGATTGTCCTATAAACATTTCTGACATGCTGTTGTTTGCTAAGCCAAGCTCTCAGGGTGACAGGCAAATATTTTTTGACCTAACCAAATTGTCCTAAAAAAAGCTACATCATAATTAATGCTGTCTTTTGATGACTTCTTTTAGCTACTTGGCTGAAGTGAATTTTGCGTCACTATAGAAGCAATATGATGCTTAAAGGGACACTTACTTGAGAGTCAAAAGTACCTGATAAATTTTCTCCAAAACCATCATACTTAAAAAAAATCAAAACATAAAAGAAAATATTTATTCCACCAACACCACCCCAAAAAAATATAAAACCCAAATGAACCCGAGAAAAACTATAAAAGGGTCTCACTGGAATCAAGATGAAAATATTACTGAGTTTAGCAGTGGTTTAAAAACTGCAGTTCAAATGTCTACTCTAGGGATATATGCTACTGCTTTCAAACCAATTACTAAAACCTACTTGGAGAGGAATTATGCTAAATATTTTATTACTTTATAAAGCATAAATATGCAAACTTCTATACTCTAGACTAGGAAAAACTGAAACAGACCATTTCTGAAAAATACATGATAGAACAAAGACAACACCTTCTGTATTTGTGTGTTAGCTGGGTCGTGGTGTTGGTGTTTCCCTGTGTTGGGAAAGCCTTTTGCAACAGTGTGAAGTCATATTTTAATACAGAAATATGTATGGCATATTAACAAAGCCTGTTTGATATACTCTCTGCATGAAAATTTGAGAAACTCAATCTCTGGGCTCAGCTTACAGATTTTGATTACTTTTCAGAAAGCTTTTTCAGTTTAAAATTTTATAAAACAAAGTGAATGCTGAAAGCAAAAGAATAAATCATATTAAACACTGTAGCCCTAGGGCACTCTTACCTACTCTTGCTATAGGGAAATATACTTGGTTTCTGCTGCAGATGATCTGTGATGTCCCTTCTAAGCTTTATTATGAAGCTGATAAATGACTCGCCAGAAACATGGTGAAAGCTTTTGGAATTCATTGTGCTATGGAAAACAAATTAGAAACTTAACATGTTGCATGAGGGATTACCCTTCACAGCATGGCCTTTACAATGTGAAACTAATTATTGCAGGGAAGATTTATGGTGTTTACAGTCAAGAATTCAGGGTCACTTTGACCAAATTCATGTAACTTTAGACCTCAGGCTTGTCTGACTCTAAACAGAATGACGACTCCAACAAATTTAAAGATAGAAATAAGGCATTTTGTTTTCTTTTCCCCTACTGATTTGCTTAGCAAGAAACTGCAAAATAGGAGCTAAACAATTCTAGCTTTAGGTATTTACTCTGATCATTTTTTCTTTCTGAATAGGCAGATAATGCGGCATGTCAGAAAAATCTGTTTTAATTTTGGTTAATTTCACAGGAATCCACTAGAGTGTCAGACCTGGGAACCCTCCAAGTGTTTTCACACAATCACTCAATGATCAAAACACGTGCTACTGATCTGAAAATATGGCTGGCTGCATAATGAAGAGGACAAGCTGTCGATCTTAAGTGAATCATTAAAAGTGACTTAAATTCACAGAACCATTTAAAAAGTCAAGAGTAAAACACAGTATCTAACACAGAAATTGGTTTATCCTAAGTTATAAAGTGAAACAAACACTTAAGAGACTAGCAAGTGATTTGTGTGTCAAGAAGTTTCTTTCCAGTAGATAAATACTTTTAAGCACAAGACTTAACACATTATATTTTGTTCTTAAGATTTACCCAATGTTTTCTATGCCATCTACTGACTCTGAAAATTATTATTGCTTTGCCAATGGCATAACTCCTAGTTCATGAGGACACCTTGAATATACTTGAAACAAACGTCTTGTACTTAAGAGCATCTGTAACATCCTGCTGTAGATGACCTACCACATATTTTTCCCAGACCCTTGAAAATTCAGAAAAGTATTTAAGCTTGCACTTCATTTCAGTGATACAGTAGCTCCTTTACCATTATTTAAGCAGATTCTTAAGTTTTACTGAACTCAGGCTGTGGCTACATCCAGTGGGGTATTTTTAACCTCTGGGAACACACATGGGAGTTAAGCAGCTGGGTGAGTAACACTAATGGCAATAGATAACTTTGATTGCAGTTATGCTTCCAGCCACATTACAAACTTAACAACTTCTGGTGAAAGCAGATAACCTCTGGAAGTGAAATGCAAGCAAACCTACCAAAATTAGGATCACCATGCTCAGACACAGTGTTGTACCTTGCTGCTGTTGATATGAAAATACATCACTCCAACAAAGACTGGAATCAGTCAAACACTCTGGCTTCTCTCTATCCAGAAGACATGAAGGAAAGTGAATCTCTCAGACCAAAGAGCTGATGCATAGCTAATCCAATTCAATTAACTGTGTGTCTAATAACATTTCCCCTTTAAAATACAATTTACAGTGTTTTTCTTGGAAAACACTAGCTCATAGTTTTAGCAATGGCCTAAGCATGACCCGAGCTTTTCCTGTAGCATTACCAGGAGGTGATACCCACTAAGTAAGGAATTTTGAGGAAAGCTGGTCCAAACCAAGAACAAAAGACTGACTCCAAAAGCAACACACAGAGAAGAGTTACAATGGGGCCATACTGTTACATTCCTTAAAGCGATATTAAAGGCCTGCCAACTCTGTAACTCAGCATATGTTACAAGCTTATAGTAACAATTATACCACGATAAGTTTTGTTTATCATAACTCAGAGCCATGCTGTTGCAGGCTGTCTGGAACTTTATTTTTGGTTATAATTTCTTATTTATCACCAGCAATGACACAGGAGTAAAGGAAACGACTTTCAGATTCCTGCATAGGTTTGCAATATTGACAGTATACACATTCGTTTAGAAATCAAAATATTCAACAGGTGGTGACGCCCTTTTTACAGTTTTTATTTGTATCATCCACTTTCAACAAAAAAAGAATGACCCATATGTATTGTTTGTTACCATATTAATAGCTAATGAGAAACAGAGAAATCAAGGGGAAATATGTTTTAAGAGGTCCTGTACAAATCAGTGCTATGGGGACAGCACAGCAGTGACATTAACAGCAATCAATTCTTTCATAAGAAGTGTGGGGCAGAGAGACAGGAAAAGTCCGGGGATTTGAGACTGACCAGAGATGCCAAAATGATTTGCTGAGAAATGAGAGAATAATTAAATTTGTGGGAAGACAGATGAAAGGAAAGAGTGCAGTCTGGGGCTTGTAGATTCTTTAGGACAAGACACAGGAGGACAGGAGCTCTGCAGTGGGAAGGAAGTCTAGATTAAGGTAGGAAGTCTACTTCAAGAAATTTAGAAGAAATGTGGTGGCTTGGAGCCTCATACATGTAGCTACAAAAGTGCTGCCTCTCCCAACACACACATTTTGTGTCCTGCTTTGAATGTTAGGGAATATGGTGGCCTGATCCAGATGTATCCTAGGTCTCTAAACTAACAACTGCACAAACACTTCAATGACTCTGTGAACTGAAAGTTGGAAGAACCCTAGCTCTCTATCACTTGTGCTGAACTTCACGTTGACGTGTATAAGATTTAGTCACTACTAGAAATATCCCTGATTATGTAATTTTGACTTGTCTACTTCAATGAATTGAATAATTTAATTTTATATAAAAATGCTACACAGCCATTTCTTAAGGAGAGTGCATCTGCTGCAGGTAGATTCTAGCACATATTTAAAAATAATCCCAAATTTGTATTAATTTTAGAATAGCTTTCAAAGTTTTGTTCAAGAAGTTCATTAATTATGCATGCAAGTGCAACATCTAATTTAACCAGACAGTACTCCACAGTCCTGAAATGGAAACACTTCTTATACTTTAAATGCTTTCATAAGGAAATAGTGTTATCAAGTTATTCTTGCTATTCTCAAAACACTCAGAACTAAAATAGAACTGCATTTTAAATGCAACCAGAGTCATGAGTAATGTATTCGAACAATTTTTTAATATATTAAAAAAAATTTTATTTAAATTACAAAGCACATAAGAAATTAAAAATCCGAAAACTGCTGCACACAAATGAAGTGTTTGAAGGAACACTATTCTTAGCTTACCAATTGAAACAAGTATTTCATAAAAGAAACCTCCTAGAATGAGGCTCTTCTGAGGGAGGTGTTCCAATGCATTCTGAACACACTGAAAGTTCAAGAGATTCAAGACCCTCTCTCTTAGTATGTACGAATATTCCTCAGTTGTTCAGCCTCTAAAACAAGGACAGTGGAAGAACTAATGCTGTAACACTTTCTGATGAAAAAAGCCATAAATCAAAGTGTCAGTCTCATGCAGTTTCCCCCTTATTATTTGCAAAACTTATTAAACAGCACAAACTTAATATTTCAAAGAAGTAATTTCTGTTCAAAATTATCAACCCCTCCCCCCCCCCCCTCCATGTGCACATACAATTAAAATTATACTTGCAAATATAATGTCAGTAAACCTGACAGGCCACATACTGGCTACTCCTACTTTGCATGGCATCACACATTTAGGTTATGAATCACCAAAGTCAGGTTGATGAACAAGCATCGTGTTGTTCATCTGAGAACCAGACACTTTGTAGCAAATTTCCTATTTGAATGGAAGGAACAATGCTGGCAGAAGGCCCAGAACTGCTCACACCACAAAAGGAACAATGTGACAACAGCATGGCAGGTTTATGATAAATATTTCAGAAATGTGTCTTTTAGCAAGAAGGGATTAACATAGACCTTGGGGATAAAAATATTCCCAGTAGCGTCTAGTTGGCATCTCTTTTATGCAAAATGAAAAGCACAGCACAGAGGGTCATTTCCGTTTATTTGAATGCAAATTCATGACCATTAGAATAAAAATAAATTTTAATTAATTTTATGGTCTTCCACTGGGAAAATCTGAAGAAAATTGTGTCATTTAATTTGTTCTTCTGAAAAGCAGACCTGCATTTTTTATTTTCCAGGATTTTAAATGTACATCCAGTGCCAATGAGGACGAAGGAAAATCGCCTTGATAGGATATGGGTAAAAGGTTCACCATTCCTGTTTCATTTCTATATATAATTTAGCAGTTTTCACTCAAATGGGGAACAGGGGTTATGCAGAAAAAACTAAAGCACAGAGGAACCTTGCAACAAACCCAAAATGCACTCCATTTAAGTCTGTTTCGCTAGTCACCATAACAAACCTGTGTCCCCAAGTAATAAATAACCTCCTCAATAAAACAACAGATAAAAGAATCTTTGCCATATTCAAGTACAGTAAAAAAAGGTGCTGTCAAAGCTGTCAATGCCTCTGTGCGTGTGGAGCAAACATTGCTTCATGTGTGTCCCCTCTGTCCAGCTGGTAATGAACACGAGATTGTGCTCTTTGGCTGTACATCAAGATCAGCTGACTGAAAAGTAACGCCAGCACAGACCATGTCTAGTTACAGTCTGGAGCAGGTGTACTGAACATGCAATACTGCATATGCAATACAGATTTTTTATTTTCCTTTCTAGAAAATGAAGGCCCTGTACTGCTCACTCAGGCTCACAATGGCTTTAAAACTCACTAAACATCTCTGTCAGCATTTCAAAGGTCTCACATGAAAAGTACAGCCTAAGAGGCTGTCCTTGACAGTAAAGTTGCACTTGAAACAAAATTGCAAATCTCCAGTTTGGCTTTTTGCTTTTCTCTATAATATTTGAAGTCAACTTTCACTCAGTGTAAGGCAAGGTGAAAAAGAGAGTGTAAGCTGGGAAACAGCTTGCTCTGAGAAAAGCACTCATGTTTTGGTAACGATGATGCTTTACACAGAAGCTCTTAGAACAGTATTTATTAATAATGCTATGATTTCCAAAATTTACTCTGGTAATATATATTTTAGTACACATTGTTTTAAGGCAACATTCAGAGTAAGGAATTTTGTTACTTCTCTGCATGGGGGAGAAGAAGGATTGGTCTTTATAAGGAAAAAAAAAAAGTATTTTAATATAAGCTTTTGCTATCCAGAGAGGTTCAAGCACAATTAGCTGTTAAGACACTGAACACCACCTACACGCTGGTCTCTGTTGTTCAGATAAAGAAAATACTGTAGAGTGGTTTTTGTGTTTTGGACTACTTTGTGAACCACAGCTTCAGGTGCTTCTTTTTTGGCTAGTTCTACATACAGTTTTAGGCTTTTGGACTGTCCCTACAAATGCAAAAATGTTGATTCTTCATGCACAGGAAGACTGAGCTCAACTAAGAAATGTGTGTATAAGGTATACAAGTCCAAATGCACTTGACATTGCATTTTGAAACTAGAGATAAAAAGACATGTTATTATAGTCAGGGTAGCGAGGAGTATATACAAGAGCAATATGCATTCTGTTAAAAAAAAAAAGACAAGGACAGTAACACAAAACAACTCAGCGTTAACCCACTGCTACATTATTCAAGACCAGTCACCTTTGATCACACGGACATTGGTTGCAGTATTTAGTTTATACAGCTTGACTCAACTGTTGCTATTACAGAAACCTATCGAGCTCAAATATATACACACTTTATGCAGCATGGTGATATTGAGAACATGCCAAATGTTAGCATTTATTACTAAACCTGGGCAAAGCTCTTCATTTAACTTGTCATAAGGATAGCTCTTCTTGCTGAGCACTGGAACTATTTGCCCTTGCCTAATATCCTCCTCCATGAATGCGCCAATGACTCCATGCGACACGTGAAATATGACTGAAGCTTGCACTCTTTCTAAGTTAGCTGTTTCTTCTTTTAGTTACTTGTTTTTCTACACATGACGGGGTTATTAATTTTTTAAGCTCTATATTTAGACATACAATTCCATTACAACCCTATGAAAGTGCACAATACAGTAGGAGAAGGTGCTGGTTTGACAGGAAAGTGTGATCCAGACCTTTACCTAAATTTACTCAGCTATTGATTGTAAGAAAATTATGCCTGTTACATCAAGATAAGCTTGATCTGTGTGCAAAACAGAAGCAGTACACCAGAAAAGCCACTAGGTAGAAGCTCACTTCACCACCAGGTGAAATCAGGTACTTATTAACCCAAGCAGAGCACCTGAAATGGAGAAGTTGACAGAGCACATCCCTGTAACTCAGGAGCCAATGTAACTCTTGGCAAGTCTTCTTTGCTCTTTTGCCAACCAACACCACTTGCCCATTGATCAGTGTTTAAGGCATTCTTGTTCCCTTCTGTCACCACTCAAAAACGCCTAGTGGGTCAATAGAGACATGCCCAAACTCAAACCAGTGAAGAAACAAGAGGGGTTTTTTTATTTCTTGGCTATTGACACCCAAAACATCACAGAAACAACATGACTTATAGCCCCTGCAGGAAAGCTGCTTGCTGTGTTTATGAAAATACATATTAACTATGGACATGAGTACAGCACTGCACAAACAAAATGTCATTACCCACCTTGATTGTATTGTTGAAGCAAGAGCTATAACAACAATACATTACCTGCTTTCATCTACCTTACATCCCAAAAATAACACATTTCACAACTGATCATTTTAAGTGTGTATTGCAAGCACAGTATTACTGGTTCTGCTGATCTGTGCCTATATACAAAGGGTCAGATTCATTTCTTTTGTACCATCGGACTATGTGTTGAAGAGAATGCTCAACAGAAGAAACCCTGCGTTTGTACTATGCAGGAGTAAACAGGTTTGGAACGTGACTTTGAGAGTAACCACTCACATCAAAGTGATCACTTCATTATGCAAAATTCATCTAACCCCCTCAGCAAAAAAAAAAAAACCAGTAACACAAGCCCAAAATATTTAGGAGATGCTTGGCTCTGTATGCGCTTGTAATCTTTTCTTCCTTAACGTGAATCATGGTGGGAAAGCAATCTCTTCATTTCTTCAGATTTTGCTACTCTGAAGTGCTTGGCCACACCAAAACACATTATTGTACAACATCCCAGTCACATAACCACAGAAACCAACTGCCATGACCTGAAAACAGGTCTGCATATTTGTGGAAGACTGTCCTTTATACAGCAATAAAGCAATTATACAGTAATGAAAGACATAAATCCGATTCAATACATGGAATATTAGTAATTTTTATCTGCCTTTGTTTTGTACAAGATCCTAACAGTATTTACACTGACAGGAAACAAAAGGCAGGAACAAGAGAACAAACACAGACTTTATCACCAGGATTATCTAAGTGAGAATTTATTTCTATAAACTATCTCCAGTTCCAAACTAATCTGGAATAAGGATGGAGACTTAGTGCAGAGAGTGAAAACTCTATAAAATGAAGACATGTGAATGCATCACTGGAAAGGCACAGGATCAGAAGTCAGTGTGAGAATAGTGAAGAAGCACATAGCTGATTTATGTCAGGATTTCAGCCTCCTGGATAAGAACAGCACTGACATATTCTGTGGATAAAGCACTTCCAGAATGGTTTACTAGGCAAAAGAAACCCATCTGTGGCACAAACTGCAATTAAAATCTTCTAATACTAAACCATCTAGACTCAGTATGGTCAATGCACAGGGAAGGAAGGACAAGAGGTAACAAATGCCTTGATGATCAGTGAGCATTGCTGAACTCTAGATTATGGGCAAGGCAAGCAAACACAATGAACCTTCATGGATGCAGCAGGTGAAGTACTGCAATATACAGACTATTTCCCATGGCTTAAACAGAGGTTTGACTATTCCAGTAGCTTAAAGTGCGAAGATAAAAATAAGACACTTTCTGAGCAGCTGATTTGCTGCTAAAACAAGTTACATAGGAAAAGTAATGATGCAATTGATGATTCACTGATATTTTTTATTTCAAATATATAAAAAATATATTTATACTAAAAAAAATATTCCTTTTATATTTTCTGAAATACTTTCTATTTTTAAAACAAGAAAGGCAAAACAAAGTATCTAGCAACTGGATATCAGAGAATGACTAGTCAGCTGCTCCAAATGCAAGGAACTCTTTGTCACACATTGTCAGCAAGTATCTCTCTCCCCAGGCTAACACTTGGAGGGGTTTTTTATGTGCTACTGTATTCCATGCATCCTAGGATGGGGTTTGCCCTCTTGGCTACAAGGGCACACACTGCTGACTGCTATTGAGCATCCCCAGATCCCTTTCTGCAGAGCTACTCTCCAGCTACCCCTTCCCCAACTGATACTTACGCCCAGTGGTACTCCATCCCAGGTGCAAAACCTGGCATTTGACTTGTGGAATTTCATCCCATTAATCATTGAAAATCATTGTGTAATTAATTGTTGCCAAATGCCCCAATCTATCTAGATCCTTCTGCAAGGCTTCCTGTCCCTCAAGAGAGTCCACAGCACCTTCCAATTCGGTGTCATCACCAAACTTGCTAATGGTGCATTCAACTCCTGCATCCATACCTTTGATAAATACATTGAGCAGCCCCAGGATGGAGCCATGAGGACCCTAGGACAGCACTGGTGAGTACTCACCAGCCAGACACAGCCCCACTCACTGGAACCCTGTGAGCCCTGCCCTTCAGCCAGCTCCTCACCCAGCACACCATGGACCCCCTCATCCCACAGCTGGACAACTTGTCCAGAAGGATGCTGTGAGGGACAGGACCAAAAATCTCACTAAAATGCAGAAAAAATACATTGACCACCCTCCCTTCCCCATAGGAGGAGATCAAATTAGCTAAATGGGACTTTCCCTTTGTGACCCATGTCGATGGCACCTGATGGCTGCATTGCTCTTTAAACACCTCTCAACAGTACCCAGTACAATCTTCTCCATAATTTTTCCAGGAACTGAGGTTGGTCTAACAGGCCTGCAGGTTCCTGGGTCTTTCCTCCCACCCTCCAGGTAAACAGGAGTAACAGTGGCTGGCAGAGACCTCTCCAGGCTCCCAAGGCCTTTGGTAGCTGATGGAGAGGGGTCCTGCTGTAACATCAGTGGGACCCTTCTGTACTCAGGGATGAATCCCAACAGGCCCCATGGACTTGTGAACATTCAGCTGATACAGGTGGTCCCTCACACTTTCAGTGTCCACAAGTGGAAGCCACTGGCCCAGCACTCATGGGCCTCCAGCTCTGGGGCTCAGGCAGACCAAGGTTTATCGGTATCACCAAAACCTGAGGCAAAATACACACTGAACACCTCTGCTTTTTCTTCATCCCCATTAAGCAGGTGACCATCTTCAACAAGGATCAGTCCAGTGTTTTCTTTAGACCTCCTCTTGCTATTAATGTGCTTCAAAAAGCCCTTCTTGTTATCTGAAACAGCATTGGCCAGTTTCTACTGTGATTGAGCTCTGGCCCTTGGTGTCTTCTTCATGCATAGACAAACCACAGCTCTGTAATCCTCCTGAGAAGCCTGACCTCACTTTCAGAGATAGCCCAAGCTATAAGTCATTACCCAGACCCAGGAGTTACACAGCTATTAATATGAACTGTACAGACTAGTATTTTCCCAGGAAGTCAAATCAAAGTTGCAACACCAGTCTTCCAACTTCTCACTCTCTTCCAAACAAAACGAAAGCTAGAAGCCATTTGATTTTTTGCAAAATACAATATTAAAAAAGAAATCGAGCATTTCTGAAGACATCATGCTAAATGGAAGAAAGGACACTGACAATAAAAAGCTTGTTCTTTGAAAGAAAATAGTAAAAGGATCTAACACTAACTCACTGCTTGTTGCCAGCTGAATTTAAACAAAAGACAGGCCCAAAAATAAGCGTCAAACCTATACATCCTCTCAACCTGGGAAAGGAGAGTTTAAGATTTGGATCCAAATCCTGCAACAAAAGCCCATCTCCAATTAAAATGAATTAGATTTAAGAAAGAGAAGATAATAAATATATAACTTTGACTCCTGTGGTGACAGGGGCCTGTGGGCCAAATTCTTGCTGAGGGCAAATTTCTACGGTCAAGCTATAAGGCTATAAAAATAAGGGTTTATAATAAAAGTACTTACAGATGCTTAACTCCAGCAGTGCTTTCAGAGACTCCTGTAACAAATGCTACCTTGAAAAGACAAGATCCACAGTCTGTTCACCGTGTTTAATTGCAATGCTGATTCAACCTTTATCTTCCCAAAGAAGCAACAGGGCATTGCTATCAATTCTGGCATCTCAGATGGAGTACATTCCAGCAATTCTGCAATGTTCTATTTACAAAGCAGCTACAAGAAGCTTTCTGAACTGTTCTTTTCCCATGTAAAGATAATCTATTTAAAGCATACATGAGTATAAATGAGCACTTGTAAAGTCAACTATCTAAATCAAGCACAACAATTCCGCAAGAGGTACTGGATAAACATATAGCAAAAAAAGGAAAGGAAAAGGTTCATCCAAAGACATTTCAGAATACGGAGTGTAACACTTTTTATAAGTCTAACTTTGGAAGACAAAGCTTTTCATTTTGTAATGAGACACATTGTTAATAGCAGACTGGAGAGACAACGGTAATAAAAATGAGGCACTACAATACAACCTTGAAGATTATCCACAGCTGCCAGGAAGTTTCTAATTAAGATGAGCCACCTCGCCTAGTAATTGGAGGAGAGGCAGCAGGGACACATTATCACATCGGCCTTCCAACTCCAGGGCTCTTATCAGCCCCTCATTCTCTCTTACAACTCCACAATTATCTCTTCCTAACTCCTTCTCTACCAAGGAAACACAATGCTGGGTCTATATTAGGCACAGAGGTGTGTATTTTAAAAAGACCAATCACAGCCTAAGGAAGCCAGAGCTGTGGTTTCAAGAGTATTTTAAAGGAGTTCTCCTAGAAAGCAGCTACAAAATAAGACTGCAGACATCTTTATCTATTCGCAATCATGCCACATGGTGCAAAAGGGTACCTCCAAAGGCTGAGCTGCCAGGCCAGGGCCAGCTATACATCCATGCAATTTGCACAGGCAAGAGGCATTCATGGGAGCTAATGCAAGCACTGTGAATCCTATTCCTGTGTCTGTTACTTTAGATCTGTATTGGAGATCTATCAGACTCCACAGAATCATCTCCCACGTTGCATTCTCCTGAAGCTGGACACTGAACATAACACAGTTTGGTAACTGCACTTGGGTCTCTTTGTCCCTGTGTCCTAGATACAGCAAGGGTTTGATGGTTTGGGGTATCTGCTGGATTCCCACTGAGTTAATAGCAGTGCCAACAAATGTTTGTTTTACCCCTTCTTTCTTTGTTTCTTCCATACCTCGGGTCAGAGATGCTGCAGTCTATACACATCTGCCAAAACTGGGAATATGCAAATCAGTCAGTTCTACGGCTCTTTAGAGCTATCAGGCTATTGTAAAGGGGCTGCAATCCCTTTTAATACCTGGAACAAAACTAAACAGTCCAATGCGGAATGCAAAAAAACCCCAAAAACCACAACAAACCAAACCACTCCTGCCTGCAGCTTCATGTGTCTCCTGTATTTCAGTGTACACTGTTACCTTTAAAATAAATAAACAGCATAGGCTACACAGATGAGCCAGAAGCTGCTACAAACATGGGGCTGAATTTCACCACAAACTTTTACACAGTTACAAGGGAAAAACTCCAGGTTGACAAACACTCAATTGGTTTTGGGAGTTTTTTTTTGTTGTTTGCGGGGGGGCGGGGGGGGAGGGGTGTTTGTTTCTCTGTTGTTGTGTGGTTTGGGGTTTGTTTGTGAAAAAATTGTATGCAGTAACACTGTTTCTTAAATAGCATAATTATAAGATTTACAGGTGCCTGAACTGTGTAAACTCCCAAGGACAGCAATGGGAATTGTTTAGCTTAAGTTCCTAGAGATTTGTCTTGCAGTAATGGTTTGAACTTAAACAAAGTTAAATTTAGTTTACAGAGCATCAGAAAATTTCCTAAGAGTAAAATATACTAGACTGTGAAACAATCTCTTAGGGAAACTTGAGTCAGATAAAAACGGACACCAGAGGAAAATACAGTTGGATACAATCCTGCATTGGCAAGAGTATCATCCAAGATGATCTAAAGGGTTTTCTTCCTTCTTTGATTTCTGTTAAGTGTGAATTGTTCATAAAGTGGCTGCAGTGGAATATGCTAAAATATTCAAGAGCCACAGTAGCCACACTGGCTGTTAGTTGTTCCCTTTCAGCTTTCCACAGCCTTCTTCCTACCCAGTGTAAGAGTACCCTTTAAGCAACCCGAAAGGAGCAGAGCCTTTTGGCGAGGCTGCGACGTCACCCTTTGAAAGCCAGTGCACCCTGGAGTCACCGCATCCTACCGGGAACGCACACTTTGAACTTTTCAGCAACTCTGAACACCTACTGCGTCTCTGCTTGGTCTCTTGTAGTAGGATTAACACAAGTATGTGTGACAGGAAAAGTGGCTTTGATTTACTTGTCTTCAATTCAACGGTCAGTGCACCAGTTCTGAACTGCTCAGACTGTGAACTAGCAGAGCTCTAGTTCAGAATAACTTGCAGAAGTTAATTATTTTGTAAGCATCACAGAGGTGTTTTGGTTGATTTAAAGGCAGCATTTGAATTAAGCCTGAATTTTTATCTTTTCCAAACAACAACAAAAAAGACAAAACCCAGCAAACTTGGTTTTTCCTTTGCAATAACAGCATTCTTAATCTCCACTAAACCAGGTGCACACTGTACATCACACTGTCTCCTTCATGGAGAAGGGTTCACCAGGGTTATGAGACATTCAAGGCAGCAAATTGTTTATTCTGCTCTGCTTCCAGAACTGACTAAAATACTAGGTCAAAGCAGTAGTCTCAGCTCAGAAAAATATTCAAGAATGTGCTTAATCCTAAGCATGTCAACAATCCGTTAACTTTAATTAGATTTCAGGAGATGCATAAGTTGTTTGCTCAGTAAGGATATGATCTGTAATATGCTTAACCTTAAACATACCCTTATATACCCTACAAAATGTACATACCACTTCAGAAATTAACCCAGAAAGAATTAAGAATGTAAATACTAGCAAAACGTATGTAAATGTGCCACAGAGAAAATCTTTTCATGGAAATAAGATTTTCAAAATAATATCCATTCCTACTTGAGGATGCTGTTTTGAAAAGCCCTTGCATGTGCTGAAAAAGTTCAAGCACTGGAGCAGGCACAGGTGACTCAATAATTCTTTCACAGTCAGAGGAAAGAGAGAGAAGCAGTAAAACAGTTCAGGTACGGCTCTCTACCTGAGGCCACAATATACAATTCTACTACAAAATAAATTGTAAACATCATTATTCATCAAAATGCACAGTAAAGTAGTCCAGGACAGTTTTTGGCATTGCTGTCAGCTATTTCTCAGAGTTTAATGTACTTTGATAATCTCTACAATAGTTTTCCACTAGCAGAAACTAACAGGATAGTAAAAACAGGTATTCTCCTTAAAATTAAAAAAGGGCATCATTCACAATTTCCTATCCTGAGACATTCATTCTATAGTTTTTAAGGAAAATTCTAATCAAATTTTGTTTAAAAGATTACTTTATATTTGCTAAATTAAGATTTTAACTAAAAGGCTAAAAACAAGCTCCTTTTCATCATTATCTTAATTATTTTTTTCACATTTCAAATGAACGTTTATATTAAATTTCTTTGAGTTTAATTTTATATCTTCATTTTCAAGTGCTGGAAAGCTCTGCATTGCTTAGCCACTGGAATGAACACTGTGCATGGTCAGTACTGCATTGCTAACTTCTCATGTAACTTTGCATTTAGCTGATATGCATAATTTACCAAATATCTCCTATCAAGAGCGCTTTTTTTAAAACATACCAATTTAACACTATTGTTAGCTTAGAATACCATTTAAGTATCATGAGAACAAATGAAACTGCAATTGCTGTAAATTTTAAGCAAGTTGTGGCAAACTGGTACTGGAAGAGTTACTAAGAATAAAACCTGTACTTAAATCATATATGTTCCTAATTTAGCATGAAGTGCTTACTTTATTGATGCTCTGTTGAATAGAGACATATCTTTGAACTGCCCTGTTCTGAGGCTTCTATGCACTCCAAAGCATGTGCCTGCTTTGCGTGGAATTACACCATGCTAGGTCCTGACTCAGAAAACTGGACGTGCCAGATGTTTCTTGTGTCCCTAAGGAGAGTATATGAAGCTTTTTATTTTGGTCTGTGCCTTTATATCCAGCTTTCTGCTGGCTGGTTTCTAAGAAGCACATCCATAAAGCATACCTGCCTGCACTTCTACCCCACTAATCAGCCCTCCCTTCCTTGCAGCACCATTTATTGTTTAGTGACAGCTGTTGGGTTGTTTTCTGGCACGTTCAATTTCAATCCCAGCTTTGGTACTGGAGGAATTCTCAGTGCACTGCTTTCAGGTCGGTTTAAAAAACATAATCACAAGCTCACAGATCCTGTTTAGATTAGCAGCATTTCCACTCAGGCACCAGGTTCTGACTGTGCCATCACACACAGAGCAGAGCAGTGACTAAAGACAGTGCTGGCACATAAGGATACAGCTCGGGACAAATCCTGGAAACAAAACAACGCTAAAAATTCTGCATAAAATCTAAGGCCTGCTCAAATTTCTGGCAAGACCCCCTCTGACTTCCATGAAGCCAGGAACTACCCACCTCCTCTCTCACAACAAAGGAATGCTGCCACTGAATACGGATTTAAATGTTGCCTGCACTGCAGCACACAAAACACACCTCACTGCTTCGCGGCACTGAGCTACCAACTCCCAGGGCTGCCCGCTCTGCTGAGGCCACAGATGCTGCTGAACTAAACCCAAGGCAAACAAGTGTCAGCCAGACTTTTCTTTTCTCCTTCCCTTCCCTGAGTGCTCTATTCAAAACACGGTGGGGAAGGGAGAGGGGGCGGAGGCACAGATTATGTTTCAAATGAAAATAAATGCAGTTGTTCTTAAACCAGTCTCCAGCTGCCATTTGTCATCTTCTCGAGGACACAATACAGGTTGTCACTACTTGGAGCCACAGACTGCCAGCTAAGAAGAGTTGAAGGACAGGAATACACAGGTTACACTACTGAGATACAGAAAAGCTGAGTGTGGGAAGCCTATATCAGCCACCTGCACCACGCAGTCAGAATTTCCTAAGTGTTTTTTAGTTAAATTACATTAATGAACCAAAATAAGAAAAGCTGAGAAGAGCAGGGAGAAATAAAGAAAAGACTGTCAAAAAACATACCCACTAAAACTGAAGACACAAAAATTAATTATAATTTTTTGCACTTTTTTTTAGAATGAATTGGTAAAAAAAAAAAAAAAAAAGCTTTAAAAGCTCCTTACGGCCATTTTTTAAAAAGACAGTCTGTGTTAAATACAGTATTTCTCAGTGGAACTACTTCTACCAGATTTTACTCTAAGTGTGTAATGCTGATCATCTCACTCCTGGTCCAAGATTGCTGACTTCCCATCAATGCTTATCGCTAGGATTATCATCTTTAGGAACTACAGAAATTATTGTATAATAAGTAATGGCCAATGAATCAGGCATGACTTCACCACTGAATTATGCAGCTTCCCTCACAGTTGCCTACACTCACAGAACCTTAAAGATTAGATGGTTTAGCAATAGAATTTAGAAGTGTCCTTGGTAATGAAAGACACATTCGGGAAATTAAAAAGTTTTTAAGCTATTACTTTAGTTAGTTTCAAATCCCAGAGTAAGGAATGGAAAAAGCAGCAGCTTTTCTCTCTGAAAATAAAATTAACAGATTCTTGCTTCTTTTTTTCTAACCGAACTCCCTAACTGGAGTTGCATTATTTATAGTCAAATTGCTTTCAAGGCCACAACACATATGAGAAATGCTACGAAAGCTGACAGCAATATGGATCTGCACTTTGTAAAAGAGGATCTGTGGTTACATCTTTAACAATTCTAGTGAAAGAAAAAAAAAGGAAGCAATTTGGTGAAAATGCCAACGTGCAGTTCCACATATCCACATAGGCCTGATTTTCCACACAATGTTCTGGCTGCCGAGCTAATGCTTCAGCCAAAGCTGATGGCACAAGGTACAGCTACACAGGCACATAAACAAAAACATAAACACACAAATTAATTACCTTGAATTCTTTAGAAACAATCATCACTGTTTGCAGGGCCTATACATAAATGCCCCACCACAAATGCAAGTTGCAAAGGGACTCTGTTTTCATCATAGATTAATATTAAAGGATAAACAGTGTTCCTTTGGGGAAGATTTTAAAAAGAAATGGGTGATTATATATTAAGTGTTTTGCACTACTGTTTTTCTCTTTTGTGAACTCTGCTTTGGCTGGTTTGCCATTTTAGGGAGTAAGGGGAAACCAGCTGAACATAAACTGATTTGAAAGTTTGCATCTGTAAACTTCGGAGACAGCCTGAGGGAGGTGGTGATAATTCAGTATCTTATAATAGCAGGCAGCACAGAGATCAAAGAGAAGGAAGACTTGGCTGAAACTAACTATGACTGCTTGACTGTGTGAGGTACTAGTAAAAATAAATTATTTTTTATGCCTAAGGAACACTGTCTGAACTGCAGCCCTGTACACCTTCCACTTTTTTGGGCTTTGTCACAGCCACAGTGCAGTAAGAGCCTCCTGCTGACACTACATGTCTTTGATAAATAGATGGAGTAGATGCAAAGGTTTGACATGGCTACACTTGCACAGCCTTTTACTTGAAAATACAGTTTTTATACAACTAAAATTTGGGTTTTGTTTTTTTTAACAGCAGAAAGCTAGGAAATGATTGAAACTCAAGCTCCTTGCAGTACAGGTAGAAACCATCTCACTGTGTAACACAGTGATTTGTTCAGACGCACCACCTCAGCATCTGGACTGAAGTCTCAGTACAGAATACTGACTTCTTATAAAAAGCCAAAGCAGACCACGTCACAAAATCTGTGTTTCATTTGCGTGGGATTTTTTTATGATGTTCATTAATTATGCCAGACTGCAAGCCTCTGGGTGTGATTTTGTCTCTGGGATGACTGGAGGCTGACTGACCTGTACACAAAGACACTATTTCTTTCTGTGAGCCTAAGACAATTGTACATCTAGTACTGAACATGGTTATCCAAATGCTACTTAAAATACTGTTGTGCTATTTTTTCAGAGTATCTATTGCCAAAGAGTAACTAGAGTACTTGACTTCAGATTTCTATCTACGCCCTATCACAACAGCAAAACAGCAAGTGATCCAACCCAGAGGCTGATGTTTCTTGAGCTTAGAGAATACAAATTCAGATAGAATACATGGCACTCACGATGCTCATTTCATTTCACACAGGGATTATGCAACTCCTTTTTATTATGAAGTATCCAAAAAGATTAAGATCTGACTGTCTTGAGCTGCTCTCTTCATTTTATACACCTCAATGCATTGCACAATGGTGCTGTTAGGACAGACAGGTCTTGGAATGATCCAAGGGTGTCAAACAGATGTGGAAATGGCTTTAGACTTAATTCATATCCAGCTTGTTATGGGTGTGAGCCCAGGGGAAAAAAAAATAGTGTTTTCTTATCTATAAGCTACAGATCATTTGATACTCTAAATCCCACTTAAGGTAGGGCTTAAATCCTATGCAAGCCAACAGCTGCCTAACTTTAAGCAAACACATCAAAGCATTTTGCTGAACTATGGCTTTGGAAAACAATGCAAGGCCCACTGCGGATCTTGTCTACCTGGACTTCAGTAAAGCCTTTGGTACGTCTCCCATGGCATTCTCCTGGAGAAGCTGGGAGCCCCTCAGTCAGTCTGCAGGCACACCAGCCTGGGTGGGAGTGTTGATCTGCTGGAGGGCAGGAAGGCTCTGCAGAGGGATCTGGACAGGCCGGATCCACGGGCTGAGGCCGATGGTGTGAGGTCCAACAGGGCCAAGTGACTGGTTCTGTCCTTGGGTCACAACCACCCCAGGCAGTGCTACGGGCTGGGGCAGAGGGGCTGGGAAGCTGCCCAGGGCAAAAGGAGCTGGGGGTGCTGGTGACAGCAGCTGAACATGAGCCAGCAGTGCCCAGGTGGCCAAGAGGGCCAAGGGCATCCTGGCCTGGATCAGCAATTGTGTGGCCAGCAGGACCAGGGCAGGGATTGTCCCCCTGTACTCGGCACTGGTGAGGCCACACCTCGAATCCTGTGCTCAGTTTTGGGCCCCGCACTGCAAGAAAGACCTCGAGGGGCTGGAGCAAGTCCAGAGAAGGGCAATGGAAGTAGGGGAAGGGTCTAGAAAATGTCCTATGAGGAGTGGCTTAGGCAGCTGGGGATGTTTAGCCTGGAGAAAAGGAAGCTCAGGCCTCATCTCATCACTTTCTAAAACTGCCTGAAAGGAGGGCGCAACCAGGTGTGTACTGGCCTCTTCTCCCAGGTACCAGGTGACTGGGCAAGAGGACATGGCCTCAAAGCTGTGCCAGGGGAGGTTCAGGTTGGACATCAGGAAGAAATTCTTCACTGAAAGCACGGTTAAGCATTGGAATGGGTCACCCAGGGAAGTGCTGGAGTCACCATCCCTGGAAGTGTTCAAGAAATGACTGTACATGGCACTTAGTGCTATGGTTTAGTTGGCATGGTAGTAATTGGTCTAAGGTTGGACTTAATGATCTTGGAAATCTTTTCCAACCTTAAGGATTCCATGACCTCAATAAGTGAAAAAGATCCAGAAAATATTTCCTCCCCTAAAAATAAATGGAAGTATGACAGAGGCAGAAGTGACATCATCTTATACTTGTGCCAGTTACAGCCTAGGTGCTGAAACGAAAAACCCACTAAAAATATCTATGAAAAAGTGATACCACATTACGTTTATATTTTCGGAAAAAGAATGCAAAGAGGGTTATTCATCCTGTATCAAGACATCCAACATTGTTACTGTCAGTTAAACCATTTGCAATTCAGATTACACCACCACCTTGAGGTTCCACACAAAAAAAAAGGAAAAAAAAAATCTTTTCAATTAAAAAGAATTTACTAATTAATTTGCTGACAAATAGGTTCTTTAAAAAAACATTTACTGTTCTTACCAAGATTTTTCAATATTATGCTGAAGAAAGATTGCATGTTTCAGATCAGTAAGGCTTTTCACTGCCCCCCTTTTTCTGTCTGTCTCAAAGATGCTGATTAATCTAAGTTACTACATATCAGTTTTAATTGTGAATGTTTTCAAGCCCATGTCTGCCTTGCATCTGCATTCCCCTTTAATATATAAATATTACCACTGTGTATAAAGCACTGAAAAACACATCACAGAAAAGAATAGCCTGTGTTGTATATATACGGCAGACAAACAAAATTCCATGGAAAAACACACACTGTAAACATCAATGCCTTCCCATTGAGGACAGCTGCTGTAACACAATCCAGGATGCCTGCTGCCAGGATTTTCCACATGAGTGCATCTTCTTTTAACCGCTGCTCAAACACTGGCTGAAAGAGGAGCTGCTAGACTGAACATGTGTCTGCGCTCGGACGACAAATACACGGCACAGCACTGGAATGCAGAGCAAACCTCGGGATTTGGGCGGGAAACAAGCTACCCGCTGCCTACCTTTGGGCCGACTCCACAAACACTTCTGCTCTGGCTTTCAGAAAAGCATTATATACCTCCCAGAGAGAAATAAGTGAGTGTGTTTGTGAGCATGCACGCAAGGCACAGAGGTTTTAAGTAGAAATTATCAATAAATTAATCACAATTCATGACAGCAGTGCAAAATATACATCTCCTGTTGCAGCCAAGTAGAAAGGAAGGACAAACCTAGCGGACACGTTTTTTCTAGATTAAATAAAATAGATATTGCCAGAAAATTTCAAAGACATAAAATGCTGGGGGGAGGAGGTCAGCATAGGTCACTGCAGAAAATCTCTTCATAATATTAACAAAATGCAAACCAAGTCATAGATAAGATAGAAAACAGAATCAGGTTTCCCTGCACAAAAGGCACCTCAGCTGCCAAAAGTACAAGAGCAATTAAGGAGCACAAATCACCTTAAAAGCAGAGAGGAATAAATGGTGTAGAAAAAGGGAAGTGCTCACTTGAATTAATGAGTTTGTAAATTAACATACACACACATTTATCCATACACACACCCCCAGCCTTGCACGCTGTCAGGGTAAAGTGTCCTCACTAGACCAGGCTGAGGGGTCTGCTAGGCTCTGGGCTCAGATGTCCTCCAGTTTATCCCAGCTCAAACAGCCAAGCTGATGGTTTTTCCCTTGACTTCTGCTGCATAATTCCTGCTACACCACTGCAAAAATGGAAGCCTTTTGCCCAAATTTCCCAGGCAATAAAACAACCACTGCTGATTCTTGACATATTTCTTATGACATAAGCTCACAAACATTACAGATTCAAAATTCTAGGTATTTACCAGCCAAAGCAGACACAAAGTTATAGTAAAAATTGTTTTAACTGGTAAAATAACAAAGGTTTCTTGCATAGATGAGAATACTCCAGGACACCAGAACTCTCCTCCCTCTCCAAAGCCATCAGCTGCTCTGGTATCCTCTCTCTGGGTGACAAAAGTAAACAAAGACATGAGCTGTGTGAGAGAGAAAGATTATATACAGATCAAGAGAAAGGATTCAAGAAAAAACTTGAAGGATTGAACCTTCAGGGATTTATGGGAACACCTTCAAAATTTTAAGTGTACTTCTAACTTTATGGAAGGGCTTAAAACTATGTGTAGCCAAAGGGCTAAGAAAACAAATGGTTAAAAAGAGATGCTGATATTTCCTTAAGTGTTGTGATTCAGCAGGGCCTAACTCACAATTTATGACCTTTCGAGGCTGGCAATGCTATGATTACTCAACCTGGCTCATAGTTGGCAGACACAGTCCAAACAAGAGAATTGGAGAATCTCAGTTCTAATCCCTGATCATTTACAGGGATTCAGCTGGATCTGATTCAGCAACACATGCAAGCACATGCTGTATGTTAAACAAAACGTTACCTCCACTGAAGCCATTAACACTCAGAAAGCACTCAAAGTGCATGCTTAACCAATTACCTAAATTGGGGGGGCTACATGTTCAGAAGACAGCTACTCCCAAAAGCGGTGTATTCTTCCTTTGGCTTAACTGCCAACTCAGCTGAGAGTGTCTGGTGTTTTGTGGGAAGCATGGGATGCTCAAGACCAGAATTGCTGTCCAATAAAATGCATGATACAATACTCAGTTGAAGCAATAAATAGAATTATCAGTGCAGCTACAAGGGCAGAAGAAGCAGAAAGAACAGCCAGGCAGCTTTCTGCAACCTTAGAACCACCCTTTTGGTTCCACCATACCTTGGTCTCAGAAAATGCTTCCCAAAAACTTTCAATTGTAGCATACCTTTAGGATATTGACTAAGTCTAGTGGCTCCAGCCTTGGCATGATTTAGTCCTGTAGCCTCTCAGCTACAACCAAGCTTGGGGATTTTTTTTGAAAAAGAAACCCAAAACAAACCACAAAAAAACCCTGTTCACAATCTTAACAGAAGCCAGAAGGAACTCTACATTATTCTTAAGCCTCTTTTGGCTATAAATGGCATCATAGCATAGGTACAGTTAAGAAATGCATGAGCTGTGAGATCTGTTTTAGAAATCTTGATGAAATTTCATTTAAGGAAGAAAACTAAATGGAACTATGATGTTGAAAAATGAAAAATCTGAATACAGGAAATGGATAAAGGATATAACATAGAATAGAGTAAGCACAAGATGTGAAGTCACCAATTCCATATATATCAGCGGTTGAACACCCCTTGCAATACTAAAAATCTACAGCTTTCCTTTATGTTGGAGTTGCCAGGTAAACACCAGTACTTTCAAACACAGAATCAGGTAAAGTTGGGCATTAAAAAGCCCCCACTTTCTGGATCTCTTAGAACATCACCTAAGAAAATGGAAGAGCCTCAAACAGGAAAGTAGCAAGAAGCAAATACGTGTATGGGACCATATTCATTCTTCTGTGAAGCCACACCATTTAGAGACCAAATTCCTTCTGAATTTCACAGAAAAATGTGAACCCCTGCCTACAAAGGTAAAGGGATCATGGCATACTTTCCTGTGAGGAGGACCAGTGAAGTCTGCATCCCTGTAAATGAATATCCACAATATCAGCCAGAGACGAGAAGGTAGCTGGCGGGGGGAAAGCTCAGCATGAGCACACCAAGGGTCAGACATGGCTATGCACAATCAGACATTTAATGAATTTCTGCAGACAGCTGCTTACATAACTGTCAAGCTGTCCTACCAGCCCTTCAAAAGCACTGAGGCATTTCCCCTCCTTTAAGGAGGGAAAGAAAAACCCACTCTAAAAGATAAGAAAAGCAAAACTCTTAGGCTGCAATAGTCGCAATTACTTATAATAGCTTATGACTACATGGATTAAGCTTTAATTATTACACTGATGCCATTTGTCTACTATTGGATGTGTGGAGAAACCAGTTCTAACTTGTCAGATACGATGGACTCATGTTTCCTAATGTTTAAAGAGTTATATTTTGCCCTTGCCTTTTGCCAACAGTATATTTCCCCAATTAAAGGAAGTTATTTTATACTATTTTAAACAAAGGTTAAAGAAATTTGCCGTAGGAACAAACTTCCTGAGTTTCATTATCCAGAGCTTTAAAATGACTGGCAAGCTTCACTTTTGAGTCATATAAGTTAATTGGTGACACCATAATCAGGAGGAGTAATGCTAGTCTAATCAGGTATTCTTTCTTCCTGGTAAATACAATCCAGGATACCCTCAGGGATTCTGCTAAGCACAGATGTAGAGAAAAGCACACAGAAAGAGAGGACAGGAACACATTTTTCAACATGTCTTTTCCCCTTATTCAGCTGTCGAAGAGAACAAACGCATTGTCCAATGGGGATTATAAATGAGCCTCTGCCCAAGTTAAAACCGAACTTCTGAAAATATACATGCTACCACTTTGATTCTCATCCTTCAGCTATTGGCAACTTTTATCCTATAGCAAAAATTTACAAGAGAAAAAGGTAGATGTAGATTATTTTTAAAAATACAAGACAGATTATGATATTATATACTTTGTCTTTCTGGTGAGAAAAAGGGACAAAAGGACAAATTAATCCAGCCACCAATTTATCCATGGATTTGTCAAGTCCCACGACAAGCTGATGAAAAAACCTTTAACTATTTCCATTTGATAAAAAAGGTAGTTTAACAATCTTACAGAAAGGTTCCTAAGAACATCTTCACCTACCTTTAATAAACCAAGACTGATTAGCACACTCTGCAGCTTACTTCCGTGCCCATAAGGCAGCAGCACTTTCCCTCTCATGAATGCATCAAAACCAGAGCTCAGATGCAACAGCTTAGAGGAACAAGTATTGGAGAAGAGTCAGTGATGGACTACTACAAAATTCTTATCAGATGTAATTTCAAGAAAAAAAAATTGTTCAGACCTCATGTACTCCTCACTTGTTTTGTCCTTTAATGGAGATAAGTAAAACATACTGACTGCTGTCAGAAAAATTAATTACTTCAACTGATGCTTTAAGCCTTACATTGTCAAAGAACTGCTGCAGTACCTTTCTCCCCATCTGGCCCAAACAGAGCTGTTATACGTACTTTTCCCCTCTATTATCTGGGGTAGAATATATATGATTTCACATTGGAAGCAGACAGATGCTCAAGTGGAAATACCTAGTTCAAGGTTAGTGTAATCTCACTAGTTTGGCCTTGAGTGAGAGTGAAGTATTCATTCCCTGAATTGAAACGTCCATCAAACTGTCAGATGAAATCAATCTGAACCTACCTGTCAAGAAGAACAGAAAAATTACCAGGAGGACAGGGGTTGTCTCCTGGAGTCAGTCATTCAATTGCTGTAAAGATACTGGCTTCCCACAAGAAGTGCAAACACAGTTGAGAAAGCAGCCTGTCACAGCCATCTCCCTCACAATTTCATTGCTCACATGGAGTATACTGGCATCTTTACTTATGTAGGGCTTCACTTCATTAAATTATAGGCATTTCCCAGCTCTCAACTTCGGTAACATCTCATCCTCTCTCTAGTGAAAGAAACAGTTTTATGCACAGGAGAATTTACAAAACCTCGTTGTTTAGATCCCTTTGTGGGTTGTAAGACTTTCACTTCAGTGGAGGAACCACCTGTGAGCTTTCCCTCTTCCTTCTCTCCTACACAACTGCTTAGTTAATGAAATTGAGTATCATTTAGACTTAACTCCTATGAAATTAAGGTAAGGCCAGACAACAAGGTCAAAAGTCATCTGGGGATGGGCGACATGGAGACAACAGGATCACATAACCCAGTGCAGCAGCGTATGCACATCTACCCAATTTTTTCTTGTTGATCCAACCTAGCGAAGAAAGTTAAAATAAGGGAATTCATGAAGGACAAATAATCTGATTCTTTTTATTCTTTCATGGCAGCAAAGTATGTAATATCTGATGAAACTAATATTCAGCCCCCCCAAAAATATACAGCAAAATGCTATGAGCCATGATAAGGAAACATTAAAAAATGCAACTTCCCAAGTACCATAATTTTCCAAGGAAAAGCCCACTTTCTACAATAATGACCTCAAGTGAGACACACTAGGAGATGGCAACATAAACTTCAGGATTATCACCCCTCTGAGTCACTTACACCCTGTTTATATCCAGTTGAGGACTCCGTGGTTCCATTGCTATTTATAACATTTTGCCTCATCTTTCAAGGGTTTTTCCTTTTTCTTTTAATAGTTTCCAGAAACCAGGGAGATTCTGACATGCTAAAGTGACAGAATGCTATAGGTAACCTTGTTCAGCAGCAGAATACTAAAGGTCTATCAGCTTTTAAATATGTGTTCTCTCTTAACAGAAAACAGATTCCAAACTTAAGAGTTAGATAACATGTTAAGTTGTTAATTTCTTTTCCACCCTGCATTCTCTTCCGAGACCTATTCTCACCATGGACCTGTGTTTGAAACTTGTGTGCAAAGCTGTGCTCAAGACCTATGCTGCAAGACTTGCTCATAATGTGTCATGACAGATTAGGAATAAAATCACTTTAAAACTATAATTCTGGAGCCCTGTGCTCATGCAACTTCACCTGCAAGGCAAATCAAACAGTTTCAAATTCCTACTGGGAGTAGTTGGATCATTCAAACACAAAGCAGAGTCACTGAGGGAAAACACTATCACTTATCTGGCCAACTTTAAGTTTTAATGCTTCCCAAGAAGCCCTGATCACAGTAATTGTACTGAATCTTCAGTAATTTTATTGAACATCACCCAACTGGCTGTTAGGAGTGCAAGCAGCAGGCATTAGAAGGAGGGAAATAAAGCTTCCTGAGAACTATCCCATCTCATGTCCAAAACAAATTTGGAGTCATCTCCTACTCAATCTCTCTCAGAGATCAGCAACTTTTAAACCAAGCACACTTTCCAACTAAAATCCTTTGTATCTAGAGTTTTTAAAAGGTATGTTATGTTTAGATTTCCTCTTATTCCACAATCCTGAGGTGATATTAACACTTGAGTGAGATGTCTGTAGGTGAGACAAGTGTGGAAAGTACTGCAGTCATCTCATCTAACACTGACATTATCACATACATACATAGATAAGTATTTTTAACCTTTAAGACTGAAACAGTTTATCATACACACTTAGATTTTTTTCCCCTTCAAAATAAGGATTACAAGTAAATCTTTTCTAAATTCTGGCAAACACTCTATTTGGGGAATCAGTGAAACCTGTTGAAATGTAAGACTTCACTCATGCCACCCTACAATGCTAATTTAGTCACCCAATTGCCTATTAACCCATAGTTGAGTAACTCCAAAGTAGGGAAAATTTCATATATAACATGACTGCCCCCTTGTGCCGAACTAGATCCCCTCCCATTAGAAGGGTGACTTCTCACATCTCTAACTTATATCTCTTGTCTTAATATGAAAAAAAACCCCACTAAAAACTCACTAATCTAGTTTATTGAGTACGAAACTAGAGCCCTACAATTCTTGAAACTATGACAAAACAAAATGTAAGGTAGGGATGATAGAAAGCAATTTTGGAAAAGAGCAGTGCACAATTCCAAAGTGATAGGATCTTAAATCACTGTCAGGTTTATTAACAACATAAGGTTATAAAAAAAGAAAAAAAAAAAAAAAAACAACAGCTTTTTTCCTCTCAAAGGGTGTTTTCCTTATGCAGTCTCTTTTTTCACAGAATGACCTGGGTTGAAGGGATCTTAAAGGTCATCTACTTCCAAAGCCTTGCCACGGACAGGGACACCTTTCACTAGACCAGATTACTCAGAGCCCCATCCAACCTGGCCTTGAACACTCCCAGGGATGGGGCACCCACAGCTTCTCCGGGCAACCTGTGCCAGTGCCTCAGCACCCTCACAGTAAAGAATTTCTTCCTAGTATCTGATCTAAATCTCTCCTCTTTCAATTTGAAGCCGTTGCCCCATCCTGTCACTACATATCCTTGTAAAAAGTCTCTCTCCATCTTTCCTGTAGGCTCTCTTCAGGTGTTGGAAGGCTGCAATTAGGTGACCCCAAAGCCTTTTCTTTTCCAGGGTGAATAATCCCAGTTCTCTCAGTCTTTCCTCATAGAAGAGGTGCTCCATCCCTCTAATTACCTTGGTGGCCCTGTAGTTCAGTTATGAAACCAATTACATGAAGTCAAATAGCAGGACTGAGCTCGCTGGGTCAGATACCCAGTGTGACTCACTGGCAGCTCTGAACACAGAAGCCTGGGTTTAACATGTGAAACAAACTGTACTACCACAGGAAAACTCCCAAAGGACCTCAGAGGTCCAAGTGGGGACACAGACATACACAGGACAAACATTTACTTTTCAGATTATTTGGATAGAAACCTAGGAGCTAAGACATGGCAAAGTTAATTTCCTGGGACTTACTACTTCTGAACATACATCCACATAGTTCCGAGAGGAGCACAAAGGTGTCTTGAATGCAGCATCACAGATGTAGTATCAGAAAAAGAAGCAGCCATCAAGCAAACTGTAATGATTTAGTCTGAAATAAACCAATTTGCCAACAGAATTAAAGGCATCACATTCCAAACATAAACATATCCAGTGGTATCACCAAGATCAGCCAACTTTTCTCCCATATCCTCAGCTCATTTCCTCCTTCTGTCGCTGCTGATATGGCTACTCCTGTTCACCGAACCTTACATCCTTCAATTACTCTCTTTCCTCCTCTCTCATTCTCCCACAGCATCCCCAAGACTTGCACCCTTCCTCTCCAACCCTCCCCAAACCCAATTCATTCCAGCATTAGTAGTGCTCCAGCATTTCAGTCAGCTGACCAGAGGAAGCACAGATGGGTTAAGGGTAACCCAGGAACTAAGGTACAGCTTTCTGACTCATTTTGTTTTCCTACTATCAAAACTCTTTCCTCCTCTTCTTTCAGTCTCTGTACCAGACCTGTCACTACTGCCATGTGCACTTTGAATGTTTTCTCCATCAAAGTGTAACTCTGTAGAGCTATCAATCTCCTTTCTCCACTGCCTGTTTTATATATTCTGCAGTCTACACAAATGCCTTGCCTAATCAGGTAGGAACTGAACTCAAAACTTGCAATTCAGATGTGAATATTCTCAGATTTCAGACTCTTGGCTTGTTTTTATCCTTTCCTTCCTTCCTCTCTTTTTTGCTGCTGTTGTTATCCTTAGATCTTGCTGATACAGAGACACCTTGCATGCATAAAAAAAGTTACTAACAAACAAGAGACTCCTGCCATCCAAATATTTTTAAATATTTAAACATTCTTCTCTCAGGGGATCTGCAAACTATACTGACTGCAGATCCATTAGGTATGATTTATATTGAACTGTTTTTGTGAGAAGTTCATACCTTTAAACTGTGCTTCCCTCAGAGAAAGAGTTCCTAGTTGTACCCCGTCTCAGATGTGCCATTGGTGGTAATACTGCAAGGCCTATAGTATAGATTATTTGCCAGTTCATAACTCACAGCAAAAGCCTGAAAGCAAAGCTTTCAGGCAAAAAGACAGAAACAATTAAGAGCTCTAATAATCTGATCCTGCTGTTCGCAGCACACGGTCATTTAAAATTATTCATGTGTTTCAATATGGAAGTGATTTAACATAATTTAGCAAACCTGAAACCTACATTAAGATGTAATAATGATGAATGGATGAGACCCAGCACATACACTTACAGAAAACCTCAGAGTCCTGCCGAGTAGAGGAAGTACCCCAAAAACCCTGGCAGGTGCCCCCATGTGGGTGGTCTGAAAAAAAAACCAAACCAAAAAACTAACCACCCACAAAACCCTCACAAAATTCAAAATTAGCATCTGAAATTTTTACATAGGCAAGACTGGGTTAGGTTTCTAAAATAAAAAGCACATGGACTGAGAACACTTTCTAAATTCACTGAAGAATAAATACTGTGGTTGCATCCCCCCATTATTTATTATCCCAGCAGCCAATTTAGGACTCAAACACAGCTATTTCTTGTCTTCTACCTTCCGGTTCCTGGCATAGGCTCCATATACACAAACCACAGTGCAAATCCTCTAGGACAAAGCACACATGCAAATCTTTACCTTTCCTTAAAAATAAAGACATTTTCTCACAAAGCTTAAAAAGTGTGAAGTACTAAGAAATTAAAAAAACAAGAATAATGACTGCCATTTCAGCTTTTTAGTGTATTTATCACAGTTAGAACATGGATGAAGTTTTGTAACATCTGTTTAATTTGGTACCTGACTTCCTGTTCCTGCTGCATTACTTACTTATTCTATGCAATGGATAATAACAAGAACCATTAAATGTTGCCCAATTTAAAAACAGCAAAGAGTATAGGGTGGAAAGACAAAATAGATACTTTTTCCTTTCACACTGTACAAAGGAATATTGTGATATTTTGGGGTTCTATCATCAAATAGAAATGAAGAACTATTTTTTAAATACCAGAATTTCTTTAATAAAATAATCTCCTTTAAAAAAATAAAGTTGTTGGTTCACAATTTGTTTGTTTGCATTTATTAAAAAAAAAATCTAATTACATACATACTGGTGTCAGCTCTGGTATGACTTTGGTATCTATGAGCTGTTCTCAAATTATAGACAGTGCCTAAATAAGTATTGATTAGGAAAAAAATAGATACAAGGGCTTAACTGATTTTTCAATTAAAAGCTGCACTACATGGGAAAAAAATCAAGTCATGAGGACAGTTCAAGCACTTTTCACTACGTACATATTAAAGGTTTCAACAAAGTGAACTTACTGTCAGACACAGACACACAAGTAATTTCAAGTAATGCAAGATCCAGCTTTCTGTTCACTGCCCTTCATATTTGTTCTGGAATGACCACAAAACATTTCTGCCATCACCTGGTGTTTTCCATACACAGATCGGATTATGGAACTGGCCTCCTTGAAAGTGCCATCTCTAAAAAAATCACTGCAGCTACAAAATGCAGCTTCACAACCTCTCACTAACCACGACTCATGTAATGAATGTTACATTTCTGCTGTGCTCTGCTCACTTCACCAGCTCTCTGCAGGACATTGTGTCACACTGAACGTTCTCTGCCTCTGTTTCCAAGGCTGCAATTTTTAGGGTCCCAAAATTCCTGAAAGATCTAGTCCCTGGGAGCCACACCACTCTCAACAACTCCCCTTTTCAGGAACAGCCGCATCTCTGTACAGTGACTCTTGGCTGCACAGGAGATGGGGCTTGGCTGTGGGACAGGCCCCTGACCAAAAAGGGCACAAAGACAGAAACAACAACAGTTACCACTTTCTGATGCATTTCTCTTTTGACACTATACTCTGCATTTTACCTGTGGAGAAAAAGGGGAGAAAATGAACACAAACACATCCATTTTCCTTGGGAAAGACAGACATAGAGGAGCAACTGGCCGTAGTGATGACAAGCTTCTGCATTTATTTTTATCCCAAAAAGCACTCAGTAACCACAGAACTGAGTGGGATACAGGAACCCGAGAAAAACACAGACCAAAACACAACCACGGGCAATAGGTCAGTGCTTAGCTTTAGTTTGCTAAGAGGCTGACAACTAGTCTAAGATATTTAAGGTATTTTGTCTGCAAGACAGTGAAAATACTTTAAGCTTCTCCCAGCTGAACTTCCTGCTGGAAGTAAAACAAAACATATAGTTCTACACATGGGGATTACAAAAAGCCCCCGGGACCCTGAGTGAAATCACAACTATAGTCAGTCCTTGAAGACACATGAAAACAAATTTCAGTTAACAGTTCCATGATCTCCTATGGGCTCTCTATCCAGGGCAAGTGCCAAGGCCATGCAATGCTGCATTTCACACATCCAGCATCCAGGATGATGCAGAGAGATCCCCACTTTACACCTCTGCTATGGATCTGGCAAACGTTTAAACCAAAACCTTCCATTGCAGCAAGCTTTGCTACATCAGTAGAGTGTTAATCACACTTGGCCATGTTTTTAGCTTTGGAAAAAATCATCAATAGTGATCAGAAACAGCAGCTGCAGAAGAAAAGTCTTTAATGTGTCAGTGTTGTAATAGAATTTCCAGAGAAACACAGCAAGAGGAAAATGCTACATTTAGTCTGAACTGGGCACTGGTCATACTGGGAGCAGCATTTGCTTATGAAAAAAGCCTGCAACAATTTCTTTGTAAAATACTGTGAAATGAAGTTAATAAGAAAAACATATTGATAATAAAGCAATTTTCAGGTCACTTACACCCACAGAATGTACATCATGCAATTTCCTGTACAATTATAGTATTATGCCAGGTAAACTAACCCATTTACACCTCTTGGAATTGTTTCCCTGTGCATTAACACTTTACAGAAAGGTATTTTCTTTTAGCATTGCAGTTCTGGTGCACTATTCAGCAATATTTACACAAGCTGTTGATGTCCATTTTTCCAACAAAGCGCACTTTATGAAAAAAGATGCTCTAACAAGACCTTATTAGAATTAGTGATCCAAGTATTAAAGCACAAAGATCACATGTGCTATTGGCTTTAAATACCATAATGTTCCATGCCTGGACTTGATAGCTGAGCCTGGAACTAGATGATTAGGTCAAAAATCCATTAGATGAACTATTTCCTTGTTAGGCAGTGTTGGTTTCCAACTCTGCCCCAAGCACAGACACTGATATTTGTGACGACACTCACATCCACAGCCATCGTCTCACTAAAGAATTTTTTTATTTTTTTTTTTTTTTTTACAAACACTAACATTTTGACCAGTATCAGAATAATAATTTTGCTAAAACTGCTCATTTACTAGTTTGTATCTGCACATGGAATAAAACTCAGTGGTCAGCTATGCCTCTTGGCTGGCACACACTGACCTTGACAGGCATTCCTAAAACCTCATGCTGATACCAGGCTGACTCCTGCTGGAAAGCCGTGATGTTGAATCCAGGTGTGTTTGCTACACAGATTTAGCACAGTCTCTGCAGCATCTGTGGGCATAGTGCTGCCCATAGATTTTGGAGTATTCCAATCTAAATGGTACTTACAAATACTAAATTTCACAACTTTGTAACTTTGTTACCCTATTAGTAAAAAACTATTACTTTCTGCATAACCTAAACACTAAAAAGAATTAAGCATATCCTGTTTATTGGATAAAATAACACCCAACAAAAGTGCACATATTATAAATTAATCAAGTTTTTAACTTCTTTTGGTGTATCCAACATATCTAAACAAAAAGTAAAGCCATTCTCCATCCTCATAACAGAAAATATTTATTTATGCCTTGAATTTTAATTCTGGAATTAACTCAAGATGATAAATTTAACCTTCTTTAATACTAGAAAAAAGTGGGATATTTTAATTGTCTCTCCCATCCAATAAAAATTAAAAGAAAAGAAAGGTTTTGCACTTATCATTCTGCATGATGCCCAAAGTAAACAATGATAAAAGTTAGTAAGTGGGGAGTTGCTTGTTGTTTTTACAACATAGGAGCCCTGTACTTCTGAATCACTAAGCAGCTGGAGTCTGGTTTAATTACTTAACATCAATCAAGATGTAAACCAGCACTTGGAGACCAAGGAATGCAACGTTCATCTGCAACACAAAAGAAATAGCTCAGCTATCTTAGCTTCTGCCTAGACGTTTTGTACACCTGAAAAAGTCAACACATTACTTTTATACCATGTCAGTATCATAAAATAGCCAAACAGTAATTTTGCACTGCACTTGAGTACATCAGTGACAATTTGCAGCAACAGAGAAAAGAGCATGAGAGTATTATTTCATGCAGGTTTGCAACCTCTAACACAGAAGGTATTTGTCCAGTACTGACTTCTGCCAAATAGCAGCACCAGCATATGACAGCACTCCCCTCTTCAATAAAAAAAATAGATAGAAAGTTAACATAATAAAAAGAGGAAATGTGAAATTGCAAACTCTAGGCTCCTGCCTGAATTTTTTTCATCTTGTTAATTCTTTGATACAATCCTTTGATTGTGATTTTGTTCATATTAAGAACAGAGCACAGTAATGCTGCAGCTTGATGGAGCGCTACAGCCTTTTACAGGATCAAAGGGAATCTAATTATCCTTTCTGGTCTTCAGAGCTATAGACATAAACTGCACACTCTATCTAATCTATGAAAAAAGCAACCACCCACCACAGTACGCAAGAACTTCTCCCTGAGATAAAAGAGGCAAGTAACCACATGGGACAGATGTTCGCCACACCACTCACTGCACTGTCAGAAGCTGCTCAGTTACTACAGCGTCGAGGGTGAAATAAGACACCATGAAGAACTGCCTAAGTCTTCAGAACATCTCAGGTTAATCCACAGATAAAAATAAATATTGTACACAACTGCCTGTACTATGAAGACAGTCAGTCCACTTTGGCCAGCTCTGCCGTGGACATTGCATGCAGAACACAGGAACACTGTGTGTGCTGGGATCCCACTGATTCGATATCATACGAACACCAACAGTTCCCCGCTCAAAGGGCTTCCAGGTGAGCCATAGGATGGCAGAATAAATATATCCAGATGCAACAGCACCTGGCAATGTCACATTTGTCTCAGCACAGCAGTTGCTACGGTACTTTCCAGGTGCAGGGAAGAGTTTATATGGATTTTTAATCCGCACATCCAAGCTATTAGCTCGTTGCTACAGTGGATATGCCATAGCTAATTTTGGCAGTACCCCTAGATAGCATCAATATTCATAAGCCAGAAATAAAGTTCTTATAAACCACGATGAACACACTAAAATATCCATTTGCCTTTCAACATTTAAGAGAGAAGTTTGCTGATGTCCTGCTCTACTGCAGCTACCCCAGCTCTTGAGTTGCAGGACAAGCTCTGCAGCCCTCTACAACTGGGACTAACAGCAGACTAATAATTTCTCACATCAGAGATGCTTTGAGTCCTCCCTGATGACTATACTGCATTCATCACTGCTCATACAAGGGGTTAGCCATTTTTAGGGCTGGACTGCCACAGCTCTTTTGCTCTCCCATACACCCAGCAACAAGAAATCAGAATGCGATCATGACACTGAAATCATTAGAGTGGCTTGATTTACAATGATTCTGGAGTCTTTGGCTGAAAAAGGAACTTTTCTGACTTCTTGTTAAACCAGATTTAGGGACATCTCATATCCTTAAGTGTCTCCCTGCAGCTGAATAGATGAAACAATCAGATTCCTGATACATCCAGAGTTCTAGGTCAATTTCTATGGCCAAGTTTATTGTAAATTTGTAACAAAACCAGAGGATTTAATAATGCTATTCCATGCCAAAGGGAATAACCGAGGGAAACAGTCCTTTCCTTTTCAGTAAACAATTAAATCAGCAGACTGTAAGCAGAATTCCTAAGGGAGCTTGATGACACACTGAAATATGCTGAATGAAAGAGGATGCTGCCCAGTGTACAGCAAGCACCGAAGCCTTTCCTGTTGCAAGTCAAGTAAATGACTGGAATAATGGCACGTGACAGTAACCAGCAATGATTGAACATTAAGCTCTGGTCTTAACTCAAGCATGTTCTTACATAGCCACTATCACTGCTGTTCTTCTAACGTGCCCTGTCATTAATGATAAAATGGACCCCATGGAAGTCATGGTTTAAGTGTTGTTAACAGCATTTCAGAGGGAATTCTTGTGACAGCAGAAGTCAGCTCTTCCATCTGGCCCATTTGAGAGCAAAACTGAAATATTTGCTCAGACTTCAGAGGATCATTTTGGTATAGAAGAAGATAAAAGCAGGACTCTTTTACAATATGAGCTAGCAAATCAAAGCAAATAGGGATTCCACTCACTGATAATCCAAAAGAAAAGAGACAGTTGTAAGACAAACACAGCACTGTTTGTTCTAGGCAATGTGCTTGTATCTCTTGCCAACAAACTATATACTGGTAATTAAAACACAGAACACTTTGTAAAAATATAAAAGTAAAGACAAAGGAAACATCATTTCCTACAAAAGCCAGTGGTAACTGCAGCACCATGGACACTGCACTCAGTGTTTACAAGCACACTTTATTTCAAATATTTCAAAGTGATCAAAAGCATCCATTTCAACCATTCAGAAACATCCAACTGTTATCATGTCCTCTTGATCTGGAAATTATTAAAAAGCCCTTAATATGCTTGCTTAATTATTACATCTATTATGCTGTTTAACAAGGGTTTATTTTTAAAAACACCTCCACCACTGGAGTCTCCCTCTTACTCCTAATACAATCTCTAAAAGGCTCTGTTCCACATTCAAGATGTTGATGGAGAGAGTAGTGAAAATGAAGCTGATGTCATGACACAGAATTTTTTCAGTATGGAAATACACTTAATAACAAAGGGAACTGCTTTTCGTTTTTAATGCAAAGCTTTTCTTTAAGCATAAGCTCACTGTATAAAATCTAAGAGCACATCAGTATGTCACTGCAGGAAAGCAATTATTCTATATGTATATAGACAAACCCAATGCTTAACTAGTTAAATGCATTTTCATCACCCCAGTTATGAGGTACATGAAACATCTGGGGAAGAGTCATTAAGACATCAAGAATTATTGTTATTTTGCTACAGACAATAACAGGATCACAAGTATGCCATGTTAGCTGGTGCTTACACCCAGAAATACATGCAGTCAGCTAGATCCATACTAATGCTGAAATTAAGCAATTACACAAACAGAAGGCAAGAGCCTCTTGGTAACTGAGGCTCAGCCACAAGTAGCATCGATTTTCCACTGCTTTAAAATGCAAATAAAACAAAAGAGCCAACACAGTGAAACAGGGAACAGGAGACAATCTGGGAACACACAGATTAGAGAGAAATAAACCAGTGAGAAGTCCAGAGGAAAGGGGTGGTATTGCTGCAGTCCAGTTTTCTATTTCACTTTTACAACACAACAGACCACAGCAAGCATTAAACTGAAGGGACAAGTTCTATCACAAACAACACACTGCATACTGCATTCTTTAAACTGTTACAGATCATTTTACAGGTTGTCCTGTTTGAACATTAGGCCTTAATGTCCTTTAATTATTATTTTTGTTTCCTCAAAGGGGTGCTGATAGTGGTCAACTGATACAGTAATCTTTCTTAATGAAAGATTTCCCATTAGCAACTCCACAGAAGTAGGGCTACATTAAATACAACATTTATTTCATCATTTATAGATTTTAAATAGAGTCAGACATATGTCCACAAAAAAACCCTCACAGCTGCATTTTTATTATTGGACACAGAACCAGTCCTATTAAACTAAGTGAGAATATGCACCTACATTTACCGAAAGAGAACAAATTTTTGCATAAACAAGCAGGACTCTGAGACTTTAGGCCTAGAAGCCTTAAGCCCTTTATCACAAGGGTTGAAAGTTGTCATTTACTTTCCAGGACAAGTGAGGTAAAAGAACAGCCTCACTGGTTTTTAAACTGCAAGGATGCCAAGTGTTTGCTTTTCAGTACCACAGCAGGTACCCCACTCTTCTGACATATTTGTACTATCTGTCAAAAGGAAGTATTTCTCATACTGTCAACTAAAAGCCACTTTCTAGTTGTATGTCTCAACTTAACTGTGTAAAATTTACTCATGTATTCATGACTTCCAAAAATTAGTGTTTATTCTGGAGTCACCTTTCTGTGATTAATGGATAAGTTAATGCATGTGTTGCAACAAATATATAACTGGCCAGGAAATAGTTCCACGAATCCCAAATCCATGCATCCTCAGGGCAAGTGTTTTTCCATTATGCTTCCAATTCTGAAAATGTCTTCATGTTTCTGTTTCTCTGATAGAGTATGTATTGCTTTTAAGACCTTAAACTAGATATATTCGCACTTCATTTGACTAGTCTATACTATATATAGCTGGTGCTATAATTTTGTTAAGTACTTGGGTTTAGACTTTGCATGGTTGCTTATTTCCTCATCAAGAAATCTGGAGTGATCATATTTTTTATATGTGATGGCTTTAAGGAAATAAAATGCTTCACAACTGGGCACATCAGAACAAACTAATTCATCTTAGGTTTTCTCAGGCACAGCATAACTTTCAAGCCTGAATTAAAAACACATACAGACATGGACCTGAAATGAGCAGCCACTTATTAAACAGAAACTTATTATGTGGCTTTGCACACAGAGCTGTTATCTGAAGTGCAATCCTAAATTTGACCCTAAATTCTATGCCCACATGTGTAACAGGCAAGTCCCAGTAACATCTGTAACTAGCTCATAAATTTTTGTTCCCTAGGACTTTGAAATGAAGCATTTGTCTGAATAACTCAGGGAAATGTACTGGTCTTCAGCATCCAGGAATATCGATAATCCAACTGACATCACAAAACACAGTATTTTCACTAACTTTTTGCCAAACCCTTATATCTATAGGCTGATCTGACACTGTTTAAGGCCTTTTAATTAACTGCATACAAAGTAAATGCACTTCCAAGTGAACAGTTCCCAGGATGTACATTTTGGGTACCCATGTTTCAAAGACACACATTTAAATTAATATTTTATCCAGTTTTACATTTAATCCAATTTACTCAGTTTTGAATCTAAACCTAAAGTCTTAAAAGAACCAATGAATTCCATTTTCTTCCACCCTAGCAGAGACTCAGTTCAAGCCACGGGGGACACATTTTGTACCACCCCATCACTCATGACTTAGAGCAATCCAGGGAAATTTCAACAAGGTTACAACCAAAAATTAAGGGAGTAAAAGAGAACTATATAAGTTACTAAAAGCCTAGAGTGTTCATTTGGTAAAGGTCTTCATCTGAAACACACTACTTATATTCTAAGGTCTCCCACAAATAGTTAATAGAAAAAAAAAAAATCTCAGTTGCTACACAAATCGGACTAAGAGATAATAGAGTGACTTGTGAAATGTATCAATAACAAATAACTAAACAATTCCCAAACCCAGAAAGAATAATGGAAACACTTAGCACCCAAGCTTATTAAAAAAAACCAAAAAAACAAAAAAACCTTGCAATGTTGAGGCAAAATAAAGTTTTTTTAAAAAGCTACATAGAGAAAACATCTAGATCTGGTTTTGTTGCTCCATTGTTCTTTTCTAAGGCTTGAGGAAATTCATTACTTCCTCCTCCTGCTTGTTCCACTAAGAAATCTTCCAGAATACAAGTCTCCTAAATCCTCTGCCTAGAGACAGACGTACACGTTGGTGAACCAGATGAAAATGTAAATACCTTTGTTTGGGAAGAGGGAAGACTCCACACAAACCTCTTTTTTTTTTTTTTCTTCAATAAATGCCCTTCCAAAACGGCTCTAAAAAGAATGTTTGTGCTTCTCTGCAAATTATATTGTATAGGAGGAAGGCCTGGAAATTGGCAGCAGGCATTTCTGCATGTTTTATACCTCAGAAATACAAGCATGCCAAGAATTTTTATCTGTGGTTTCACTGCAGAAATCCTCAGGTTTTTAGAGGAGATTAAATTGTTTCATTCCTCTGCTAGAGGATATACTGGCACACATCTACTATGGCAAATAACAAACATTTTTCAGGATTTTGAATTAAACAATGACGGAAGATTTGTTTTTAAAGACATTTAAAGAAAAATCTGCTGCAAGTCTCATTTTTTTTAGAATAACCTGAGAATCTGAAGATAACATTTTAGCATAAAAGACAAGTGGAAAACCTTTCAGAAGGCAAAATACCAAAAAAAAAAAAACAAACCCTCACAAACCTTCAGGCCTACTTCAGGTAATTTTTTTAATATACAACAAAGCAATAATAATGATAAAACAGAACTTTTCTTCCAATGTAGAACATAATTTGACCATTAGAGAAGGTGCTGCTGAAATGGAGAGACCAAGTATCATTTAAAATTTGCACTTTACAGCTATTCCACTGGAAAATGTTGGAGGGAGTGATGGAACTCTCACCAGGCAAGTACTCCCACACACTGTCTCTCCACGTAAAAATCTTGAGGCTATCAGCCACCAGCTGCCCAGAGATGTGAGCTAAAAACTAAAGCCTTGTGTCCCAGCCAAGTGAACTTGCCTTTAGGTCAGCACAAAGATTTACTGGCACTCAAACAGGATACAGCAACCTCAAGGTGAAAAGCGTTTGACGCAAATATCTGAGATATTTGAGCCCTATCAGCTCCTCCCACCTGAACGGCCTTCTCTTGTCTAAGTCAACAAATGCACAGGTCAACAGCCTGGACTTACTGTGAGATGTGAGTTATTGGGGTCAGCAGTGTCTCACCCTCCAGGTCAAGCTCATCGGCAAAGCTGCTGGTCCTGGTGAAGGGTCCTGTGTTCACGTCTAGAAACGCCGGGCTCTTTTTGACTGGGAAAAAAACATGCAGAGAGCAGTTCAAGCAATAGCATTTGACTGCTGCTCATCTGGACCCCTGAAATACTGTGTATTTCAAAAGAATACTGAAAATAAAAATTGCTACCAAAATTGCATGTACTGCAGACTTCAAGAAAAGCAAAATTTTAACTCTTCTTCTGCCCAAAGCATTTCAACTTCTGGTGAAGATTTAAAACCAGTATGTTGTTCTTTTTTTTGTTCGTACTCCTGATACACTAGTATGTTCAGAATCTATATGACAGAGAGCTTCATGCATTATTAAATTTCTTGTACTGCAACAATTCCGTTGTGAATGGACCACTGCTCTACAGCAATAGTACATGAGTGCAACTCAGTGCCAAGAACAGTTCCTTTTTAAATCATCTCTGCTTCATGCTTCAGTTCATAACAGATTCTGAGGTGTAATTGCTGTCACCAAGATCAAGAAACAAGCCCCAGCTCTAAACGGGAGCCCAGGCATTTTCCTGGTGAGCAGTTAGCTCCTGTCACACTGTCTGACACAGTTTGATGGTTCCCTCTCACACTAAGGCATGAGGCCACCTCATCCTTGGGCTCAGATGCAGGACAGGTGGCAAGATCTCCAGTTCATCCAAGATGAGGTCCTTTCTGGGAAGGTTGATTCACAAAACTTCTGATATTGAAAGTTTTACTAGCAAAGTTACTTGCATATCATCACTTTCATGAATCCAAGGAATTAGGGAGTGTTACAGTTTTAATTTTTAAACTCAGGCTGTCAGATACTAACTTTCAGTGTTTTTTCCAACACGAACCTAAAATTTGTTAGAGAAGCCGCAACATTTGCATATAAATAAAACCACTGGTGTGGTTTACGTGACTGTAAATAAATTTAAAGAAAATAAAACTTGGTAACATTCCATATAAATCACAGGTAATTGTGACAACTCCATAGAAACCTCTGTCTGTCCAACCAGCAGGAATATTCAACAAAATAATTATAACGTAGCAATTTATGAAAAATCTATTATATGAAATAAAATACTTTATAATATAGCAGTAAATAACGCCCTGCCAGAATGCCACACAAAACCTAAAGGAATACAGCAGAAATAGATTAAATATACTACTTAAATGTAGCCGATATTTTCTGAGAATAGAAGTGGGGATACCTGGAAACAATTATTTCCTTTTAATGCAACCATTCTACTCAGGTAATTAGATATTTTCATATGGCAGAAATGGATTTGAATTAAAAAAAAAAAAAGCCAATCATAAGAAAAAGTAGTATTTCATCATTAAGCACATGGCTGTCCAAAACTACAAAAGGAAAGTCTCTGTAGTCCAGAAGTTGTAACAGGAAAGGATGACCTCTGAAATTACCATTTTAAATAAATAAATAAATAGATAGAGAGAGAGATAAATAAGACAACTGCTAGGAGATACATTTATTACAAACAGAAGCCACTTGCAGCACTTAAAATGAAAAAATGAAAATTTTGTAGTATGTTTTAGCAGGCATTAGCTTCTATTTTTGGTTTTAGTATCATACAAATATTATAGTATCATACTATTAGTCACTTTGCTGTAGCCATCATTCAGAAGAGTGGCTGTGAAACAAGTAAAGTAATTCCAGATAGAGATGTGCAGTGAAATGTCTTTCAAACAGACTTCTTTGGGCTTTCACTAAATTAATTTTCACTGTTTTCATTTCTAGAAGACATAAATGAAACTTTCCCAGTTTCTAGCAAATAAGGACTCACATGTTTTTGTCTTCCTGATAGCAAGTGATAAAAACTGCTGAACCTAAAGCCCTGCAAAGTGTTTGCTGAACACTGACTAAATTGTGCTCATGAGAGACACAGTTCACACCATACACAAGTGGATCTGCAGAAACAGTGATTCTTGGATCAGTCACAGCTATTGCTTTTCAGCTTCGTGGGAGGGGAAAGGAGGACTGGCACAACGAAAAAAAACCCAGAAGTCAAGACTGGGCCTCAGCCTATTTGAAAGAACTCTTACCTGAGCACACAGAGATGAGGGGCTGATTAGTATTTGATCAAGTATGAGGCAAAAATGGTATATCCTTCCCTCTGTTTTAGAAATTTCTGAGATCATAGCTAAGAAAAAGAGCATGGCCTTAATGAGAGCTTCTCTGCCTCAAAGTGCCTTGAAACAGGGCTCAAGCAGAACACCAGGGAGCTCATTTTTTTTACTTAAAAAAATAAATTCATAGCCATTAAACTTTGGCCAAGTCTTTCTTACAAAGTAGTGTTAAAAAAAATATTAAAAAAAGACACAACATTTCTAAATATGAAGGTTAAAGAGAAAAAAAAGAGAAAGCTTTAGATATTAATTTTCAATGTATAATAATGAGTGAAAAGAAACAGGAAACAGGTATATCAAGAAATGTTTGCTATCATTCAGGGGATCCTCAGCTTTATTTTCTCTATTTTTTATGGGTAGCAGCACAACTATGGTAACAGGCACAACTATTCAACTGATAATGCTGACCAAGTACTACTTTGAAATGGCACAAAATACCCCCCCCCACAAAATGAGAACCCCTGCTTTAAAACAGAAGTTCTGAACTTTCTGGAAACACTCAGGGTTGGGTGGGGCTCTGCTCTTCTGGGGTTGAAGACATCCCTGCTCATTGCAGGATTAGAAGCTTTTAAAGGTCCTTTCCAAAACAAACCATTCTACAATTCCATGATTTTTCAATCAAGGATTATAAAGAAAATAACAAGAAATTGCTGATTTTTTTCTGTATTACCAAGACAACAATTTTATATACAATATAACATTTATGTAGATGTTTTTCTGATAGTGGACTACTTGGCTAGAAAGACAGAAAATAGTTACACTTCCTCTTTTGTAAGCACAGAAGAAAAAAATTTAAAACACTTTAAAGTATTCCTTTCATGGAAAAATCTGAGTTTTAATTTTTGCATTTAGAAAACACCTCTGGTATTTCTGCAGAAAATCTCTTTTTATTTTATTTAAAAATTTGCAATTTACGACCTGAACAACTTCCAAACTCAAAATTTTACCAAAGCACCTATGCTCTTTTTTGAAACCAGCTCTATAATTTTTTTGTGCCACAGCAGACAACTCCAGACAGAGCATTGCAAAGATTTAGTAACTAACAAAGGTGATGAAACATGATGGAAAAATGAAATATTATGAGCTTTACCTGGAGAGGAAGGAGCGCTGGAAGACTGCTGGTCTGCGGAAAAGGATGGCCAGGAGCGCTGACAATCTGAGTCAGAGTGAAGATGCGCATGAAACAGAGATAGGAGAGGAGAAAAAAAAAAAAACAAAAGAAAAATAAAAAAAAAAAAAAAAAGAGAAAGAAGCTCCAGACAGACAGCTGAGGAGATGCAGACATACCTAAAATTTAGTATGTTCTACATTTAGTATGTTCTACATACTACATACATACATACATCTACATCATTTAGTATGTTCTAATTTAGTATGTTCTACAAAATTAAAAATACTGTGGAAAATGGTCTGTATGAAACTGTACTAGAGTGCATTCCATGCTGGCAGAATGTTCAGTCAGCACTGGGGAGGCATCACTGCTTCTCCAAGCCCATTCTTCATGGCACTGTCAATTGCTGCAAGACTTTCCTCCCTACAGGCCAGTCTCTGTTTGCCCCTTTCCTCCAGACTTTCCCTAGGTGTCCGAGCTCCCACGGGTCAGACTTCCCTTGCTCTCGTTCACACTGTTCACAGAGCAGCTCTCTCCTGGTCAGATTCCAGTGCTTTCAGCTGGACAGGGCAGCTCTGACACCCACGTTTGAAGCTTCCAAACACACCCCATAAAACGTTTCTGAAGCTGCCCACTTCGATCATTTAAACCAAGTGCCTGCCTCAAGCTGAATTTCTTGGGGAAACGTTTCAGGCAAGCAAGAGGAGTCAGTGATAAGAAATAGTCTCAGCAAAACAGTCTTTACATTATGTTTAGTTCTTTTGAATAGCATTATGCTATTAATAACTATTTCATCAAGAACTGCCTGTGAATTCACACATTTGGACAGTGATATTTTTCAGAAGTGGTGCCTTACTTTTATGCAATGAGAAAAACTCATAAAATAAAAATGTATTGGAGTAAAAAAATCAGGAAAATACCCTCATTTTGCAAGTGTTCTCTCAGTGCTACGCACATGTCCTGGTTCCAGCCAGGACAGGGTTAATTTTTACAGTAGCCAGGACAGGCCACGGCTCCTGGGTTTTTGCTGAACTGATGATGCCAGGAGAAAGAAAGGAATGAGACAAAGCTGGAAATCTCTGGTTGCACAAAGATACTGGCAGGGAAGCCAGATAAGGGATCCAGGAGTGTGAAGACTGAAATATAAGTGGGCAGCCCAAAAATTTACCGAATGTGGGAAAGCAGCATATAGATATGTTACTAGAGCCTTTCTGAAGGCCAAATTAAAGTTGAATGAATATCCTTTATCTTTGTACTTTCTAGTTTCCTGCTTCTGAGCTTTTGACTTGGCAGCTCTGGTTTTCTGTGTAGGTAATCTTTCACACAGCATGTAAAACAACCCTCTCTCCTCTTTCTTTGAGCTGCTGTGAGAACAGTGTTAGGTAACCTCTCAGGTCTACCGAGCTCAGGCTGCCTGGCTGGGAAATAGAAACTAAATCTATGATGGCTGGTAAAGCTCCTCTGATATTTCCCCAAGATCAAGGAATTTCTTGTTCATATAAAACAGGTGATTTGTTTGGTGGCTCTTGCTGCTCTCCTGATCTTGTTCCACCATGTCCATTCCCAACAGAGGTGCACCTCTTGGAGTTGTGGAAACTGGGAAAATCAAGGATTGATCAGGGGGAGACAAGGAGATTCAGTTTGGGTTTGTTGTTTTAACACTTTAATTACACCTGTGTTCCATGTGGGTTCAGGGTGAAACTGAACCTTGCGTTTTCAGTCAATTTAATCCGAGCCTGAGCATCCTTACACTCAATCACTGGAAAGAAGCCTCTGTTGTCTGCAGTGGCTTCAGAGCAGAAAACTTACAGGTGGCTCATAGCACTCTCACTAAATCACAGAGGTCTTTTGCCCAGACCTAACTCTAATCCTACAGTCTTTGGGGAACAGTCAATTGTTAAGAAAGTGCCTAAGCAAGCACATTAGAAACATCACAAGACTGCATGGCTGATTAAGTGATCACAGAATCCAGACAAACAGTAAAATAAATTATTTAATTTATGGGTCCCCATCTGTTCACAAGTATCTACAGCACATTTTTACAGGAACAGATGCATGTACTTCAGAATGCTCAACACTGGGGGGCCAAATCTGAAAGCTTTCTTCCATCTTAATGTAGTTATGTAGAAATTAATTTGCATCATATTCTTAGATAACCACTGAATGAATTACAATTTATTAATAAGAAAATTATCTTTTTCTATTGGTTATATACACCTGAGAAATTTTCCTCAAGTATAAAAAACCATTAGAGGTCATCTACTTATATAAATGAGTGCTCACTTTCCTCTTTGTAATGAGACTGGGTGCAATTGTGATTACAAGTGTGAGAATGTGCATTTTTTGTCTGCCTAGATCTCCTTGGCTGCAAAAGACTTCTTAGAAATTATATGGCACTAGAGACACATGAAAAGCACAGCAAACATTACACTGTCATAAGCTGGCATGCCATACATAGAATTACTTTCCTCAACTTACCAAGCAATTTTAACATTCCTCTTTGTCCTGTATACTTGTAACAGTTTAGAGAGCAGAACAGATAAAAAAGAAAAAAGATAAGTGTCAGAAGAAATTAGAGGAAAATCCTTTTCCTGAAAGCTATAGAGCTGATTTTTGAAAAGCAGTAGTAGGCTGCAGCCAAATTGTGTTGTCCTTAATCAGCTTAGAAATTTAGTGATAAAAGGTGGGACTTTACGACTCTAAGTATTTTTTCTGTCATTTGATTGTTTTGAAGAAAGGTGTCTGTACTCAAATTCTGAGACACAAACTAAGCTCAGTACTTGTCCACCTTTTAGCAGCTATGTCATTTCTACCACCAGATGCAATTTGCAACCATTCCTCAGCAGAGGCCAATAAAGAGTGGAAGAGCATGAATGATGCACAACAATACAACACAAGCACACCAGAAAAGCACAAAGAAGGTGAGACTTTCTGCTTGAACTAAAATATGCCCAATTCCAGTCCATGTTGCTGTCTTATTTTAAAGCCCATTAAATTTATTCATGTCAGCCAAATTTTTGAAGAGAAAAAACAGAAGTACTTAAAGAATCTATAATCAATAAAACACAAACTTTGCTCTCGTTGCCAAAATTTGAGCAATACACATTAAAAACTTCCAATAAAAGTACATTTGTAAAAACGCCACATTGTAAATTCAGAGTTATATGGGAAGTTCATTACAGCAAAAGAAAATATAAATAAGCTATTAATCATAAGGTGATTATCAATGTCCTGTCTTCTTTTTCCTCATACTGTACCATTTTGTACAGTGACATTTAATATAGATGGATCCACATTTACCTTAAGTACTTCTGCTTTCAAAACTTGATTCACAGCCTACTCCACTGAGCAGATGGCACGAGCACATGATGGTTTCATGTAGCAGACTAAGTTTGGTGCAGCCAAGGCACACCAATCCTTTTTGGTTCACATACAAGCACAATAGTAACACATCCTGGGTAAATCACACATGGAAAAGCTGACAGCTAATCCCTGTAATTTCAATCAGTTGCAGAACTGGGGAATGTATGCACCAGCCTAAGAGTCACTAGCTCTTCCAGAAGGCAGAAATGAGAAACAATTTAGTTTGTCTGCAGTAAAGCACGCTCATTAAAGCAACGGTTAAACCTCACCCAGACAAGCCAGCAACCCAAGGCAAAAAGCAAAGTATTCTCACTTCAGAATGACAAGAGCTTGTTCTGTCCTTCTCTCCTACAGACACTAGAAAGGACCTGTGTGCAAATCTAATCATAGAACTCATCACAGTTACTGGCATTTCATAATGGAGTTTCTTACCAGAATTTTCAAATGGTTCAAAACTGAATTCAGATTTCCTGTCCTCTGTCACGTGCTCGTAAGTGATGTGTGGTATAGCCAGCATCCTATCTGGAGAAGAAGGCCCATTGTCCTTGTCTAACTTAAATTTCTTCTTTTTAACCTAAAAAAACCCATATAAATTAAATTACTCAAACCAAGTCACACTGAGTTGTCCCTTCAGTGATGTCTTCAATAATAATGCAGTCCCCAATGAGCTATAACCAATTAAAAGAGTGCCTGACCAATTATATTTTCACGATCCTACACCGTGTTTCTCATTATATTGCCCCTCCATCCTGCCAAAACTGGCTAATCATTAGATTTCTGCACATTGTCATTTCCAAATCCCTTGCCTGCAGTAAAAAAAAAAAAAAAATCTGCTAGTTATATAAGCTTATATAAATCAAACTATTCTAGAATATCTTTACCATTTTATGGATGCAATAAATCACACCTTCAGCACAAAGCCAATGGATATATTCCTACTGAACTCAGATGAACCTTGGAGATACAAGGGAAGATTTTTGCACAACATCCTCTCCTGGTGTGCTACATAACCTAAAGATTCTGACAAAGGGGATTTTTTGCTGTATTTTAAACAAAGAAATTCTGAACTTACGGAATCCTTTGATACGACAATATTACTGTATCTAGGCACAAGATGGCTTTATCATGAAAGCTTAGAAAATCCCAAAAACAACAGCTGAGAGAAGTAGCAGTTTTGTTGGTTTTCATTTGTTTCATTTTTGGTTTTTTTAACCAATTAAAAGTTACTATTTTGGAAGTGGTGATTTTTTTATTTTTTCCTTTTTTTTATAGTTTTCCAAACAACAACGGTAAGTAACTGACTGATGTGCCTGAGTTAGGTCATTATTACTCTTTTCCAAACCCCTAGATCCATTTAAAAAGTCAAGCTTGGGGAAATGAAGTAGATCAACTTATAGTTTATAACGTTTGTATACTGAAACTGTCGAAACTGAAACGTAAATAAAAATGCAAAACCAAGTAATAATCCGTAAAACAAGCACAACAAATCATCTCTAGATAGTAAAAAAGCTCAATCTAATTAAAAATTTTAAAATTACTATAATGGGAAACATTAGTTACTGATACCATCACCGATTTCTTTGGTTTTGGACTGGGTGACAGCAAATGGTAATTCCGGGCAGGTTTTCGAATGTATATTTTCCATGTAGAAGAGTCTGGGTTTTCTGCAGCATAGCATCTCCATGCAGTCTGGAACAAATGTTTCAAGCAACAGAATAATTAATCAATCAGATTAGTAGCTCACTGTACAGCACAGTAACTTCTAAGTACTATGTCAGTCATTCTTTATTAAATCGTATTCTTGAATTTGCCCTCTGGAAACATAAACTTAGCAGGGTTTAGAGCCCTTATTTAGTAAATAGAAACCACATAGTTAGAACTGGGAAACCACACAGAAAGATCAGTCCTTTCAAGTGCAACTTTTGTTCTCGGCAGCAACAAACAAATAATGAAAGAGAACTCTAGACTGGACTCAAAAAAAGGTTCAAATGTCATGTTCTGCCCCTGTTTCCTACCTGACTTTAAGCATTTTGCCTATTGCATCTTGTGTTACAGGCTCCTACTCAGAAAAAGACAAATTTATTCTTCCATGCCTCACAAAAATACTATCAGAGATTAAAAAAAGTAATTGCATTGTGGTCAGTAGGACTATATTCATATGAAGAAATGAAATTGAGAGCATAATAGAACGGTACCAGTGGTTAACCAGGAGCCAAAACCCAAACCCAATCCTCCCTCTTGCCAACCACCAATGATTAAAGTCCCATGTTCTAAGACAAAAGGAAGGAAAAGCAGGGCTAGGAAACAAGACCAACAAGAAACAAAGCATTCTCTCTTAACTGTGTAAATATATCAGAAGTAATTAATAACGAGTGTCCAAATTAAAAAGGCAGATCCTCACTTACTACATGAAGAAAGGACACACTTATACACAAACAGAATCTAAAGCAGGGAAGGCCAGAAAACCCTAGATGAAAGAAACAAAGCAAGGCTGAGTGAGAGAGGAAAACAGACAGCAGTTGGAAAGTAAAGGATCAGACAATCACCATATAAATCCCTCCATGATTAACAGAATAGTGGAAGAAACAAATGGCCTCTAAAAGAAACCAAGAAGGAGCACAGGGAAAGAAAATCACTCATCTGAGCCATTCTCTTGTCTTGTACCTATTTTGTAAACATCTTGGTTTAAGAGCAATCTTTTTATCAATTATTTGTAGAGCACTTACTACACTGGGATTTCAGAAGCCTGAGACTACTAGTAAATAATAGTCACAACCATTAGGAACAGGTACTCAGCGACTCCTTGTCTATCCTCCACTCCTCCTTATCATTTCAGGTGGAGCCAAGCACAGCATTCTGGACATGCAGTCTCAGGCTTCCCAATAATTTGGTGTTCATTTCCCAAAACAATCAGTGGGAACAGTAAAAACACCCATTCTTTACAAAACCATACGAGTCTCAAGATTTTTACCTAATCTCTGGCTATAACCAGGGTCTTTTTCACATTAACTCTGGGACTGTTCAGTTTCAAGCATAAACTTTACAGTTAGCTACTGTTTCCATAAAGATCCTGACCTGGAAATCCACATTCACTCATGAAGCTAGAGAAGTAAGTCATACAAGAATGCAAAAATGATACGGTGTACATCAAGTTTCCTTTTAAATTTGATCTCTGTGCTTCTAAAGCTACGTACAGATACTGAGTAGAGGGAGGAAAAGCTGGAAAAACCTGGAATCAAACAATGTTAATACTTCGCCAGGGTACTGTGCTGGCTCCAATGAAGTGAAGGATAAAATCCCCTTGACCATACTGATACTGAGCTGCAACTGCATTTATAACAGCGGGATTGATATTTTCCTGCCTGTTAGATATCCTACACGAAAAGAATGATTTCACAGAATGCCAGTGGTTCCCAGTCACCGATTCTAGAGCTGAAATGTCCAAATGAGATTTTCCTATTTAAGATTCTGATTTATTTCTCTTAAATTTGAGATTAAGAATTTAGTTGTCCCAACTGAAGCATATTTGACATAGGTCTTTACAATGTATTTTTTAAAAGCACAATTCTACACAAAGCCTCCTCTTTGTTTTTTTCATTACTGCAAGCATAACATTTCACAACATTTTCCCTGGGTAAATTGCTTAACGATTACAGGATAACTTTCAGTTTTGATTTTAACCAGCTGAATTAAACAGTTTACACTGATTTAGGAGTGTACTTTCTGCTCATCAGCTTACATTAAGGACTGGATTTCCAAAACTTGCATCTGTAACTCCTGTACAATTTTTAATGGGAATCAGGAAGGGAAAAACTGCCAACAGCTTGGGAAAAAAACAAACCCCAGCATAAATGGAAAGAAATGACAGTATGCAATATGCAAGAACTCAGTACCTGTACGAGTGAGGCAGCAGCTGGAATTTGACGGTTGAAATGCTTCTGTCTTTGTTTCTGTTGTACCTTTAGGGCAAAGCCTGAACCAAGAATTCCCTGTGGAAAAAAAGAAAGCAAGCACACCTTTTTTTTTTCCCCCCCTTAGAGTGGAGGGAAAGAACCACACATAAAATTGCCAAATTATGTTGTATTAATAAAATTCTATTCAGCATCATAAACCTCAACTAATTATTTAGAGGAAATGACTTAATACAGTGAAATTTTTAGTCCCAGTTATTATTACTTTCTGCAGCAATCTGTGAATGCTATCATGCCCTGATGCAAAGCCTGCTGGACACAGATCTGAAAGAGGAAACAGAAATTATATTTCATACCCTCTAAAAGTCTCACAAATGCTTGTGTAGGGGAACAATAGAATAGGGGAAAAAATCAACCTGATGGGCTAAACATTTTTATGACAAATAAAGCTTTGGCAGGGCATGAGGTAAGTCAATAGACCTTTTAACTGTGGTATGGTAATTTCTATTTCCATATGTTAATCCATGGTGGGAGTGAGGAAAGAGAATAAAGAAGAGAAGAAGGCATATTTTAAAATGGTCAGCTGAGCTGAACACAAAGCCAGCTAATTCACTCTCAGGACAAGGGACATGGACTAATGGCACTGGATGGTGTGAAACCCAAACTAGACTTCCAGTGTATTATAGCTGTGAAATGCAAATTTAAGTAAGGAGTAAGCCATTTATGTGGTCATTTGCACAGCTACAGACATATTTAACACAAGTTTTAGTAAAAGGCAAAAATGAAGTATTTTATAAATCAGCTTACATGATTACACTTACTCAAGGAAAGCATAAATTTTTTTCTACATATAGTAGAAGGCATCAGAGCAGCCAGGGATCTTGGCTCAACTTCTAAGAACTGTATTAATCATCAAATATTTTGAAAGGAACATGAAATGCCCTTCCTATTATGTTCATTTAGTAAAGATCAAAGAGGCGATGATGCTCAAACACCACATATTTGGGAAATGAGGGATCACTGCCTGATCCAGAACCCACACCAGTTGTGTTTAGCCACTACAATTACTTTTGGCTGTGATCTCAGCCAGATCCTCTTACTTAAAACGCCAACAAGACAGCCTGCAATAGAGCTTCAAACCTTGAATTCCCCCTTGGGCCAACTCACAGGAACAACTTCATTCAGTAAAGAAAATCCCACTAATAAAGGGGTGATTGTTGTTGTTCTACTTCAACAAAGATTAGGGAAATCTGACAGGTAAACATAAAGCATGGCTGTGAAGGTACGGCTGCTACACAATCATTTATGAAACAGTTTTGCTGGCATTCAAGTCTGATTAAGAAAACCACCAAAACGACACCTCAGTCTTCAGTCAAAAAAGTAGTTTTTGGCATTTTCTATATGGATCATTTCACTTACCGGATTTCTCTTCTAAAATAAAAGTGGGAGAGATTAGAACGAGAAGGGGGAAACATATGCTTTAAAGGAAAACTGATGCTTAAAAAAACAACATCTAACTATCCTCCTCTGCAAAAGGTTATGTACCTTTAAAGTAGGCAACTAATTTTAAAAGGTCACTGGATTTTTAATAGCTACTATTTCAGGCTGTGAAGAATTTTTTTGATGATACTGACATAAAAGTATTCTTATCTCTTCTGTACTATCCCCACCACTTCTCTGTTACAACTACACAAACATCTGCTAACACAACTGCTTGTGTCACTGATCTGAATAAATAAATAAATAAATGTTTCAGGTAGCACACACATTTGAACAGCACAATTCAGGTGCACTGCTAAATTTGTGAAAAACATACCCTCAACTATCCTTGGCACTGAGTATTTGGGTTTTCAAACCACAGTCCAAGTCTTGCTGATTTTGAATTTACCCTTGGTACTCAAGTGCCTTGTCCCTTGTTTGAAAGCACTTGGAAACCTGTTTTCAGTGCAAACAAAGTGCCACAACAGCTTTAAATAAGTCAGGTCTAGGTGACGTTTGAAAATGGGACTTTGGCCATGGACAGATACTAATTTTGCGAAGAACTGCATCAGTATTCCCGGCTGCTGATTGGTGTCTTCCTGCCAGTGACACCTTTTCAGAAGCTTTTCTAGAAGAAGAATGTGCCTGAGAATTCTCCAGTTCACCTTGGACCTAATCAGTTCAGTAAACTATGAGTGAATGCCTTAAAAAAAACAAAAGATTGCTAAATCACTGAGTCCAGAAGTAACTAGCAATCATTTTCTTCACACTTCTGAGAGAGGCAGAAAAAAGTACTTGGAATTAAACATCTCTTTCTCAAATACAAATCTTTCTCAAATCTAGTGTTGCATACTAAAACCAACTCACATTTACTTAGCTACTTCTAGAAGCTCTTTTGTTTCTACAAGCTTCATAAATCCCAGCTACAATACAGAAGTTTAATACAAAGCTTACATAACACCAGATTACATGAAAGGTTAAAGAATCAATAACAAAAGTTCTCCCTCATGACTAATGAATCAACATCGAATTGTCGCAGAAGTACAAGATAACCTACCGCAGGCAGTGCAAAAAACGAGATTGCAAACACTGAAAAACAAGATGCAATTGTCTTTCCTATCCAGGTCTGTGGCACTTTATCTCCATAGCCAATAGTTGTAACAGTCACCTGCAAAGAGAAATACAGAGGGCATTACAGCAAGTAATGGCACTTTGGGGTTGTTGCTCTCTCTCTTCCTTTTTTATTTATTTCAAAGAAGCATTAGCTGCATCCCCAACTCTCCCACTGTCAGCCCGTGTGACACTAAGGAAGGTAATTCTTCCCTCCAGGTTTGCTTCCCCACCTAATACTGGATGGAAAAACATACAGGAAATCGAATTACAACAAAATAAGTGTTTAAAATCTTGCAAGTAAAACCATTCATTTAAGTCTTCATGGCTGAGGCAACTGTGCAGCATATGAAGTTACTGGGACAGGGGTTGCCTGCCCACACCACACACTTTCCTTAGGGAAAGGCTGCCAACAGTTCTGAACTGGTGATTTTGTTTATGGGCAGGAGATGTTTGCTGAGAATGTTACAGGGCTGTTGCATGGAAAGAGCACACACATACTCTAACCAGGCACTGTGACTGGCATGAAGCGCTCTAGAGATAACGCTGGTATAAATAGCAAGAGGAGCTGAAAATTTTCCACGTAGCAAAGACCCTGAAAACAGCCTAATGAATCACCAATTCATATAAAACACTGAGAGCAGGAACAGATAATTTAAAGCACACATGCAGGAAACATCTGTTGAGTTTGCCTCTCAGAACCCTGAAGTAAAGATTACTACCAGAGTGATGTAGCATAACAAGGCTTAATAAGTCATTATTTGCATGAGCTCGAGGAAAGAACGCATTTGTTTGAAGCAGAAGGATACATCTGGCATCTGAGAGCAATTTAAATTCACCTATGTCACCAGCTATTTCTGAATTTGTAAATTAGAGAGATTTTTATCTGTGACTTTGAGGAAGGCTAACCAAATCAGAGCCTGGGAAACCACATGGAGCTCTCAAGCAGCTGAAGCACAGCTCAGTTGTTGGCTGTTCAGACTTTCTTCTGACATTATGGGCTTCAGCTGCCTGGGACACAGATGCTGGTCCCACAGTCACACACACACAGGCCACCCCCACCATGTCCTGAACTGTCCACCCTCTAAGCAAAGTCATTACATGCCAGTCAGACACACAACCAAAGGGGCAGCTTGAGGTGGTGATGCTTATGGCAAGTTTCTTTCTGGTTGCTGATACTCAAAACATCCAAGTAGTTTTAAATTTTTAATATAAGTTTTTAAAATGTGGCCTTTTTCCAAAACTGTTTCAAACCCTACAGAAGCATTCGAAAGGTTTGTTAACTACCCAAGTGCCTTGGCCTGTATTCCTGAAATTGTTAATAAATTCAGGTCCTTAATTCAGGACCTGATCAGGGATGGAAGGGTGATGTTATCTCCTTACCTACATAGGAGTGTGGCTTAAAAAAAAAAAATCCTAAAGCCTAATTACAATTTCACTTTCAAAAATATGGAATAAAAAAGGAAATATCATTATGAGAAAAGTTATGGCCTCCAGTACCTTTTTACAGCAAAGATTATGAGAGAAAATAAAGGTTTATGCCTCTGTTTTTGAAAAATGTATAAATCCTTGTAAGTAAAAAATGTTATTAAGTATTTTGTGTTACAGGCTTAAAATCATGTTGAAATACACACAGTAACTGGAAATGTGAAAAGAAATAGGTGCTTCTGAGCTGACCAAAGTATAACCAAACAAGAATCCATATACATCAAAGTATTTGTCTCCCCTTTCCCACCACATCCCTGCCCATTCTTTCTGAATTGGTTTACACAAATCATCAGTAACACAGAAAAAGTATTTCCTGTGATGTTTTTTTAGGGGTTTTTTTAAATAAAACATTTTGGAAATTGAGTTGCAAATCAAAGTGTGCATTTAACTTTTTCCTCTGCCCACATAACTCTAAACCATCTACAAATGCATTGTATTCTGAAATTACATTTTCTTTTTCCCCCAAAATATATGTTGAAACCTTACATGCCAAGTTTCTGCCCTAAATAATTCTTTACAGACAGATTATAATTCCCTAAAGAGCACAATACTAATTTTACAGCTGTAAAATAGGATATTACAATGGAAATACTGACTCAACTTCTACTATAGCATAGTAACATGTTGGCATAATGAAATTAAATTGATACAAGAGTTCACACATTAAATTTCATTGAAAAGCAGACTGTAAAACAATTGCTTTAATTAGGAACAAAATCATATTCATCCATTGACTATTTTAGAACTTTGATCTGATGAATGTCACCACAGACTTTGGTATTAAGACTAATGTCGTTCCTATTAAATATGCATCAAAAGTCTGAAGGGGAGGAATATGAAGCAAAAACCCACACAGAAAGAAGAAATAGTAGTGTTCATCAGCACTGAGGAGGAAAAGGATTTTATTTTAGGTTCTATCGGGCTAAAGTGTGCACAGGAATCTAATCAGGTAAGTAAGGATGATCTGTCCATAAAATCCTATGTACCTTGGAAAATTTGCATAGTTCAACAGCTGCAAAATACAAGGATCCCTAGATGTAACAATACCTACATCTGTACTTCACGAGTAACAGTTTTAAAACGTTATTTCACATCTACCCCACAAGACTTCACTGAACGAGAACAAAATATAGTTGGAACTACTCACAGAATTAAAGCTCAGAGATGAGAAGGCAGCTGCAAAACTAAGAGATGCCTTGCAAAAAGCATTTAAAAATATCTTCATCTTTCAACCCCTGCTCCAACAACTCCTAAGATAATCAACTCACCCACAAAAACCCAAACACATAATCCCCAAAAGCAGAATTAAAAAAAAGGATGTTAACAGGTCTATAGTCGGTATACGTGACTTGTAAACCACATAGAAACTAACAACGACATGTCACCTTCTGTCAAACATTGAAGTCAGCTCTTAACAGCTTTTTTAATTGAGAAGAGGGAGGAAAAAGGGTTCTGAATAACACAAGATCTGCAAGATCCCTTTTCATGAAGCTGTTTTTTAAGATTTATGTGCAACTCTTTTATAGATTGTCAGACTACTTTTAATTTAGCAAGTTTTATGCATGTGCAGTTTTGAATGGTATTTCCTGTAGTTTTTTAGCAAAGTTTTCCCTCAGCTTTGATTTTCAATTTACATTTTGCACATACTGATGGGCTTTGCTAAATAGGACATGGTTTTATGTATGCTTAGGAGTCAGCAAACTTGTAAATGTTTTGTTGCGTTTGGTCCTTAGTGAAAAAGCCTGTCTTCTAAGCTGCAATAATTAAAGTAACAGGAAATCCGTAAGTAAAGCTGTTATTTGTAGAAAACTGCTTGATTCAATTCAAAGCAAAAGGCACAGAGAAATATCCGTGCATGGCTATATTCAATAATTGCTTTTGGAAATAGCATTCATGATCAAAGAGACTGTTTTCCTGAAGCATGTTTGTTTCAATGTTAAGGTTGGAAATCGTGTATTCAGTGCATATCAAAAGAAGAGCTCCTCTCAGTTGCTCTGAGATGAGACTGAAATGAATGCTGAAGGGAGAGAGGGAGGGGAAGACAAAACCAACAACAACAAAAGCCCACAAACAAACACTAAAACCCACAGAATCCCCAGACAGAGAGCAGGTAATGCTTTCTGAAGGTGGTCATCTCCAACAGATTGAATGAGGACATTTACCACATTTTTTTAAGCATCTTTTTAAAAAATATGTATTTTTAATGAATTCTTGGTTTTATTGGTCCTGAATCTACATTAGGTCTTTAAAACTGTCAGTCTGGATATGAAGACAACATAAGCAGACTAATTTTGAATACTGGCACTGGGGAACTGAAAGATTCATCACATTACATTTATTTTACTTGCTAACACTAAAGCTGTTTTTGAAAAATGTACAGATATCCTGCCACTGGCAGAATTGATACAACTTGCACTGCATTCAAAACCAGCAATAATAGAGACAACTTCTTTATTATGCCATAAGGTAACCTTAGGTTTCTTCAAGAAGCCCATAACTAATGGCAAATAGCGACAGTCCAGAGTTCTCAAGGAAATTCAAATAAAGCCCAGGAGGCCAATTTACATATGAAAACGGAAAAGCAATATAGACTTATAAATAACAACAATGACAATGAAGAACATTTAATTACAAGTTATGCACCCTAGGGGTGAGCATACAGTCAGCAAAGCACAGCAATATGAAAGTACCCAACTCCAGATGCAGTTTAGCTGTGGTAACACAGAGCTTATATATGGTTTCCTTCAGCTATATTACATATTCTGTTAGCGCTGCCCAAAGAACTTGTTTAGCAGTGTACACATACACTGAGATAACAAAAAAGTGTAGTGCTGGAGAGTGAGCAAAGGGGTGTGAAAACACTGCCAAGGACTTTTTGAAGCATTCTCTGCTATGTCAGGTAAGTACACTTTCAGAGAAGTGAGATCACTTATTGATGATGGTGCCTGAGACAGGAGCTGTGAATTACCCTCTTCTGCAGGTTCACCTCAAAACAGGTTTTCATTGACCAGAATTTGTGGTGTTTATGTGATTCAGAAAATTCTGGCTAAATGTAACTGAAACTTTTGAGACCTATCACTTGAGAAGGTTTTGTGTGAGTTTGAGATCTTTATTAGGAAGAATCCTTGTGACCTCACAGCTATTCATGGAATCATAGAACGGTTTGGGTTGGAAGGAACCTTAAAGACCACCTAGTTCCAACCCCTGGAGATGGGCAGGAACTCCCTCCACTAGACCAGGCTGCTCAGAGCCCCATCCAACCTGGCCTTGAACACTGCCAGGGATGGGGCATCCACAGCTTCCATGGGCTAACCTCTTCTCTGTCCTAACTTTACAGGGCTTTTTCCTAGTAGAAAGCATGAAGAATATTATACTATCAAGACATCAGAAATGGATGGACCTGAATCCATCTCAGCTTTGTTCTGTAAAAGCTTTTTAGCAGCTAGTAGGAGTGTATTAGAAGCAGAACATGACACCTAATTCTGCTTTTAATAATAAAGAAATTACATTATGTGTTCGTTGAATGCAGTCTCACACTTCATATGGCATGCTGTAACACAATAGAAGCTATAACAGAGAAGAAATATCATCATAATTAAATGTATTGATTAAATAAGTTTATTGTAATTAGGAAGACAAAATAACTGACACGCCTATTAACTGAACAATAATTCCCTGAAAGGAGAATATTTCAATATCCTGACAGATCGCGTTGCTTCTATGGGAGGTTTTACTGTATTTTCAGTAAGCCAATCTGGTCTGTCACATACTCAATTTTTAATGGCAACACCAATGACAGCATGTGTTTTTAAATGCAGCTACATCTGCCACTGTTAATTACTGAGTCATCTGACCACTGTAGTGGAAAATAAAAATGCCATAATGACATGAAAGCATTGAAAAAGCTACTTGACAGAAAGCCACTTGCTTGTGCCACACAGTAAGTCTTCTGGTCCTAAGAAAGCCTGTATTTAATCATGGCAGACAGCAAGAAGAAAGAATTCTGCAGCAGATCATAGCAGCAAAACAATACAACAAAACAAAACCTGTTGTATTCAAAAAGGGCTACATATGCATTTCAGCACCAGCAGACCTGCAATAGATTTGCTCATCAATAGATCTTTCCTTCCTGAAACAGCAAGTGGTAGTTTGTGAAGAGAAGACTGTATAAGCACACACACGTAGATGTTTATTAAAAATATTTCTTAATAAATGTTCTTAAATACGTGTATGTATTTTATTAGTGAAATGGAGGTGTTAGTCCTGTCATTCTTAAACAGAAGACTTACTAGTTGTCTTATTTTTAACAAAAAAAAGAGAAAAACAATGCCTTTAGATTTAAAAATCTCTAGAAGATCAGCAGATTTTGAAAGTGCAAGTATGTTATCAGTGATGCCCATGCATTTCAAAGATCTGCAGCACTTACTGATGACAGTTTGTTTGATTAAGCTAATAGAATTAAAGCAGATAAAAAGTACAAATGCTTGAATGCTAATGATAAGGAAAAATATCTTCCAAAAAGTACCTTTCTTTGAACTGCCATAGGAAAAGGAAACAGGAACGATTACAGATGGGAAATGCCAGAACAAAACAGCCAACCTAGTACTTGTCTATCATGTGAGAATGAAAGAGGGAATAGTCAGTAGCAGAAGCATCAAAATTAAAATGTTTACAAAAATACAATCCCAGAAGAGATGCTACATTAGTAAGTACATATAATAAACAGAGAGACAACTGTCACTAGCAATACAAAGAAGGGAGAACTTTACTAGAACTAAAGATAACATCTACACCACAGTTGTGGTAGCACCTTAGGAAAAGCTGAGAAATCTCTAAACAAGATGGTGTGTTGACACAGCACAGACAAATGCTGTGTGAAGACACTATGTGGCTCCCAAAGCAATATAACCACCTCAGAAGAGTCTTGTGCCCGGATTTCCTAAATGTCTGAGATCCTTCTTGCTCCAGAATTAGTCCATTCTGAATAAACTGGGAATTACTGTCACAGCCCAAATTGCAAAACATAGTTAACTGTTTCAAGGAAAAAAACCCAACCCAACAAAAACATGGACAAAGAAACCCTAAACACAACACTACCCCCCCACAAAAAAAAAAACCAACCAAACAAAACAACTTAGCCCTGATTTAGCAAGACTCTTACCACCTTAGACAGTTGAACACTATCATGGAAAAAGGTAGCAAGAAGTAATCACTGTACCAGTAAGGAAGACAGGATAAATAAATGGAACACGTGTTTCTACATTTTTTTATATATAATTTGCTCTCTTTAGATCACATAAGACTGTTAAACACCAAATAAAACTACTGATCTTTTATAGTATTTTTGTACTGTCACAGAATTACAAAACCAGAAAGTGTATTGAAGCAGTAAGAAGCCACTTCAAAATGCTGTTCTTACTCCATGCTTGCTTGAATTTTATTCCACATTGGACAGTGTTAACATATGAAATTGCTATACTTACTACTCCCCACCACAGGGCATCTGCATAGCTGCCAAATTCTGTTTCTCCAGAATCATTTACAGCATCTTTTTCAGCCAGGTACACAAAATAAGAGGAAAAAATCAGGCCCAAAAATCCAATGTACAGTGTAGTTATCAGTTCCTGCAAAGAGAGTCAAAATAATGGCATTATGGTCTCATTGAGATACCTAAATTGACTAACACCGATGGGTTATTAAGGATAACTGGAAGAGGAGAATGCAACTTCAGCAAATAATACACACTGACACTGTTGGCTGTGCAAATCAACAAAAATCCATTGAGCTCCCTGGTGACAAAATTTATAGTGCTGATGGCTTGGTCCAGCACTCACACTGCCAACACCGAGTCAAAACAACCTCTTCAGTTGCACACAGGACTCATTAACCTTCTGGCCACCAAAAAGTAGTTGGGTAACTTTTTCAAACAGTGCCAAATCCAAAAACAACCCTGGAATTTAGGTACATATTTTAGGAAATATTCAGACTAGCTTTCAGAAGTCTCATTTTCTGTTGTTAAGTCCAACTACAAGTCAAAATTTGCCAAAGTGGCAGCGAATATACGGCAGAACAACCGCTCTTTGTTAAAATAAATGACTACCTGCCTCCACACTAAATGTAAGTGACATCAGCAGCATGGCTGCATGCATGCTGTTATGAATATAAAGGCTTTGGCATCAGCTGTGCCATTCCAACTGCTCAAACTCACCTGTCTGTGAATGAACACCACTGATCCCAGCAGCCTCCAGGTACCGCCCTGACGGTCCACATGCAGCATCCGTAAAATCTGCAGGAAACGGATGCCCCTGGAACACCATTTTCAAATTAATGAGAGACTAAAGACACAAGAGAAGAAACAGAGGTGGAGAAGGGAAGTCTGGTCCAAAGGACCATGTTAAGAGACACATAGTATTTTATGTTAGACTTAGCAGCCTGTGTCTTTTCACTCCGTTCGCCCATCTTTCTTCTTGTTTGTTATGAAGACAGCCTGGGGATATTGTCCAAGGGAAGGACTGACCTTTGTACACATGGCTAGTAAGGATAACCAAAAGATTCAGGAATTTTGGACACAAACTGTAAATGCTCCAGGAATTGTTCATCAACTCATATTTGACCTGCTCACCAGGATGGGAAACAAAATACAGAACCAGCTAACTAAGATCTGATTTCCTTATTTTTGAGGAATTTCATAGGCAATTTGAACCAGACAGTCAAATAATATTTTAAAATATTCTTTTTATGGGAGTCACTGCAATCCTGGAGCATGGCTGCAGCCAGTGTGAAGAGCAAAGCACACTGCCACATATTCATCCAAGAAAACCAAGTAGTGTGACCTTCCTGAGCACAAGGTGGATTCAGTCCATCAGGAATTCACAACCACAGACGTTGAAAGGCAGCTTGAAGATATCAGATATGAAGCATCAAAGTGTTGCTATAAAACCAAGCTAAGAAACTAAACCAGGACTTGGGTAGAACCCACCTAGTTGGGGAAAGGCGGAAGGAGAATGAGCTTCTCTGTCCCCACTAGCCAAAAAACCACTACAATAAAATTTTATTTCCCCTCCACTTCATAGGATCACCCACACAATTGGTGATCTGCTCAATTACATGACACTGGACAGTGACTCATTTTCTCCTGCAAGAGTTGAAATAGGAGGTAAATTAAAATAAAAAAAGACGAAACCCCACCTTGCTCAGACAGCACTACTTCCTTTTATTGCATATAATTACCTGATAGCCGAGGTTGCAAAGACTTGACCTTTAGAGCCCACACAAAGAACTATCATGGAAGCAACAACTACAATTAAATCTGGAAAATAAAAGCCAATTGAAGAAAATTAGTTAGCAGCATCTTGCAATACTTCTGCAAGACTACTAGAACCAAAGACAAATATTACTTTAACATTCTGAACAGTCACTCCTAATTGAAAGTTTTGTTTATATATCAAGAGATGTCTATGGTGGCATGTGAAGAAAATTTCATCATGTGATGGAATGGTTTTACTGGGGTGGGTCCAAGCTGGCCACAGTCTAAACAAATGAGGAGTTACCATCAAGCAGCCTGGAATCCTTATTAGCTATAACCCAGGAGGAATTTCAGCAGTTTCCATCTGTTCTCTCTTATCCAATTCTTATTTTATCTTCTGTGCTTAGACAGGCTTTTAATTGACAGATTTTGAGGTTTATTTCATATATAAGAAAATTAACTTACTATCACTTTATCTGTCCAGGTCTAAAAGGGAGAGAAAAATGGAATTAGTGTATGAGTCTAATTTAGTTTAAGTCAGTCAGAACTGTACTCTGAATCTACATGCCTCAGGCCTAGTAAATTTTGGAAAGGAACTCTGTATTTTGGAGAATTAAATAGTTCTTGATCCATATCTGAGAAAGCGGAACTTTGTTTTGCTTTTCAGACTGAATTAATTTGGATGATGTTTCAGAACACTTAGTGTTCTAGGACTTGAGAGAAATGGATCATGGCCAGAGTGCAAAGATGCAGTCAAAGTCTTTTTGTAGCTGCAGTCACACCTGAAATACAGTTGCTATTTTTATACATATATATATATGGATGGATGCACAGAGGAGCTAAACCAAACTATTTTGTAATTGTAAAAATACTCAGGTACAAAATTTTGTAATGTACATTCAGCAAAACTGTAGATAGTTTATGAAAACCTGTGTTCTGTACTCAACAATAATGTTTCTGAGGAGTGGGAAAATCTGTGTCACAGAACAAGAGTTACTATTCTTCCATAACAATACTCCTCTTCCAAAATCAGGTTTATTTAGTCCATTTATATTTCAAGTACTTAAGTACAGGGCAAGGGTCTTTACACAGTTCTCTCAATACTGGCTAACAAAATACAGATTGATTTTGGATTATGTTTCTTTTGGTGAAACTGTTAAATGAATGACAAGAATCCTAAAAAAATAGTGATTAGTGACATATATGGAATATTTGGATGTAATTTCCAAGAACTCTGAAGTCATTTTAGGAAGCCAGTTGAATCCCAAGGGAATTCAGGTGTCCAGCTCCAAATGCATCACTGAAAACCATATTTTAATTCGACTGAAACACAAAGCAACTACAGTGCATCTATTGCACTCTACCACACAGTACACAGCTCAATTAGAGTGCAAAATAAACTCATAATAAACTATTCAAACGGCTGCTGAGGGGAGGAAAAAAAAAAGCTGTTCAGTGTCTTTAAAAAAATATAATTGTAGAACTTGTACAGTGTCTGGGATCCTCAGGTCACAGGAGACAGGACAGTCAAGACCTACTCCTGGCAAAGCTTATGATCACTTGTGAAAAAAAACCCAGGCTGCTCTTCTGGAAAAACAAACCAAGCTACATTTGTTCTCAAGTGACAGCGCCATGAATTCCTGAAAGGAAATTCAGATCTACATTCACGTTAATGACAAGAGCTCTTGCTCTAACTTGGCTTCAAGTGCTGCAGAAATCCAACTTCTAAAAACTTTTAGGACAAGTTTTACTTATTGTTTACATCAACTTTGCAAGCTTGCATACTCACCAATGATTGAAATAGGCTTCCTAGCAAAACGAAGCCTTCCCCATATTCCAACGTATTTACTGCGGCACCCTGCTGACCACAGCCGAACCACATACTCTGTTCCAAAGAATACCACTAATACAATTTCCTAAAAGAAACACACAGGGAACGAGGTTAATTCTCTACTCTGTGTATGTCTTTCATCTCTTTTCAGAATGTATTAGAATGTGATAAATAAAATGTAAAATTAGGACGGTGACAAATACATCAACTATACCAAAAATGAGCTGACCTAAAATAGAAAAACCTGTAAGAGTAGGGGAAGAAAATATTAGGAGCAAACTGAAATACTCTGATTACATGCAGTTTGGCTTGTCTACATGTACTAAAACTGAAAACCATTCTGTGCAATTCATTTGGTCTAATTCAAACAAAAGGTTTCCTGACTGAGCCAAACAAAACAAGCAGAGTCTGTATTTAGAAGATGAGCATTTTGCTAGCTTATTTCATTTTGGGAAGAGGTGTGCTTCACACACCATTTACCAGATCAGCTCAACTTCCCCCTTGTTTACACTTTTTCATTCTTCCTTTAAGCTCACATGGATTGAAAAAAGATTTCTAGTATCCATCACCAATATGACAGTCTCCAGGTGCACTGAAGACAAAGTGAGTTCTCCAGCACACCTTTCCCATCCTCTTGTCAGCGTTTAGGGACTTCAGCAGAAACAGAGATCTAGTCCTGCAACACTGCTGGTACCAAGCTACTTATGAACTACTCACCTATACTAAGCTGTGACTTTAGAAACGCCTCCAAGGTGACAGATGTCAAAGACACCTGATATTCTTGCTGATTGGACAGTTGGTACAGTTAGGTCCTATTTGGAACATCATGAATGTGCAGATAATCCTTGGGTTTTCTACAGACCAGATGAGCATGGCATAGCCAGCATAGTTTCTTTGAGTATCAGGGAGCTGCAATTCTTCCTTATTGGCAACTCAATTAATAAATGGTCACATTCTCCATCAGAGCCAACAACAAAATCTACTTATTGAAATGGTAAGAGTGGCTTGTCACTGAAAACACACAACACGTGGCATAAAGTAAGAGTACAGATAAGTAATCAATCTCAAGATGTCACGGTTACACAGGTTAATGCAGATTAAGAGAACGAGCTCCCTATTTCAAAGTGTGATTTCACGTAAAGAGCAACTGCAGAGAACAACCTGTGCTGTTGAACATTTTATCCAGCCCTCTCACATGTCCACAGGGTTCACTGCTGTTTTGCATAACAAATTGGCAAATGGGACTCAACATAGTACCTACGATTATATTCTTAATTAACTGAAATAACCAGGACACAGCCCTAGTCTAGGCAAGATGAACGGGAGTCATATTATCACCTTCAAAAATGCATGGCACATGCATACCGAGCAAAATAATATGTCTGTATACAGCAAAAATAGTGGGGAAAGGGTTAGGCTTCAGTTGACTTCACTGTAATATTTTTGCGGCTCTGAAACATCTTGATGGCATAAAAAACCTGTTCATCTCAGGGCACGAAAGTGTTGAAGTTCAACTCTGTGACACTTCTAGAAAAGCTGGTAGAACATGAGCCAGGACTCTTTCCCTTAATTTTGACATCTCATAACCTATGCTAGATGTCAGATGCAGTAGAACAGCTATCACAATTGTTTATAGTCACTTGTATTCAAGGCAGATTTTCAAGATAATATGAAACTATTTAGAGCATTGGTTGTAATAAACATAAAGCTCAGGCTCTTCAACCCAGCCATGAATCTCTTCTACAGCTTCCTTTTAAAAGCATCCACCACAACTCTCCACCTTTTTTTTTTTTTATTGGACTATTTTAAAATATTTTCCAATAAAATAAAGATGTAATGAACATCATAAATTGAAAGAAACGGCATCTGCACCAGATGTTTTAAGGAAAGATGGTGTCTTATGACAGAAGCTTCAAATGCAATGAACCTCCCCCTTTGTCCAGTCTAATGTCATTTATCAGCCAATAGTGAATGGGAAGATTGTGAGCTCTGCTTGACATGAGGTGCTCTTGCTCAAAGAAAATAGAGCACCAGAGGCAATCTTTTCTGATCAGGTGATTGTATTCCTTTCACACACGGTCAATAAATTGCAGAGGACTAGTATGCCTCCCTTCATCACTACCACGGAGGAAATTCCCTTAACAAAAGACAATTCCAACCATACAGAGAGGAAAAACTATCCTTCATTCAAAACAGCTCATCTGAGGAAGGGATGCATGGTTTCACATTGTATGTGACAGCACAGATAATACTGTTCAGATACCCCCAAAAGCAATTACTAAAAGCAAAAGAAGAAGGAAAAAAAAATTACCTTGGTAAGCAAAGAAAAACCCAGAGAAGAAGTTAATGTTTTAGCACAATGGAACCACAAACAGCACTTGTGACCAGGCTTCGTGGCCCTGCCGGGATCACAGTTCCAGTTTTACAGCAGGAAGGTAGGAAGAGAAAGCCTGGATTGTGCTTTAAAGGAGCGAGTGTTCTCCACGCAGGAAATTTGCATGGGAGCTGCTGTGCGTATGTTTCCTAAAGCCCCTCCATGGTTCATTGGCTAACAGGCACACCGGCAACTATGCAAATGGGGGCTGTCCCACAGACAATGCGACAGACACGCAGTCAATGGTTACTGTCACCCAGCTCTTTGCGTGACATGCAGACAAGCTCAGAGAACACTGATTGTCCTATAGACTCCGGCGACTGGAGGGAACGACCAGTCGGCTTACACCAAGACACATTTTTCACTCCTGACGTTTTGATAAAGGCTTATTGACCTAAATGAGACCCAAGTTATTCAGGGAACATCGGGGGTGAAAGTGCACAAGCTGTTCTTCATGGTCATACACAAAAACGCCAGGTATCCATTAGCAACTGGCAAATTCCCCCTCCCCTGCCCGTGGCTGTGTGACAGACAAAAGTGTTTTTAATATCTTGTGTTGCATAAATCTAATAAGCAGTCTCCTGGGGGGTGGGGGAGGCTGATGAATTTCTGTCTGTATACTCTTATATTAGTGGCCCGAAACTTGTAGACAATAAAAAAAAAAGTACATTAGAAAATTATGCTTTCCTGAGCTACTAAAACATTCCCTGTATTTTCCTGATTAACAGCTTAACATGAAATTTATGTGTTAAGAAGAAAATAACTGCCTGAAAAACACGAGTGAGCATGGGAATTAAAACTCAGTGGTGGAGTTTTCTTGGTTAAATTGCATACATACAAGAACTACACTGTGCAAGGACGCATTCAACCCAATGTAACTTAATAGCAGTCTCCTTTCTACAAGGTGAAAACAGAAATACAACAGTGAGATTAAAAACTTTTATGGTATAAAGAGCCCTCTAAGATGGGACAGTCATGTACATTCATACTACGGCCATAAAGGGGCTGTCTTACTCAAGAGAAAATACCTGTTTTCCCTTTAATTATCGATTTCTAGCTGGTACCCTCACTTCTTCCATCCTTCCTGCTCAGCTCAGGTATATGCATAGTGCCATTTTCATGCCTTCTCAGCCACATAATCCCACCATAGCCAAAGTAAGATATGGCATAACTTAATCACCTGGCTACAGTACAGCTCTCACCACCTGATGAAGGAACTTAGGCAGGATCAATAAAAACATAGTTGCCTGAAAAAATACCCATGCTATATTACAGTCCATACCTCCAGAGTTCCCAGGGTATTTTGCTAATAAATGCATCTTGAAAAGCCCTTCCTTTACTACTCAATCCCCGCTGGATAGAAAGAGCTACAGCAGTCCTATGATGGGAGGCATCCAATATCTGCATTGTGAAATAAACTACAGTAGCAACTCCAAAATGAATGACAGGGTCCTGAAACTTAACTGAAGGAGATGTTTTTAAAGCAATTAGCTTAATAGCTTGGGGGGCAGGAGGGAACCAAAAAAACCTGAAAAAAAGTGGATCATGACACCACAACAACAGCTATTTAGCAGATACAGAAATTGTCACTGGAGGCTGAGAAAACATCTCTATAGAGAATATTTTGCCTAAGACTCTGCTTGTAGACCTCAAAACTGTAATTGGTCATGGAATCACAGACATTCAGGCAACCATTCGATGTGGGAGGGCTAGATGATGTCATCTGAAATCTGTTATGAACAAAAATGCCTTTAAGACTCTACATTTTTTCAAGGCACTCCATAAATGTAAGAAAGGTGAAACATGTTTTAGGAGGAAGAAGGCAAAGCATACCATTACGTTATTCTGATTGGCTATAGAAGACCCAAAACAGAAGACCACATACAGCTTATTTCATCTCCCACAGAGGTGTCTGCCCTAAGAGGAAGGAGAGATGACAGGCACAGGAAGACAAGAGGCACTGGAGAAGGGGAAAGCCTTAAGACACATAAACACAAACCTCTTGTACTGAAGAATTTCCTCCCATCTCAACATTTTACTGGGAATACAACTCCTACCCATGTCTGCCATATCACAAGCTTTATTACATTACCCTCTTAGGAGAGAGAAATCACATTATTCCCACAATTCCATCAAATCTGGCTTCAAGGATGATAAAATTCCCATGGATTTCTTTAAACAATGAAATAATTTCTCACGTATCTTATATAGGGATTGCATGCCAACCACCATTACTTCAGTTGTAGGATTCCTGTGGCACTACTTCCACTGAAACCTATTTTTTAGCCAAGGCAATGGAATATTTCTGCTACAGAGCAGTAAATGGGAACAGTAACCTCCTCACAGCCTAAGGCAGCAGTAGTGGAGTGAGGACACAGCCATAAGCTTTCTTCAGAAGTCATGACAAGCAGGTCTCTGAAGGAGCCAAGAGAGAGGACAAGAGATCTGCTGATGCTAAAGTGACAAATAGGACACTTGCCATCAGTCAAGGGCTGTGTAGCTGGATTGGGAAACAAACAGGCTAAGCATCTTCATGAGCAGGGATACAGCATCTCTCTACTCCTCAAAGGTCAGAACCAGCAGGAATATGTCTCATATAGAGCAATCACAGACTCATGGAACAGTTTGAATTGGCACGAACCTTAAAGATCACCTAGCTCCAACCCCCCTTTCCACTAGATCAGATTACTCAAAGCCCCATCCAACCTGCCCTTGAACTTGCAGGGATGGGGAATCCACTTCTCTGGGCAAACTGTTCCAGTGCCTCACCACCCTCACAGTAAAGAATTTATTCCTAATATCTGATCTAAACTTGCCCCTTTCAGTTTGAAGCCATTCCCCCTGTCCTGTCCCCTTGTATAAAGGCCTCTCCAGCCTTCTTGTGGCCCCCTTTAGGTACTGGAAGGTGCTGTAAGGTCTTCCCAGAGCCTTCCCTTCTCCAGGCCGAACAATCCCGGCACTCAGTCTGTCTTTAGAGGAGAGGTGCTCCAGCCCTCTGATCGTCTTTGTGGCAATGGGTTGCATTTACACTGACAGAAGGGCAGCACACAAAACCTGAACACTACAAGGCTACACAGTAATTCAGAGAGAGCTGGAGTCCACTTCTCAGCACACTGTTCACCTGACACATCAGGGCTTGCAGAATGGTTCAGACAGCACTTCTGTATAGCCTGAGCAGGGTATGCAAATCAACAGCAGCAAAGGCAACTGTTGCTTCTAATCTCACCCACTTTGTATAGAGAGGCCCCTCTTTGTTCTATTGAAAAAGGCAGGATTTTTTCTGAAAGCTGTACTGTGCTTTCTAAGATACATAGAACAGCAAAATCAGATGGCCTAGGCAAGCACACAAAGACTCAATAAAGTAAAAATCCCAACTTGATGAAGTACAGATCAAAAATAAAAAGACAAATGGTTTCTCATATATATAAACACTTACTGAGCAACAGCAAGTCTCAAAAACGCTATTTAGGACTGGAGATTTTCTTCCCCCTACTTAACCTCCTCACTTCCAAAGAGCTTCTAAATTACATCTTTTCAGAGGGAAACAAATAATGCTATGGTTCTTTCTAAATGTTTAAAGCCAAAACCCTTGGTGTTCCTTTCTTTCAAAAGCCTGGTTTCGTTTGGTAAAAATTTTTATCTAGCAAATTTGGCACCAAATGATTAAACAGACTACAGAAAACAAAAACCGTGGTATCAGTGTTATATTTCTACCTCCAGAGGCCCATAATTAATCCCAAGTTACTGGACATCACTAAAGCTCCCTTATTAATGTTTTTAATTAAGATGAAATAATGTTTCCATTAGTATTCATGTTCTGAAAAAAAAGGGATGCTTACTAGAGCTAGAACAGTTGATGGTGATGAAGCTTTTTTATTTTCCCTTAATCAGTGCTGAGAGCACAGAACAATAGCACTGGGACCATTAAAGAATACTGCAGGCCTGCAGTTTTGGGTTGAGATTTTTCCAAAGGCTCCAAGCAACTAAATCCTATTGAATTTCAATAGGAGTCAGCCACCTAACTCCCTTAGGTGCATTTAAAAAGCCTTTCGCTGATTTCCTTCACTCTCTTCTCACTAGAGGTTTCAGCCAAACCCAAACGCTGGCAGTTGAACTTTTTCCACCAGCCCCAAAAGGCCTCAGATGTCAGAGGTGTAACTTTGCACGTGAAGGCACGGTCTTGGAGCACAGCTGTCTTAGAACAACTTTCCACACTGTCAACCCTGCACAAGTCTCTTCCTAATGCAGTTGTCTTTAGCTTTTGAACTTGGCTGCTGATGATATCCACCAGGAATTTGCAGGCGTGAATGGAGCTGGGCTTGCACATTTAGTTTACAGCACTCGTTTCAATGTGGAGCTCTCCCCCATCACAAAGTATGCTCAAGAAGTAGACTTCAAACCCAAAGTATTTGGCAAGAGAGGGGAAGTGTCAATATGCTAACCCTGATGCAAAAACGATTAAAAATCCCTACTCCTTTCTGTTTATTTCTTGAACCTCTTATTCAGGGCTTCATAAGAGTCTCTAGAAGGAATTCATTCAGGACCCTCTCTTTCAAAGTGAAAAATGCTCTGGCTTCTACCCAGTGCAGCATATGCTTAATTTTATATCTCACTGAATTCAAAGGAACTATTCACCTACACTTTAGATGAAGCACACATACACACAGTTCACAAATATGCAAACTCATTCATTACTACATACAATATGCTAATACGAGTAGAAGGAACTACTACAGACTACTTTAAAAAAAAAAAAAATCAGTGTAAGCCAAGCAAGTCTGTATTTCTGTGTTACAGAGAACTGTCATAACAACACTATTTACATAGTGGCTACTTTCCCTGATCTGAGCATTTTCATTCTGTCAAGTATCTTGTTGCATGCTTTTTATGAAACAACCTTTCTCACTCCTTTTTTAAAAAGCTACTTCATACCCACCATGCCCTGCACCAAGTAGCTCGTAAGTCTTGCCTTTGCTCCACAGCCAACATGGAATTTATTGAGGGACCTCAGGAAGAGACTGTATGCCTGTTGTTTTCCAGCTACAAATGACAGGGCAATAAAAGCCACTGTGTCTCCCAGCAAAGCATATCTCCTTTATACCCTTAAACTATCACTTTACAACACTACTACATTCTGAGAGAAAATAAATATTGCACACTCTTATCTGTAAGCAGAGCCACACAAAAGGAAGAATTTGGCCATGATCCACCTAGCTTAACCTGCAGTAGCTCCACTTTGTATAGTTAAAAGGGAATATAAGGGTAGATGGCATTTTTAAGATGTAATAGTTAAGTTCTGGTCACATGCTTTAAAATATGATAACAGCAACACTTGAAATCTGGTGGTTTCAGACATAATGTACTTTTTTTGTTGTTTGAGGCCATATTGTGATAGCATCCAGGAAGCATCAACACATTTTAAAACAGAAATTAGAAGGAGCATTGATAAAAAAATATTTTTGTTCCAGTGGTTTTGAAAACCCACTGCTTGCCACCCACACAAATGCTCCCAGACAAGAAGCACTGTGGATGGAAGTACAGCTGGATATGCACCGTGACATCGTGAGGCCCCCACATCTAGATCCCATGAGCTATTTATGGCCTATTCCAACAACTTGTTCCTGCAAAAGCAGATACAGAGTATGTGGAAGAGCAGCTCTTTCTGATGAAGTTCTAACTTCTTACCTGTCTGGTGTAGGCAAAACATCTCCCCCAGGCCCAGCCCTCCCTCTAAGAAGTGAGTTATGGAATCCTGTGTGTGCTAGACAGTCTTGCTTCGGGATTCGCAGCTCTAGCCTTCCTGCTCCTCTACATGGTTTTCGGCTTTATAGGACTTTTTCCAGGATGTGATGTAATTTCCACAAGTAAGAAGAGTGAGAGGTCACCAAAAGCAGGACATGATTTCTACATTGACTCATGATATCCTCTTTTTCTAGAAGCAGCATGTTTTCAAAATTCATCCTCCAAAAGTAGGATTTCTGGCCTGAGCAATGACCATGCTCTTCAACACGAGTTTAAAAAGAAATAAATTTCAAGTGACTAACATTGGTTTCAACTTCCTCCAGTTTAAAAAACAAGGAAAAAAAGGAAACTTTATTTTTGTCTGGACCGGCAGGACAAAGTTCCAGTATAAAGACATCAAATTCTGAAACAAAATCCTTTCGCACACCTGGGTGACCATCACGCAATTACCACTATCAGGCTCAGTACTGATAAGGGTTCAAGTGGCATATTTCTGTTTGACATTCCCCATAAACACAACCTGCTTTTGCCTCAACATACTTGAGCTCTCTCCCAGGCCTGCTCCAGGGAATACACATCATGCTCTTCCACACAGCTGCAGAAACAGTCACACACTAAACCTGCAGTCCAGGCACTTAATACTCCTCACAGGAAAACACATGTGCTAGTTTAAGCTAATAAAAACCCTCTCAGATGCCATATGTACACAGCCCATTCAGTCAGCATTTTACAGTTGCCTCTAAAATTTGTGAAGGAGGAGAGGAGAGTTATTTGACATGCAAAATAAACGTAACTGAAGGCAACAAAGTCAGCATTTTCAGCTAAGTGGCAAATACATTTCACATACTGAAGGCAAGTAGCTTCCTCCTGGCGCCAATTTCCTGCGCCCGTTCCAACCGGCAAGCACTAAACAGTCGTGGCTATCATTCAGCGCATCAGGATTAGAGCATTCCAAAATGGGAACTTAATTTATACCAACCAAAGCACATGATCAACTCTGTGCAAACTCTCTCCAAAGCTTTGATAGTGTTCCAAAGAGACCAAACTAAACTCACATTTGCAAAATGAAGATATAAGCCAGATCTCTCTGAAGTTGCATACCCCATTAACCAAGCTACCGTTATGTGCAAAGACTTATATTTTTACATGAATTCATGTTTCTATCAGTTTGGGGTCCAACATAAATAAATGGTGCAGAGGCCGCTCTTTCCAGAATTCAAAGTTACTAAAGGAGAACTGCAGCTCTGTGAAACTCCACTCACTATCACCTTTCCTCTGCTCCCTTTACAAATAAAGGACAAGTGCACTATTCATTGCTGGAAGAAAAAAATTCTTTAAAAAGCCATGGCCTTCTCAGTAGCAGCTGGTCTGAGCTTCAAGACATCAAATACCTCAGGAAACTAATGGGCATTATATGGAATGAATTAAAAAAAACCCCAGAAACAAGACAAAACAAAAAAGAAATAACAAGCAAAACAAGCAAACCACCAAGCTGGTACTTGGCAGAATTCAGCAACACTGTACCCCAAAACTCTTTGGAAGAGGAGGGACCTTGTAAAAGCAATGCCTAGGACATGTCAAGAATAAACTCAAGACTCTGCACAATACCAAGCAAGAGTCACCCAACCAGAAGAATCCCCTCTGCAGAGCAGTACTTGAAGAGTTAAAAACAATCGCAACCTAAAGTAATGGGCACAAGGAGCCTGGTTTAAGATAACATTGGGCAAGGAAGGTCAGACTTTAAAATACACATTTACACTTTAAAATACGTATTATTACAAGAACCAAAGCATTGGTTATGCACTATAAATGCATTAACGTATCAGAACATCCAGCTGGTAGGACTAGAACAGAACTTCATATTACTGCACTCATTTTTCTAACTTGAGGCATATCTGTTCTTTATATGAACAACACTTCCAGGTGAATAATCGACGGATTTTTTTCTAGGCATAGCAGAATTTTCTAGGCCCTTCTCTTTGATCTGAGATTTACTGTTGCTTAAATTAGTAATTAAACTACACATATCTTTGTAAATCCACATTTTCCAAAGAATTTTTCCCAGTAAGTGATGAAGGAAATGCCAGTCTTATTCCACAGTTAGATGAATTTTGCCAATAATTTTAAAAACTTTTCTTGCTTTGTGGTTTGGAATTTTTTTTAATGTCAAAAGATCATCCAATGTTTTAGCCTATGCCTTACATCTTCTCTGTAGTTTTCAATGCTTTCTCTTTTAAAAAATTGATTTTTGTATGCCCTGCTTAAGCCTCTCAAGATCCCATTATATGTTAGATGTGATATCAACAAAAAACCTTAAATCTAATCTGGACACCAAAGGCCTTACTGGCAAATCAGAGAGCCAGGATTACCCACAGGAATCAAAAATGCTCATCCCACACAAAAAGATGTGTTCAGCAGCAATGGAACTAGCGAAAACTCACACTTGTAGCAGTTATCTTACAGAAGTGAAGCTAGAGCTATATTAAAGAAAGGTGACTCCTTGCTTTAAAAACACTCAACCTCAGTATTTACTAACCCACAATGCAAACCACCACTCTGTGGGACTGGTAACTGAAATATGTGACGTTCTTCACATCACACCATTACTGAGAGGTGATAATGTTTTTTCCACTGTAAAAAGTTCTTTTATAGCAGTATTTTCTCAGTATGAAAAATAAATAATTACCAAGCAAAGTTATTTTCTAAGACTAAGTGAGAAGAAGAAAAAAAGGGGCAGTCCTGATGCACAACCACCAAACACTGACACATGAATAGTGCACATAAAGCTAAAAAAGCTCTGCTAAAAACAACTTTAATGACAACCTCGTGTTTCCCCTTTCCCCAACACATAACACATTAACATTTAACTTTATCAATCATGAGTACTTGTTCAGGGTTTCATTCATAACAATTACATTACACTAGAAATGCACATAAAGGACTGCCTCGTGCACAATGTGCATTTCCTCATCAGCTGGATGGCCAAAGGAAACCTACTAGATATGAAAGTGTGGTAAAGCTGTGTCCCATAACAGGGTATTTGAATCCTTATAAGCTATTGCACTTAGCATAGCAAAGCTGATGACATGAGTGCATGTTTTTAGCAAGCCCATCAATAAAGCCTTCCTCATTAGAAATCTGCCCCTAGCATGTTATATCAGAGAATTTTGCTATCATGTACCACATTACTTGTCCCAGACGGCACGCTGACAAAGAAAGAAACATTGTGCCTATTAAAACATCAAGCTTTACAGTGCTCTAAAAGCGGTAGAAACTCTCTGGTAATCCTTTATGTGGTTTCACATCTTTTGAGTAATAGTAATGTGTATTTCATGCTATGAAGACATGGACTATGTTCATCTTGGGTGCTAAATTACTCTGAAAAACACTGTGAAAGCCCTCTTTTTAGACACTTTGTGAATCAATTGCAGGCTCATGGAATTGAATTTGATTACTTTTTCGCTGTAAAACGACAGCAAGCAATGGTGGTGGCAGAATGAGCAAGCAGTTCTCAGCTCAACACCATGAAGTTACCACTGCGCAACTCCTCGCACAAATAAGATGAGCAATCATCTTTGTTTCAATATTAAGTGTAACATTAAACATGGATTCATACTTTTTTAAACATGGAGAACAGGGTGAATAAGCTTGGGGAGGGGGAATCTATTGCAAACTGGAGGTATTTGTGTACTAACTGGCTACTGCAGTGATGTTTTCCACAAAAATTCCAGCCACATTAGTTTTGGCAGCAATTAAAGAGTACTTCTGGAATCCTTAACAACATTCAAGGAGCGCCTTTTAATTTCACTTCATGTTCTGTAGTCCTTTCTACTCTTTAAAGCAGGGAAAGCAGGGTGTTTTTTTCAATCTTCAACTTGTTTTACTGTTAAAATAAAGACAAAGATGATTCAGTCAGAGCTCAGGCTCAAAGGAACCCCACTGAAGTACTTACTCCTCTTTGGGGGCCAAGAAGCTCCTCTTTTGCTCAGGTTTGCTCTTACTGCTGCTCAGTACATTGTGCAACTCTGCCTGTGAGCCAACACAATCATAGGACCCAATGATAAAAGAAGCTATTCAGAGTTTTGGCAGAAAGAGTACTTTGACATTTTGTTTCAGGATTAGACTTCAGCCTGAGGCTTTAACACTAAGCTGCCCATGGTACCTCACACAGATCTGATTTCTGACACCTCTTCACTCTATAACAATTTATTCTTGAATATCCCCATCCAAGTCAATGGGATGACCACTGAAGCAAGCTGCAATCCATAACAGACAAGCACAGTTGAACCTATCTGTTGAGAAGGCAAGATTACACCCTTACACCACTTACGTCTGAGTACTGAGCCACGTAATCAACAATTTATGCTTCCTGAAAAGAAAACGCAGACAAAAGCCAGTATGTAGCCAGGCATCAGAATTGCAATTGTACCATATTCCAAACACCAGCTAAACTCTTAATAAACCTCTGCAATCACATGTGATGTGTTTACAAGCATGTTCCTAACTATGAAACAATTATACAAGCAACATTAATATTTATACTGATTAACTAAATTAGCATTAGCTGCTGGGCTAGGAAGTGATCTCATGGGGACTGAAAACTCCAAGTACTTGAAAAAGGTAAAAATGCATACCTTTTTCTCCAGTTAAGGGAGAGAAATAAGGACGTACAAAGGGAAATCCATCTCAAGTGCCCTAGGCACCTTGAGATGTAAGCAGCTATGATTTCAGGAGTACCTAATTTTTTCCATGAAGGGACAGCATATGTGACTTGTCTTATACTACCTAACCTAACTAATAGACAGTTAAAAGCTGCAAAAAACCCCAGTCATCCTAGAAGAACTGCTCTGAACTCAGCTTGGATCAACAGCATAAAAACCAGAGGAAATCTGCTGTGGAAATTTACTATCAGTTCTTGCTTGAGAGAGATGTTTGTGTGGGGTTTCTATTTTTGGGCTGGTCTCCCTAGAGAGGTCCATGTGATTACCTTGTCTACCTCCGGTTTCCCTCTCCAAACTCCCAAATCCATGAGTTGATCTGGAGAGATCAGAAGACCAGGCATGTCAGAGGAGATTTAAGCTTCCTGAAAGTGTTGTGAAAATAAGGAGCCCAGTGGAAAAGAAATATCCTCTCTATACCCGGAGAGGAAAGATTTCATGTTAATAAGCACACTGACCGGAATTCCCTAATTTTTATCAACATCCAGCTTCATGAAGACATACTGTAAGTTTCAGCCAAAGCCATTTAGCTTCAAAAGAACAAACAAACAAAATGCAGAAAGGCAAACAGCCACCCACCTCAAGAACCCCAAGCACCCTCGCATCTTAAGTATTTCTATAATAACATAATTTTTCTCTGATTAAGTAGGATTTTTTCTTATTGATTGCTGTAGCCAGAAATTTAAAACTATGAAACCAAGAGGTTTATTTTTCAGTTTCAAAGACAGTTCATTTGCCATGAAACTCAGTATGAAGTCCAGAGTGGAAAGGAGACTTCCTTCATGCCATCTTTACCACCACTCACCCACATGCTACTTCACATCATTACATGACTGTTTCCAGGTAGGAAAGAAGAGCATTTTGGGGAAAAAAAATCTGACGCCTACTTTCAAATAACTCCACAGAGAGATATAATTCTCGGTTCATCAGAGCATGAGCTCAGCAGACAAAGAAAACCAAAGAATCTTCATTCAATAAGGTACATGCATTCATCAGGTAGTCAGTCACTACTTGAATCAACTCAGATTGATTAAACTTCTTTCATTAACTGATTTCAGCTCATCTGGTTTATTAACATCTATATAACCCACCTGGGGCCCTCGAACATCTGCTGCACTTGTCTGATCCGGGAAGCTCAGGCCCCTTTGTTTATTATAAGCATTTCTCAGATTTCTGTTAAGGCCTTTAGATGCCCTTTAGATCTTTCTTAAGAACCATGGCAGCTAGCAGCTCTTATTCTCCATAAAATCATTTATTACTGTTATCCAGCAAAACTGAACACACTTCTCTCATTCAACCTCACATGCTCAAACAGCAATCATGGGTAGGGTTCTCAAAGACTGACAGTTCTGCTGGCCTTCCATAAACAGAGACATACGGTTCGGGCTTATGCCTGTCCACACATTTTCATTTTCTAGATCATGATGGCCACAACAACCCACTGAGTTCAAATGTTTGTAACCAGGAGTAGATGTCAGTAGCAGGTAGGGGTGGTGGAAGATTAAGCATTTCTTTGTGCCCCCCACATGTAGGATGTTTGTCTTGGGCCTCTTCAAAGACTTTTTTTCCTGTGTATTACTCGCCCAGAAAAGCTATCATCCACTACATTCATTTATTGGCATATGAAAAATATGCAATGATGTTCTAATGTGCAAATGGAAAAAAAAGTTTCCATTCTTTAATTTCCTCCAAATTTCTGAGTGTCACACATATAGTATGAATCGATAAATGTTACGGTAAACAGGAAAAAAACAACAGCCAGCATACCCAACCACCATATCCTCAATATAGTTTCTGCCTATTGGATGCAGAATTTGTTCCACAAAAATCAGTTGGGAATTTTCCTGTATTGTATGCAAGATTATGATCTGTAATTTACTTAATTGATGCTAAATAGCTCAAGACTTTGACACATATTCAACAGTTATTTTGAGGTTTATTTGTAGCTGCATAACTGTTCATAATATTCCTTTTGAAAATATTTAAGAGCTAATTGACCCAAGATTTTGGGGGAGGGTAGTGAACTTTTTTTAGAGTACAGGCCATAGGATGCTAGCACACACATTATCTCACACTATATAGAGCTTCACTAAGATGAAAGGCTTAGAGGGCTAACTGTATAATAAAAAGAGCTCTTGTAAGCGAAAGAAATAAATATTTAGAGAGAGAAAATGATCTTTGAATTTGTAAAACCCACCCCACACTGAAGAATCACCTCGTATCAGACAGAAACATCACCACAGGGAAGAGCGGGGGGTGGGGTAACGGGCACAAGCAATAGTCTTCCTTGCAAAAATATTTATCTTAAAGTAGCTAGATAATCTTTGACTTTCAAAACTGCTGAACCAGTTGGTTCTATCTCATGTTCAGCATCATGCTATTAAACCAAGTCAGAAGTTTCTGTGGTTACTATCAGATGAAATAAGCTAATTTCCCCAGAGAATTGGCTACACTGACCAGATGTCTTTAGCCAGCTACTCCCCAGATCGAGCAGGAGCAGCACATGCAATGCCTGCTCTGTTACTATGGAGACAGGTTTTCCCATCCACTCTGCAGCCGGGCTTATAGTAGCTACCAGCTGTTGTCTCGACTTGTGCTCCATCAGGAGAGACTGAGGAAAGAAAGTGGGAGACGTAGGGCTGAGCTTCTCCCAGCCCCAGACCTCATAAACTTTAACCGCAGCTTCCAGCCACCCTCAATCTTCCCAGCCGCTGCTTGGGCTCGTTGCTATTGTTTAAAGCCGCCTCCGGTGCTTCCTCCGCTGGTTTTGCAGCCTCGGAATAGGTCAGTAGCAGCCCGCAGCTCATGGCTCTAACGTGTTCAATTGCTGGGCTGCAAACTTAAGGATTCCCCAACACGTGCTTCCAGCCCAACATTCCCATCAGAATGGTTTATGAGCTTAAATTTAAATCTCCAGCAGAAACCCATTTCAGGTTCCTGACATTATCCTCGCTCCGTACTTTCAAAGAAAAACTTTGTGGATTAATGGCTCCCTATCCATCCTGCAAGGCTGGTTAATGCCTTCAATCCCCACTGCTTTTTAACTCCTGTGGAACTTTAATCCTTCTCTGACCATGCTGATGAGCTGCAGAGAAACAACGCTGGTCAGGATTTTCATTCTTGCATTTTCTTTTTGAATGCAGCCAAGTTCAAATGTCTAATTATAACATTGCAGAGTTAACGATCAATTTAACAAAGGCTTTAGAGTATCTTTGAAGTCATAACAACAAGCCAAAGGGGGGTTTAAAACGTTAACTGCACAGGGAGCCTAGGTAGAGAGCTTTCTTAGGATTATCTCTCTCACTTAACAAAGTTGAGTCATTTCAGAATACTTCAGCAACCCCATGGCTCGATCTGGTTGCCACATAGCACAGAGCTCCAGCTAGTGTTTATTTTATAGCTCTGAGCAGCACCGATCATTACCCTATTAATTCAAGCATGTTTAATTCAATGTCCTTCAACTACTCAGTCATGCCTATTTGTAACTCTTAAGCAACTCCAGAAAGGTACAGCTTGTCACCACATTTATACCTAACAGGCACTAATCGCCGAGGTTAGATATACAATGTAAGTAGGGTATATATAAGGACAGTTAGAAGTGAGATTCACTGAAACATATGATATGCAGCCTCTGCTGCTTTGGCTTGAGGCACGCTTTTCTCCACTTACTGCACAGGCTGAGTTTGCCTTCAGATGTACATAACTCCTGCTGATGTCAGTGTGCTATAAATACACATCAGAGGACACACTCTGACCTGTTTACTTTTTAATCTGACATATGTAGCCACTCATATTTTGTATATATTAAGCACCACTGCCACGCTGAATCAGCACATGCAGAAATAACAATAAGGGCATGCTCAGCCTACAGCAGGATAAAGAGAGCAGCCAGACTCCTCCTTGCTTTCCTGTCACAGCAGCCCTACCAGTCAGCATCACCAGAGAGTTTTACAGGGACTTTTTGTGGCCCCAGCTCAGGTATCAGACAAGGGTGAAGCTGAAAGGCATTAATGTGCCTTAAGGGTTAAGTGAGGAGTTAGGATAACAAAGGAATTACAGATGAGGGGGCAGCCATTCCTGGTCCTCCAAGATGAGCTAAGGGGGAAAAAAACTCCAAAATCTCAGGCTGCCCACAAGATCCCTACCAACACTTTCCTTTGCACTCTGCAGAAGAACAGGGCTGGACATGTTTCCTGTTTTAAATTACAAGTGGGGAAAATGTCTCTCCTTCTTGCTGTGGACAGTTTGTAGTGCTGGGCACTCCAAGAGGAACGTTTCAGGAGTTTAACCAATCAATGTAACAGCCACCCTGTGGCTTGTGCTGAGGGACAGGGCTGTAATGAAGAACTCACAGGCACATAGCGACTTAAATGTGGGGTTTTGTTAACAAAAAACATTCACACACCTTTTTTCCTTAGTGCTGCAGTTACAGACAATGTATGTTGACATGTAGGATAAGTAAAAGCTGGAAAACTGCATCAGCAAAAATCAATGTTTCCTCTCTAAATCAGGCGGTGCAATCGGATTTCCTTTCAGATCTTCTGAGAGATTATATCTTTTTGCTTTCTTCATTTAAACCCAATTTCCCTAGACCTTATCTACATGGCAATTTCCACTTCATGGTGAGTTTGTTCATTACATTCAGGTAGCCGCCCCCACAGCCCTGCCATAGCAAAGGATTACAGATGCTTGAGACTAAAGATCACTTAAGCTCTGACAAAACGTAAGCAATAAAGAAGGGAAAGCAGTCAGTCTGCATGATGCTAAAAAAGGCTTTCAACGAACCCCTGAGTACATCACTGCTGCAACAAGACCATGAACCTGGCTTCCCATTTTGGGAGGGTTTTCACTTAAACTCCAAATGCTAGTCTTTCTAGAGATGATCATGGCACATATATTCCACAGAAGTAAAGGGATAAGTTTTTTGTTCTATTTCAAAGCAATTTTGCTAGAAGAATCACATGATGAAATGGTATTCAGACATTACATCACAACCATGCCTATCCTTCTTTCAAAGTGCACAACACAGACATTGTACTGCAGTGGCAGTACAGAACTGTGTATATTTAATAAAATACAGCTACATCCAACAAAGGAGAATAAGGTATCAAATCTGTTTGCTTCATCATGCTTTGAAAGCACAAGACTTCATTTAAATATGAAAAACAAGCAAGCTCATTAGCTCTTCTGAGACGGTTTAGGACCCTATAATCACGGGGTGCATCACAAGGCACAACACTTATGGTAATACAACTACACAACAGCTACAAATAAGCATTATACTCTGATACAAAGTCTTCATTTCACTATGAAGTGCTTCAGCCGTTTAGCAACCCCTATCCTATCTTACAAACTGATGTTAGCACTAGGAGCAAAATTTGCACACCTGGGAAAAAAGCTGGATTCTTTTAAGCATAAGCTGTCAGAGAGATGGTGGTGACAAGACATCTGTTAACTGACACACACATCAGAAAGATTCGCCCATGCTTTCTAGAGATTTTAGAAACTTGTGCTCCATTTCAGAAATACAATTAGGCTTGCATTCATTTCATCTCATTTTCTGCTCTTAGCTGAAACCCCCATGGCTCCATCCATAAATCTGTGCAGGAGAGGGGCATCTGCAAAAAACACACAGAGGCCCCACCTTTGACATCTCAGCCTCACGTTAGATGGCATGCACTCATACTTGAGCTTCAAGCTAAAGCAGCACTCAGGTTCCTGAAAGCTGTGAAGTACAAACAAAAAAACCCCAAACAGGTCACACCAAGAAAGAGCTTTGCCATACTACTGTGAGGTAAAGGCACTGATTTTCTGCCAGGTGCAAGAGCAGGGATAAAAAAAAAAGAGAGTATGCCAACTTTTCATAGGCCATAGAATTCTCATGCTATGGCATTAAGTTAATCTGAGACCAACAAAAGTTCAAACCAATGATCCAGACTGTGAACAACTGCAGATGCCAAGGAGCCACTGCAGATGACTGTCTCCCACCTCTTATGGCAACACATCACACCCAGAGGAAGACCAGGTGAATCTTTGGCTCCAAAGGTACTCAAGAGAAACCATCTCACAGATTCTGCTTCAAAGGGGTTTTTTTTCAGAAAGAACCACCACAGGGCAACTCAACACCTTACAGTCCCTTCTCACATTTATACAGCTCAGGTCTTGAACACTCAAAAAAGTCAGAGAGATTCTTCATTTTTAGGCATTATGTTTTGTGGTGCAGCACACATTTAAAAGCTGCTACTGCTAACTTGTCACTTTTCGTGCCAATTCATCAAGTAGTTTGTTTCTAGCAGATCATAGCTTAAGTTTTTGGCACAAGAAAGCTCCTTAACGTATTTGTATGACAGCAAAGGTCTCCCTATGCTTAAAATCAACAGTTACGTCTTTCTCTGTCCAAAAGGCACCCTGTTTTGAATAACAGTCACTGAGGACCTTACAACTGCAGTAGATGTGACAAGCAACATGACAGTATCTCACAAATACTAGGAGGACAAGCCACAGTACGAGGCTCTTGTAGCTGAAGTCTTTAATATTCCCCTGCAGAAGGTTGCAGTGTACAGGTGCTTGAGACACTATAAACACTATCCAAAGCTGAAATCTCTATCCAAACAGGAATAAGTAGCTAGGTTCAATATCCATACAAAACATTAGGCAATGTCAACATTTCTCTTGAACTTTTCCTTAAATTGTTTGGTTATGTACCTAAATGATGTATTTATTACCAAATGTGTTTTTAAATGCACTTACTAAAAGACATATACATTGCACTACTGTAATTCTTGATTAATCACCAGTTTCTAAAACATGCATATTACTTTTAAAATCCACCTGTTTTGATTCATCTAATGCCATGCACTACAGCAAGACAGAAATAAAACATGTTATTTAAAGCTTTCCATAAAGCATTTGTCAACATATGTTGACATTTGTCAACAATACTTGATCAAAGCATTTGCTTTGACTGTGCCATATTTATTTAACTACTACTGCTTATTTTAGCCCATATAAAGAGTTCTGAAGAACATAACCTCAGTAGATGCCAGAAGAATGTAGCTTTTAAACATAACCTTACAGTCAAAGAGCAAAACCAAGCTCTAACAACATAAGCAAGCAAAATTCTCTCATGTACACAAACCTTTCCTATGTGATTTTTTTTTTCTTTTTTGAAAGATTCAGTGGCAAAACCGGGATCTAAGTGTTTTCCCTTATAAATAATTCAGAAGACAGTAAAAAAACTCATGCATGGTTGTTGCTATTTGGCAAAAGCTATTTGAGTACATTTGAAGTTTTTACTTTAGTTTTTATTACCAGAAAATCAAGCATTTCACATCAGAGTAGGTTTTCCTGGCTTCTGTGTGGCTTGTTTTCTTGAGGTCAAGTTTTTTTGAAGAGGGGTTGGTTTGGTTTTTCATATGGTGTTTACCTGTACACCAGAATCACATTCCCACACTTCAAGGTGTTTTCTGACTTTATTACATAACCTATAGGGGTGGTTTGACCCTGGCTGGACACCAGGTGTCCATCAAAGCCACTCTATCACTCCCTCAGTTGGTCAGGGAGAGAAAAATCTAACAGAAGATTCATGGGTTGAGATAAGGACAGAGAGAGATCAATCAAACCAGTTACTGTATTGGGCAAAACAGAGTCCACTTGGGGAAATTAGTTTGATTTATTACCAATCAAATTAGAGCAGGATAATGAGAAACAAAACCAAATCTTGAAACACTTTCCAGTCACCCCTCCCTTCTTCCAAGGCTAAACTCACTCCAAAATTTTCTGCTGCCTCCCTGCCGGAGGGGCTGGGGAAAAAGGAATGGGGGCTATGGTCAATTCATCACACATTGTTTCTGTCCTTTTACACATTTTTTATGTAGAAGGATGAAAACACAGTTCTTTACTCTGAATTGGCAGTAACGCTGCTCCAAATCAGAGAGTAGCAATAGTTCGGTGAACTCCACAGCTCCACAAAAGGCCACAACCTTACTTCAATTGCACTGAAAAATAGAACCATTAGGTACCAAACCTGGATTTAAGAACCCTTCCCATGTAGGGAATCAACATCTATAGCTCATCTTTTGAATTATAAGTAAAACCTTTGCTAAACTTAACAACAGTGCAGCAGATACTGACATTTAGGGCTTACAAATGCATTTTCAGGTCTGGTCCACATATATTCATGGTACAGCAGGCAGGGAGGATTATAACAAAATGAGCTAAAAATGCTGCTTTTCAACAGACTTCAAGGTTTGTCATGTTTTACAGGGTTTCCATTGCTAATAATCAGTCTGTCCCTGCCAGCAGAGTTAATTACACAAGATGAACACAGAATTCACAGTGCAGGACTACTGAATGTTTCAAAGATCTGAAAGGTGCTCCAAATGTCAGGTGATGACAATCACACATGAGACTTTCAGGGACAGTTCCCAACCCACAGAGGCAGTCAAGCTGTTTAGGCTCATGAGGGTAACCTCTCCAAACAGCACCTGCATCAAGCCTGCTCTTAGTGCCAATCCAAGCAGTGGCACCACAGGGAGGGAAATTGGAACAAATACAACCCATCATTCTTCAAAGCAAATCCTGAAAGAAAGAGTTTAATGTAGCTTTTCCAGGCCACTCTACTAGCAGTGTCTCTCTCCTTTGGACTCACATTAAAATGAAGTTTTGTACAATTCCACCTCACCCGTAAGTGGTGGTCCAGGAGTCAAAAGCAAGCTCACAAATATTTTTGTTTCTTCTAGACAAAAACAAATCTCCTCAAACCAGACTGCAAAGAGCAAAGGTCTTTGCGAACATAGTAAATGCCTTCAGCTACTTAAAATACAATGTTTATTTTACTTCAAAGATTTTTAGACTAAATTACCTTCTAGCAAAAAAGTGCAAGCAAAATACCTTGGTCTCTTTTTCTTTCCCAACCTCTTAAAACATGCCAGTTGGTCTAGGCCTACATATCACAGGCTAACATAAATAAGTGCATCTTTCATGAAATTTATTCCACAAACAGGAGCTAGACCACTCACTAGACAGATGCAGCAGCTATGTTTTAAACATTCTGGCATCCCTTTTCACCCCTGTTTCCGTTTCCCTGCACCTTCCTTTTGATCTGGCCCCACCCTAGAAGTCAGTCATCTTCCCTGGGGGAGGAAGGATGTACTGGCACAGCTCAGCTCTGCCAGATGTTTTGAGGGAAGTTTCATTCCCCTGCTGCTACTTGTTCAAGAGACAGAGGAGGTACTGCTCCGGGCTAAGCTTCCTGCTCATTGGCTCTAGTTGAGCTTTGCAGCTTCTGAATTAATACCTAAAATAAGAAGCCAATTCAGAAGAAAACAGAAGGAGGGCATATGAGAAGAGATACCCTGTTTATTTGATGGTTTGGACTTCCATCCATTACCAACAGGTAATTTGTGAGGTACAAAATGAGCACAGATCTGGGGAAGTGTCCTTCAGTCAGTCCAGCCACCTACTGCTTTTATCCTTCAATACTTAAGTCTCCATATTATGTTTGGGCCCAAACCACAAAGGGGCCCTCATTTACAGCCAACTCCCAGGCACCACAAGGAGCACATGAAATAAGTGCAGCAATCACAGAAGCATGCTCTTGGAAGCTCACAGGAAGCCCAGGATGGAGATGTGTGAATTTTTCTCTTGCTCAAAGGCAGCTTGCCTGCTTTCCTCCAAGGTCTTCTCCAGCTAAGAAAGCATGAAAAAAGTACAGGTACATTCCTAGAAAAGCCTGAGAGCCATAAAGGCTCTACAGGAGAGAGAAGGCAGATTGCAAATTTTAGTAACACTTAGTACATTAACTATTACAGATTTTTCTTTCAAGAACTGACTTTGTCAGGGAGGGTGAGAACCCAGCCGTAGACTCTAATGCTTGTTCTTTGTCTTTGCTGCCATCACATCTTCTCTTTCCATACTTTGGCCTTTCTTTTTTAAATCATTAAAGGAGACTGGAGAACTGCTTTTGTTGGAACTGGCCCATGAAATAAAAAGCTATATATTCATCTCAGAGACAAGCTCAAATGTAATCCCACAACTTCCTGCTTTATTATCATTTTCCTGACTTTTGAGGTGAAGACAATGAATCCAGTAGTCTGGCACAGTTTAACATGTGATACAGTTTAAGCAAAATTTCTCTTGGGAAAAGGCTTGTCTGGTGACATTGGCAGAACCAGTGACTGACCCCTAGGGAAGTGGGACAGTCATACACAGATGGGAAATAGCTAGGGAGGGACTACATGGAAGCACTGAGACATTAGACCCTACCTCGTGGCTGAAAACTCAAGTGCGAGGTCCAGATGCTAAAGTCGGAATGTGTTAGCATCACTGTTAGGGAACTGACACTGAGTGACAGATAGACCATATTACATAAAGTTCAATTTCTGGCCGCCCACAATGGCTCCTAATTCAAACAAAGGCCTGATAAGCTACTGACAACAAATAAATCAAAGTAAAAAGCACACTGCTTTGAAACTTTAGCCTTATAGCCAGGAACATTACAGTAAGCTCATTTGTAAAAAAAGAACTGCTTGATTTCGACCTAATACTACTTTACCAAAGCAACTGAAAATTATTGATTTCCTCTGTTATGAATTGAGATGAATAAAAACCTAAGAGATTACAAATAAGAAGCCTTCTTTGTTCTGTCTATCACTTCCGCTATGCTGGTCAGTCAGATGCCATTGTTTTTCCTCCTGGTCCCATGGCACGTAAAAGGTATCTAACTGGGAAAGAAAACAAATGAAGAGATAGAAACAAAAATATTTTCCAGAATTTTTACTGATTGTTTTCAGCCTTATGTCTAGGACTAATAACAAGTAAGAAAACCAGTAGCAGTTCTAAAGAATTCCCCATATTGGTTCAATTTTCATTTTTGTTTTAAAATGTTCACAATACCTTGTGTCCTGGAGCCCTTTAAGATAAGGGTTGGGATTAAAATTTATATACAAGTGATTAGAAGACATTTAAATTTTAAAAAGCTGACAGGCAAGCAAAGTTGTACTGTGCATGAGAGCCTAGATGAACATTCAGGAAGGCAATACAAGCTCCCCCAAGTTTTAATTGACATTGGCTTTCTGTGTGTTTGAATTCTCTATGCCTTGTAGACTGCTTCAGTCAGTAATGATTTTTAAGTTCAAGCTAGGGAAAGAATGACAGAAGACACAGTTACACAATGAAATTTGCAATTCATTGAGACATTATAATACTCAGGAAGTCCCTGTTCAAAGGGGTAATGGATAAACAGAAGTGACACTTCATCCCTCATCCAAGCCACCTGATATTTCTTCCTCCACCTCTTACGCCTTTGCACAAAAGGTTTCACTGACAGCATCATCACCTTGTGCCAACTCTCTAAAGCATAGTTTTGCTAAGTGAAAAAGCTCTAACTCAACATCTCCCTTAAACAGTAGGAAAAATTAAATACCTATTAGCAACTTCATCAATGCCTCAACCAAATTGGGGAGCAAGGAGAAAGAAACAGCTGTTTCAAGGACCAGACAACTCAGGTTACTCAGGTAACTGTCATCAGAAAGATGTTTCTCCTGCTTGCCTCCTTGTTCTCTCCATAACACCAAGACTATTTGTGATGCTGTCCTGCACTTTTATGCCGTTCTATGATCCAAAAGGCATGGCAGCAGAATCTCCCGCTTCTCACCTGCTATTTTCCAGACATTCACCCTACCAGATGTAAGTAGCAATGATTCACACATTTGTGGGAAATCTACAGAAACTACAGAGCTGAGGAGTTGTTACATTTAAAAGACTGCTACCCGACTCTACTTAATAGAGACTTAAAGTGCCAGAGAATATTTTTCTGGGTAATCATTGATTCCCTCTTCCTAACAAAAAGCACTAGCAATGCTGCAGGGAGAAAGTAACCAAAAGAAAACTTTTTACCTTCTATATTTACAAACACTAGTCTCTTCTTTCCAAGTGAAAGCTAGTTACAGACACAAAACCAGAAGAAATCAGCAGTTTAAGTACAGATCATAGAATCACAGAATGGTTTGGGTTGGAACGGATGTTAAAGATCATCTCATTCCAATCTACCTGCGATGGGCAGGAACACCTTCCACTAGACCAGATTGCTCAGAGCCCCATTCAACCTGGCTTTGAAGACTCCCAAGGATGGGGCATCCACAATTTCTATGGGCAACCCATTTAAGTGCCTCACCACCCTCACAGTAAAGAACTTCTTCCTAACATCCAATCTAAACCTACTCTCCTTCAGTTTGAGGCCATTCTACCATGTCCTGTCACTACACGCTCTTGTAAATAGTCTCTGTCCATCTTTGCTGTAGGCTTCCTTCAAGGCCACAATTAGGTCACCTTGAAGCCTTCTTTTTTCCAGGCTGAACAAAACTAGTTCTCTCAGCTTTTCCTCATAGGGAAGGTGCTCAATCCTTCTGATCATCTTCTTGGACTCGGTCCAACAGATCCATGCCCTTCCTCTGCTGGGGACCCCAAAGCTGGATGCAGCACTGCAGGTGAGCTCTCACCAGAGCAGAGTAGAGGGGCAGTATCCCCTCCCTTGACCTGCTGGCCACACTGCTTTGGATGCAGCCCAGAGCACAGCTGCAAGTGCTCATTACACATCTGTGAAGATATGACTTGGTTTTAAAGACAGAAACACCCCTGCACATACCCTACAAAATAAATGAAGTTGCCTGGGATGTGAAAGCTAACAGTCCCTTGTGTCTGAACACTTAGAAATCAGAGTTTAGATGCTTTCCAAAAGTCAAACCAACTAATGAAACAGGAGATTGTCTTAATCAGAATTTCTCTTAAGTTCTTTACTAGCATTTCAGTACCATGGTTTGTTGACCTTGAGAAAGTAAAGATTGACAGACTGCCTGCTTGTTTTGGGAATTGTTTGACAGAATGGACACATTTTTGTGTGACTTGATGCATGCCTGAGCTTCTCACCTCTGACTCTCATTGGCCATTAACCTGACATAATCAATTAAGAAGAGAAAAGGAAATTTCACATTATTGCTATACTACTTGGAAGCATTTTTTCTACATCGTAGCATGGAGTTTCCTAGTTCTGTTACCAAAATATAAATATTGGTCTCTGTTCACAAAGTTATTAATTTTAATTACTGCTGCAAACTTCTACTGCTTAAAAGGTCTACAAGATCCCAGATCTATTCCCTCCACCTTATCCACTGTATCACAAATGTATTTGTAAACACATACCATTGTAAAGTTGACTTCCATAAAGTCAGAACACTACCCCTAATTTTCTTGATTTTTTTTTTTCCCTTGCAGATGAGATAGCAACTCCCTAAGCCAGCTCAGAATTAGGAGCAAGGGGAGAATTATTTCTTTACATCCTTTTTAACTCTATTTGTTTTAAAAAGGCGCATGACTCATGGTGGTTAAATATTTAACTGTTTTACTAATGAGCTGACTCCTAACATGCAAGTATGAAAACACGTGTCATTGCTCCTGCAAAATCCCACTCATATCCAAGGAGCTTTTTAAAATTTTTATATCCATATATATTAATATATATAGAAACACACATGCTAGAAATCTGTAAGGTAAATTGCTGTTTTGAGACTATTCTACACACATATTTAGTATTCTGCGTAGACATATGTGGGGGGGAGTAGGGTTTGGTTATGTGGGTTTTGGTTTTTTTTATCAAAACAATTGCAGTGATTCAACCCCAAATGTGCCTGTTATTGTCTTAATAATAACAATGACATAATAGTACAATTATACCCTGTGGGACTGGGCTACACTGACATGTGCAACCACGTGCCCACCATCACTTCAAAGACAGAAAGAGATTGAAGATACTACCCCACCCTGTTGCTCATTCCTGCACTTCTCATCTTGGAGATTACCACCCACAAAGCTGAACAACGGTAACCTGTTGTGGAAGTGCTCTTTGCCCTCTTTGTTACAACCACATTAAGTTTAACCCTCTTTGGTGGCAAAAACATGAAGGGTTTCTGGAGCAGCTGGGCACTGCAGCAGGCTGTGAAAGTGAACACAGTACAGTCCAACTCTGGGCACTGGTACATCCCATGGAGGGGCTGCAGCAAAGAGCTCACAGATGAGTGATTCTTAAGCTCTTCCAGAGAGACATGCTTCTGCATGTTCTACACCCTGCCTGTTCTAGCTGGGTTTGAACTAAATAGCTTTTGTTTGTAGAGATGGCCTAGCTGCCAACTCGGGTTCAATAACCAGCCCTGGATTATGGTAGGCAGGCCTAGACCTGTAGGATAAATTTAATCTCAGCCAAGCTGGCCTCAATCAGCAGTCAAGCTGTCCTGCAGCAAAACAGATGAAAAGTAAACATAAAATGCTACTTAATTAATTATTCAGTCAAATCAATACATGAGAGACACAAACTTCAGTGTGTAAAATCAGGGCCAAAATCTCAGCTTTTGTGGGGCAAAAAAAAAATCCCAACCCAAACCCTTCACAGTTCTAAGTTAAGAAATTAGATGAGAAGTTAAATACATTTTCTTTTTCAGTGTTGTGACTGCTGAGGCCCATCACAGAACCAGAATGCTTGGAGCAGGCCAAAGCTGGGACTTCTGGAAGTCGTGTTTTTTCTGCCTCAGTGCCTGGCTGTGCAAGAGCCCACTCAGAACTTCCTTCCCCTCACCTCTTCAACCACTTTGGCTTTTAAGGCTGCAAGGTCTGTGAGGCTAGGAGCTACCTTTTAGAGCACGTGGCTCCCCACTCTGCTAGGTGTACTTGATCTTACAGGCAGGGCCTTTGGAATGGGCTGTAATGGAAACAACAATAATGTCCTTTCTCAAAAAAATAACACACGAGTCTGCTTGTAAATTGTGTTGCAGATAAAGTTTCCATCACACTTTTAACTATCAAAAGCTAACAAATCTTACTCTACAGTTCCACAAACAGTTTAAGCCAGCACTGTTGCCAAAAGAAGCAATCTCATCTGGCCAAAGAAAAGGTTAATTTGAACCCATCTGGGTTCTCCAAGGCAATTGACAACATAGCTGCATAAATGCTTGTGTTGGCAGAAGGAATGGAGCAGCAGGATCATTTCTTCAGGTGGCAGTGCCAGTTTATGTAGGCTGAAACCCTCTCTTGAAAGTACAGCCTGGGTTCTCTGAAGGATTTATCTCACAACTTAAGAGTGGAGAAGCTACGGATCACCCAATTTTACACATAAAACTGCTAATACTCATTCACCTCCCAAGAATGCTGCGAGGTTAAGCACTTTCGTGTTTGGAAGGCATTACAGAACTAAGATTAGTAAATATTTAATTTTCTCTCCTCCCCTTCCCCCAGCTTTGGCCACTAAGTATAACTCATTCTGAGCTCCATATACTAAATCAATGACTTGGAGCAGCTCCTAGAAGGTAGCTGTCAAGCTCCCTGCCTGTGGGCCAGATGGAGGTCAGTCATCATACGCACGCAATCTGATTTAGAACTGTTCTGCAATACTGCAGCCAAAACAGCATCTAAATGCATTGCACCCACCCGTGCTGCAGGGAACCATGGAATAGACAAATTACCTCTACAGCAGACATCCTTTCTCACCTTGATCTGGGGAACAGCTGCAGAGGAATAAAGGATGAGTAAATCAACTCCTTTTGCATGCGTTCCACGTGTAAACACATCCTGTCAAGCTGACAGAAACAACAACAAAAAGGAGTGTTTCTGAAATGTACCTTAATAAGGATGTTAACAACATGCTGGAGGAAAAAAGAGGTCAGCCTCAGTGTCATTAGCATAAAGGAAACCATCAAAGTGAAGCAGCACATAGCTTGCTTTCACAGACTGGGTGTGAAAACAGGCATTTTGGTTATTTTGTTAGTACTTCAAAGTCCGGCTGCTTCTGAGAGCTAATAACAGCTCTTGGTTCCCCATCACCTTAAAAATATGGTCATGGTCAATGGGGTAGGTGGAAATATCTGATGTAAATGATGCACTAAGGTACAGGTCCCTGAAATCAGTGATCAACAGGGATAGCTGAGCAGTGCAGAGGTTTTAGGACATTTATCCTAATATTTCGTCCCTAGAGGCAACTCAGAAGCCTACAGAACTTGCTCTGCTGCAGAGTCTCTGACTGCTGTGGCTACCAGGGCACATGGGCACCCATCCTTGTTTGCTCCCAAGGCACAGGACATGCCACGAACACAGAAGAGAAAATGCAGTACGTGGCAGCTCTCTGGGCTATCAAGACTTCTCCAGCAGCTCAGTACAAACAGCATGTTCTGAGCTCCACAATTAAACTAATTTATTTTATAAGCTAAGATAAAGTGTAAATGCCCATGCTAAGTACTACTAGCCACTGAATCAACAGCTCTAATAAATTTTCACAAGGCCTTTCTGATTACTGAGATAAAGTAGAATTGGGCCCCACAGTACAACAGGAGCAATCCTAGAAACTCTTTGTGCAAGACAAGTTTAACACAACTCACGCTTCAGTCATGATGACATTTTTTATATTACCAAAATAAAAGTAAATTAGATAAAAATACATTTAAAACATTAAATGTGAGATAAATACAGTTTGCAGTTACATAAATCAAACTCATACTTCCTAGGTTACCCCTAAGTACAAGCAGACTCTGTTGAAGAAATCTTTCCCATTACATCCTGATCCTGTTAATATTTATGCACACAGGAAGCTCCACTGAAGTCATGATGACGACTCATACGCACAAAGTTAAACACACTGCACAACTGCAAGTCTCATGCCATAAAAACTTCACTTATAAATGTAGAACATAATTTAGTTGCCTCTGCCCATATACATTTAAAAGGAAAAACAACCACCATACAGTCCAGCCTTTTTCCCCCCCTCGTCTAAAGCCATGGAGTAAACTCTCAATAGGGCAGAACTGCCAGAGGCTCTACTCAATACAAACGAAATCCAGCTAGAAGTATTTTGTTTTCAAATCATTGCTGAAAAAAGAAATGTTTTATATAAAAATATATTTGCAAAGAAGCATATATATAGACACCTATGAAGAAATAAGAGTATTCTCCCTATGCTGTTTTTCTCTATCTGAGCACCAAGTCAGATATTTGTCACTTTTTTCACGGCCTAGCAAATTTCTAGCAGGATATTCATTTACTCATTCCCCTTCCAAGAGCAGTTAGCACTCAGTGCTGAGATGCACTTTCCTCCTGTCACACACAGGAGTCAAGAAACAAAATAACGAAGCTTTTTAGAAAACAAACTCAAAGAAGTTTAGTTTAGAAACTGCCAAGGAAAAGAAAGGCACCAAGAAATCCAATTGATTTTGGGTTTTTAGCCAGTTAATTGAACCCATTTAACACAACATCGCAAAATAAAGTTGTTAATGCATTTAATTTAAGTTATTTTCTCTCTACTAACTCCTGGAACCTCCAGTCTTCTAAGGAACTGGCACTCAGTGCTTTTCTACACTACAATTACACCACACCTGCAGAGTTTATTCCAGTTTTGCCTACCAAGGGCCACTTAAAGCCATTCAAGGAGCCACCAGCTAGTGACAGCTGGCAAATTCAAACCTGTCTCAGTAGTCTATCACATGTAATCAATTGCAAATAGAACTTCAACAGACTCATCCCATTATTTCCTAGCTAATTCCCCCTGGGAAAACAAGCCAGCAAGCTTCCACTTTGAACCATGAAACTAGTTTTGCCCCTGTCCCTCCTCCCAGCTTCTCCCTTTCCCCTCCCCTCTGCCTCAGTTTGCTGCAGCGTTTCAGTTTTTCGGCTTGATATCCGTTATGTTATGTCAGCTGTTACATTACGCTTAAAACAATAGACTCCAGCTGGCTGAGGTCAGATGTGAAAACAAGGACCTAACAAAGCCAGAGACCCTCCAGTTATACTGAAATTGAGATACACACTGAATGTAGCACTTAATGACAAACTACTTTCCAGACATTTGGGCAAAGCATAAAGGAAACACCTGTCACTGCAAACATTACACACTAATCCAGATAAACTCTAAATTTAAAAATCTTTCTTTTCACTGCTTGGCTATACCGTGCACCAGTATTCCACAGTTTTAAATTCTTTTTCCAAGATGGAATTTGTATTACTCCGCTTGTTTACTAAAATAATAAATAACTAGAAATACGTATCATTTCAAAGAAAATACGTATACTATGTTTCTTTTGGAGTTTACCAAGCAAATGTTTCAAGTCTGACATGGATTTACACCCCAGAAAAGTTGAGTCAAACTTTAACCCTTAAGTAGGAAGCTTGACGAAAGTGAGTAATAAATACAACTGTGACTGAAACATGCCTTTTTCAGTGATGGCATTTTCTTAGCTGCACCTTTGAACAAAATTTATTGGAATGTACCTATTCTTAAAAATAAAAAAACAAACCACTGGTCTGCTGTGTGACTTACGAGAGCAAACACGAGCTCTTGAGAACAGGTGAAAAACTAATAACTCCAGAGAACATATCCCCTACTTATCAAAACCCTACATACAATTTAAAAGCAATGTTTCCTGAAAACTTTCACATTACTGCATTTCTCATATACGACAATCTGGGATGCTTGCTCTGTGCCAAAGGATAACATGGCACCCTGCTCATTTCTGTCTCCGGCAAAGACCCCCGCGCTGCCAGGGAGGGAGATCACCATGTCAGATCATGTGGGCCACCAAGCAGCCAGCAGACGGCACCAATCCATCGCCAATAGCTTGTGCTGGCCCACAATCTGTCACCAGCCCCACCCTGAGCTCCAGGAAGGTTGCTCTTCCCAGAGCCTGTCTTAGTCTTCAGAGTCTGAGTCCCAACAAATGCCTGGTACTTCTCATCCCAATGGGGATAAATGTTGAATTCTGATTCCTTCATGCACAGTGATGTAGTTGCGGACTTTATTTTAAATGACAGTGTTCTGTTATGCCACCACACAACTCCAGGTACAGAAATCCCAGGAAAAGGATTTTTCTTTTCCAAGTTCTTAGGAAAGGCAGAAACAGAAGTAATCAATTTTCTACATCCAAGCCACTCCATTGCAGCAGACTAAAACAAGAATTCAAACCCACAGTGTTTGGACCTTCTAGATTAAATGTATGGGATACATGTAAAAAGAGGTGTGGGATTTTTCCATAAAAATTGCTGCTTATTCTTGTCACATACATCTAAAGGTCATTCTTGGTGGTAACTTTAGAGAAATTTAGACAAATAAACTTTTTATTTTATCCCAGCTGAATAGGAAACAACTAACAATACCAAGAGCATACCTGGCAGGGCATAACACATTGGAAGTCTTTCCATGTATTAACGAGTCTAAAAACTTTTTCCTTTCTCCTCCATGCAAACACTTGCCCAATTCATTTCACCGAAAGCTTTAATTGTTCTCTTTCTTTTTTTCTAGAAGCCATCCACATGATGAGCAATAAAGTAGACCAAACAGCATGAATTTTGTGGCTACCACCACGAAGTTGCCAGAGTTTGCTCTGGCACCAATGTTTACACGGCCCTTTTCTCTCATCTCTCTCTCCACAAATTATCGTTGCTAATTACTCATATAAAATTCCCCAAGCCCATGTGAAAAAACATTTCTTTATTAAGAGTTCACTTCTTCCAAAATGTATTTTTATCTAGTTCAGGACACCGTCCAAGGTCAGAACCAGCCACCCAGGAGAGCACAGCGCGGTGTAATGCTGCCCTCCGCAGATTTTAAGGGGAAGCTCCAGCGCCCTTCTACATGTGTTTGATTTTTAGCACAAGTCGAAACAAAACCAGCTCATCTCTCCCTTACTGGTCTTAGCATGCTTTCATTCCATATCACCTCTTCATTCCTCCCTTGCATTCCTCCTTAACTCAGATTTCATCTACACCAAACCAGAGCAAGAGGCTTGTCTTTAATTTTTTTTTTTTTTTGGTAATAAAAAAGCAACTATTTCATGAATTTGGTTCAGCTGTCCCTAACAGACAGCCTTATTTCCACTTTAGAAGCATCTGATTTGGCTCCCTTTGACCTGCTCAGAATGGACATAAAGCAGAATTTAAGCATGTTCATGCAACCTTCTGAACCAAATGAATTAAATCCTTTTAACATCACATTTACATTAAACACATAACTCTCCTCTGCAGGCCAGGGGAGTTGACAAGGGATTGCTTTGAGAACAGCTGGAACAAGTTAAGATCTTACTACCAGCAACATTTCAAACCAAGGCAGCTGATTTTGCAGTGAGGCGGATTAGAAGCACTCACGTTATCTGCCAGCACAGCTCAGCCATAAACATCACAATCGGGGGCTGAAGTGCAGCCAGAAACACCTGGGTACAGATTCAGGGCAAGATCCCTGTTCCAGCTGCTCCTTATACTGTTACTGATTTTAATTTCTAATCATGTTTTCTGAGCCTTCAAATCACTCACAGCTGGCCTTGTTCCTACAAACTAAAATGTAAAGAAGCCAGCTTTGACTGAAAGCCGGGATTCTCCACTTCAGCTGTCAGTGGAGTGACAGAAAGGAAAGGCTGCAGTGAGTGACTCCCTGGACAGGTCTTTCTGCAGGTCCAACAAAGGAAAAGCATTAAAGACCATAAATCCACTAGACACATCTTCTACACCAGCTGGCCTCACTTTGGGTCAGACCAGGGGACATTGCTGAGATTACAAAGACAAATTTTTCTCTTTCTCAGCTACAGTTGTTCAGAGTCTGTAGACTAGATCAGTCTGTAGAGCTATCACCAGGCATCCTTTACAGATATTAAATCCATTTAATTTTTCAAAAGGATGAAAAATGCACCAATGCAGATTGTGAGTCTGTATTCTGGCCTTCTTAAGCAAGGAAGATAATCAGGACAGAAAAATGCTGGAACTCCTTTGAACTGTGCATTCTCTGTGCTTCAGAAGCAAAAGCTGTAGGTATTTTCCTTTTTCTTTCTCACAAGACCCACAGAACACTCCAGCAAGCAAAAACCAAGGTTTCTACTCAGAACAAAACATTATATTTAAAAAAAAGCAATATAAACTAGATTTCCTATGGGCCTGGACTCTGTGCCAGTTTCTCATAATTGTATGAATAATTTCAATGCTAATAAAGTAAATGTTAATAAACCAAAACCGTTGCCTTTTTATCTCCATTTGTATCTTTTAAAGTTTAAATATTGTTTAATCTCTTCAGTAAGAAGTATGCTAAAGTAGAAAATGAACTCAAAACAAAGCTGGAAAGAGCTTATACCTTCATTATAAAAATATAGCCTTTTTTTTTTTCTTTTTATTTGGTTGGAATCAATATTGAAATGAGATTCCTACCAGAAAATAGCTTTTTCAGGCACACTAAATATCCCTTGGTTCAGCAGAATATTTAATCCTCTTGGATCAGGCACTTGGATTTTCTTAGATCATGCTGAGATAACAGCATTCTGCTGTGTTCTGGCACCATAAAACCCTTGCTTATGAAAATAAAAGAAAAATATGGCCTCTCTGGGAACATACATCTCTGCACTACTTTTTTCCATAGTTTAGACATTGTAGTCTCAAAATCAATTTTTACACAGATATACCACATTCTCTTTATGAGTCATGGCAAAAGCTCTCCCGCACCACTATTTTACACAGGCCAAGTGTACACAGGACTCTTCAAAATGATGATGCTTTCACAGTCTTGGCTCAGACTCCAGCTCACGCTGGGCAAGTGCCAATGACTAACTGGAGTCAAACCCCTCCGACAGCACCATCTAGTGAAAAAAAGGGAAAATAAACACATGCAAATTTAAACAGTTTTCACTGCATTCTGGAAACGAACAAAAGGCCAATTCTCTCCTAATCTCCCATTACAACTGCATTTAGGTATAGCTTTCATCAAGGCTCTTTGCCTTGTGAAGTGTGGTGACAAGTAGAGAAAGATTCAGCAGCTAATTGTAAGCTTTTTGTCTAAATCTGGAACACCACTTGGAACACATATAAACTTGCCCTTGTTTATTTTTCCAATGTTAAGCTTGCGTTTTTCTTGCTTTTATGAGAAATAGAAGTGGTTTTTAATGCTTTAAAATTATTGATAGCATAACATCATCTGTTTCGTGCTGTGGGAGGTGGTATTTTAAGACAAGCAGCTCCAGAATAAAATCAAAATAATATATACATATAATATCAACAACTTTTTTAGCTTTTATTTTCATATTATTGTAATATCTTGTAGGACTATATTAGTGAAGCATGAAATTCTTTTTCATGAGAACGAAGCTGAATGTGCCCTATCTGTAACTTCAATGTGACTAGGCTCGCTGCTTTCAAAAAGACTACCTGCTGAAATTATGTAGGTGCTCAGACCTTTTACAGGGTCAGAACCAAATACTTTGGCTATTTGGAGGAAATAAAGCAGTATAGCTATTAATTGTGAGTGCTTTAAATGGTCTTGTTTAATTAGTTTTCCAGTCAGGAGGAACAGATTCATTTCTTTTCCCAATACGTATCTTCAATGCCATGCAACTCAGGTTTCATGGGATTACTTGAGGTCTCTAAGCACAGACTCTAAATGGCCAAAGTTTCTCCATTTTCACTGCCCAGTTAAGCCCAAGATGAAGCCATCTTCAGGATTCCCATACTCCTGGCAGGTTGCTGGTACACTGCTGCTCCTTTGACCTCTCTCTCACTTAGTGTTAATTTGTTAATCAAGTTGCTTGCCCTCCTTTGCTCACTGACAATGACAATGTTACCCACTTGAATTGTCTGGCTCCAAATAAAAATCATATTGTCATTATTATCATTTAATTATTGTCAAATAATTAAAAATCCTTCTATAGACACAAAAAAGACATTAACTCCTGCCACAGAGCAGTAGAAAGAGTGCTCTCCTAAGCTTTCATTCCTCCTTACAGCACCACTTGGTTTGGAAACTTGCACTCTGTCTTTTCCTGTTTTGTGTCTTAATCCCTACATGCTGTTACACTTTATTTTACTTCCTTCCATTTGCAGGCTCCTTCAACCAGCCCTCTGTGATTAAATCCCCTCTAAGAATTCAGTTACATCTATTTCCAACAACTTGTAATGCTATCCTAAAGTCAAAGAAAAATCTCTTAAGGAATAAGAAACAATAGAAAATTTCACTAGGTAGACGCCAGCAGGAATGAGAGTCTGACATTTGTATTTGTGTTTCAAGATGCCACAACTCCTTGGAACACAACTCCCACTGAAACTGCACAGAGCAGAGAGCACATTGGCCCATCTACTGCTTTGGACTGATGGCTCCCCATAATACCCACAGGTTTCATCAAAGTTACCACAGTTAATCCTTTAAGAAAACAGTATCAGACTGTGCCAATACCAAACAAACAGACAACTGCTTATTTCCCATAAAAACCATGACAGCAGCACTTCAATTTTAGGAATTAACCACAGTTTTTTTCACTATGTAGAACAAGAACACTGATACACCATTCACTGATTCTCTCACTACTTAGGGAGCAAGATAAAACAGAACAGTAGAAATACACAATCCATTACACACTGTGTGTAATCCTGAATGCTTTGCATGCACCTTACACTGCCTGTATTACCCAGCTACAGACACACGCGGCACACAAGATGAACAAACAAAAACAAGCTCCATGGTTTCACAGGGTGGGGACAGGGAATGAAACCTTACTAGTTATGTTGCCACTAGAAGTTGTTTCACCACGACAACACACATGTAAAATATTATGATATATTGCAAAAATGAGTGAGACATTACCAGAAGTTAAACTCACCACAGACACTGGCAGAAGTTACGGATTAAAAACCCTACTAGTTATGGAGTGAAGAACCCAAAACAACTTAAATATGTACAAAAAGGAACTCCAAACCAAAAGAAAAAAAAAAAAAAAGGTACTAAATGCAGAAATCAATGTATGGATCCTCTTAGCTGGCACTAACTCTTATGTAACTCTTACGTTACACCTAAGAGTTCAAACAGCTTACAAGTTAGTTAAAAATAATATACCAGGAATGAAGGCACTTCATATAGAAATAGTGTGACTGACACTAAATTTAACATGCTACATTCTTATTCTTACAGCATTCATATTAGGTATAGAACCTCAGCAAAATTAATAGATAAATAGAAAAAAATTATTATAACTGATGGGGGTCTTCAGTGAGCTTTTTCATGTTAATAGCGGTAATATACGTAATGATATTACTGGAGCATTGCTACAATACCTGTTTTGAACAAATATTTAAAATTCCTAGCTATCATTTTCTCAATAGAGTGCCAGTGTTTCCACAAGTTAAATAACGGTATTTACAAATACAAAGAAATCAATGATTTAGCAGGGGATAATCCCACTAGCAAGGTACAACAAATTTATAAAATTTTGCACGTTTAAAATCGTGCCTCTCCAACCTCAAAACTAAGGCTCTCCAATGAAACTGGAGCTGGCAGGACAATAACACTCCTGAAGCATTTGTTGATACAATTATGTTGCAGCACTGGTGTACTATAAACATGGTGACTGCATTTTCTCTGCTGAAGGGAAAGAGTGTAAGACAGGTAGAGCAAGTTATCTTGAAGTCAATGAACATACAGGAGTTCTCCACTTTTGAAACAAAGGTGGATATGACATCAACTAAATGAAAGGACTTCCACTTACTTTATTCCCCTGCTATGGCCAGGTGTCTGGCCCTCAGCATGGCTGAAAAAAGGATTAACCCAAGCAATAGGAGGGATTCAAGTTTAATTAGAATAGCTGTTATGTACTGGACACACCACAGATGTCCTCAGTATAAGGCCACAGAGGGGACCACTTCATTTTTGGGCTACCATGACTTTTGGCGTTTCTGTGGCTTTAGAGGCTCATGAGGGGAAAGCAGAAAAGTCTGTTGTCGATGAAATCATAAGGAACATTCTGCTTGATATGGTGTTAGCTCAGGAGATCAGAATTTGCACATTAAGAACAAACACACATCAATCATATTCATGTCCACATACATACCATCCAAAATAACGTCCCTGTAGCAAGAGCTGCATACTGCTCAATTGTAGAAAGCACGCTGAAGATAAGGCATATCAGCACAATAAGGAAGCTGTAAATAAAAAGAAATCAAAAAATGAAAATAATGTAATGCAGTGTAAAAAGAACCTATAGGGAGAACAGATAATTATGCCATCACAAATCGTCTGTTTACACTGAAATGTCATTGGTTTTGGATTATCCCAAAACACAGCTGGTAACTTTTGCATGATCCTGCTTCCTGTTGCATAGTTTATTTCTCTTCAGACACTAAGGTTTTGGGTTGGATATTATCAAGTGAAACCACATGATAACACTAGCTTTAGCCTACCTCTAAGACTTGCTGTTTCCGGGCCCCTCATGAAAACATCATTCCTTGCTTTTTCCCATTGTAAGGATTACTATGGTTGAATCACCACACAATCCCCAAACATGTTTCAGATATATGCCTTTTTGCTGTTCCAAAGTCCAATAAACTGAAAAAAAAAAAAAATCACAGCTAAGCCAAAGTTTAACAGGCTCTGCCTATACTGTCTTTTGTAACTGATTCCTAAAAGGGCCCAAATAAATGAACTTTGACATTTGGCATTTGAAACACAACCTAGGTCTGATTCCACCTAGTTCCAAACCTGTGCCGTGGGCAGAGTCACCTACCACTAAACCAGGTTACTCAGAGCCCCATCCAAACTGGCCTTGAACACTGCCAGGGATGGGACACCCACAGCTTCTATGGGAAACCTGTGCAGTGCCTCACCATACTCACAAGAATCTTTTTTCTAATATCTAATATCCTAATATCCCTTTCAGTATGAAGCCATCCCCCTTGTCCTGTCACTACATGCCATGTCCCTCTCCCATCTTTCTTGTGGGCTTCCTTCAGGCACTGGAAGGTCACAATTAGGTCACCCCAAAGCCTTCTCTTTTCTAGGCTGAACAATGCAAATTCTCTTAGACTTTCCTCATAGGGGAGATGCTCCATCTCTCTGATCATCTCAGTGCCCCTCCTCTGGACTCACTCCAGCAGCTCCATGTCCTTCCTGTGCTGGGACCCCAGAGCTGGATGCAGCACTGCAGGTGGGGTCTCACCAGAGCAGCATCCCCTCCCCAGCCTGCTGCCCATGGTGCTTTTGATGCAGCCCAGGATGCCATTGGCTTTTGGGGCTGCAAACACACACTTGTCTTTAGGGAGGGAGTCCTGGTTCCCAGTACAAGATCTGGGACAGCCACCAGGGAGTTGCAGGAAACAGCCCAACTGTCTGTAACCTCCCAGAAATCCTCTTTCCCCATCTGGGGAGCAAGGCTGCCCAGCCCTGCAGCCTCTGCCTTCAAACCTCTTCCCTGAGCAGCTTCAGCTGCGCCCACCACCCACAGGACTGCTGCTTCCCCTAAAGGAACATAATCCATTTGGGAAGAAAATAATTTAAGATCCAAACTGGATGCTATCGACTACACACTAGGCATAGGCAGCTTTCAGTTCCCAAAGAACTGCATGTTTCTTTTAAAAACATGACATCAGCAATCAACAAGACTGAAAACATCCACTTGTTAAACACAAAGTTAGTTGCTAGGGCTGTTTCTCACAATTCTGTTGAGACAAGCAACACCAATCCTTTGCACTCAGCTGAAACTTGCTTCAAAATCCAGTAACTAAATCACCCACCCTGGTAGAGATCTCTAAAACAGTCAACCATTTTTTTAACTCAAAAAAACCCACAACAAAAAAGAATTGAGGTAATGAATAACACTGAACTCAAGAGAAGTATTAAACCAGAACATCAGATTGGCATAACTCAGCTGAGGTTGTGCGAATGAAGGTAGAGGCTCTGGATAAGTGAGCACTTATTTGGGTGAATCTTTTGAAAGACCAAGTACTCAAGAAAAGAAAACTGAGTTAAGGTTGACATGTGCTACACTGCTCAATGATTGCTTTGAGATACAGTCTGTGCAGGTCCAAAGCACACATAGAAAAATGATGCCAGAATCGCAGAACCATTAAGGTTGGAAAAGACCTCTCAGATCAAATCTGACCTTTGAGATTGTACTACCAAATAGTGGAGAAAAAGTTTGTAGGTAATCAGGCGCAAAAATCAAATACATAATGAAATTAAGTTAATAGGATAGAGATGATCATGTATCAATAAAAGAATCCATATAAAAATATACTTTTACCTAAGCAAAATATAAGTATGTGGGTGTTTGATTAATCTCTAAAGTCTTCTCATTTTACCCTGTATCTCTACATTTGACATTCTTAAGCACAAGTAAGCTGTGCAGACAGGGCAGAGAACACAAAGGTGAGTCAGTCACTTGAAACATAACATAAATGTTCCCTAAGTGTCCAGCCCTTCTGTCTGCAATATTCTCACAATTGCATAAGAAAAATACACATGGCAATGTGAACATAAATGGGTTCAGTTGCACAGAGATAGCTGAGGCTCTCTGGATACAAAGTCCAACATACATAGAATTACCAGTTCAAAGCAAACGATGAGTTGCAAGGGATGAGCAGTACCAATTCATATTTACTAGATCCCTTGATAGTAGTAGACATGTTAGAAAGTTTAACTCAGCCAACACATGAAACCACAAGAGGGCAACAAAGCAAAGACTATTCCATTTCTGTCCTTTTCCTAAACTAACACAAAGTTGAAAAGTGACAAAAAGATAAACTTAAGGTCAATCATTTGCCAAATCTCTTTGCTTTTTCCTATTGGGGAAATTTATGGCTGACATAAGAACTGCATCAAGTGCCATTCACCCCACTACCTACTTTTACTGGTTTTCACGTACATGGACCCATTCCAGTCTTACCAATTAATTTTTTTTTCACCCCCAGAAAAGCTCTTTAATTCACTGCTGTGCTCTTTCCAGGCTGATGCATGAGACACCTTCATAACCACAAATACACATTATGCCAATCAAAATAAAGATGTTTGGTCAGATACTGCTGCTTCTTGTGTGTTTCTTTGGCATGAGAGAGATGACACACACAAGGTGCCAGTGCCAGCACCACAGCTGAGCTACTCACCCTGTTACACTGGCATTGCTATTTTGCTTAGATCAATTGCACATAAGGAACAGAAGGTGCAAAATTAAGACATTAAACAAAAATACATTATGTCCTCCTCTGCCATGAGCCTACTGTTTGCTGCCTTCCAACACTCAGCTCTTAGCCTGTTTTTGTTTTGGTATTAGTGGCTCCCTCCTCCACCTCTGAAGTATAAGAAGGGAGTTAGGCACCAGTAAAATAGAGAACAGGAAGTTTGGCACTTTTTTTTTTTCTTTCTCTTTTTTGACAGTTATCTCCTCTTTCTTCAGCCAGAAGTGGAACACAGATCCTCAGCTACTGCCTAGGCAGCAGACAAGTCCACAGGAGTTAGTTACGAACAACAGTTGCAGGGACAGACTCTGCCTCAAACTTGAATTTGCTCATGCCAAAATCATCCTGGGACAACTCAACTGGCCAGCCTCAGAAAAGCAAACAATTCAATTTTCACAAAATAACCTTATGACTCTTAATATCACTTTACTGTGATTGCTATTACTACATTTTCCAAAAAAAATTGCTTGTCTTGATACAGATGCTAAGCATGTAAACTCTTCATCCAGCCAGCAAGTATCAGACAAACTAATGGGCAACTGACTCCACTCCAGTATAGTACATTTTTCCTCTAAAGGAGCCACAGTCAGTAGAACACTGGAATCTGCTGAACTCTAGCAGTCAGACAAGGCTTCATCTCCTGGAAACCAGTCTTATCTCCTGAAACCCATTTCTTGTTTACCCTCTATGCACAAATGTGACCATCTTCAAGAAAGGAAGCAGAGTGATGAGTTCAGGCTCTCATCAGCTCTGATCTCACTCTGTTACTGTGGGGCCAAGCAAGCATTAGAGATGAGAAGATAGCCTGTGAAGTTTTTCAAATTGTCTCTCCCAGCTTACAAAGTAGCATCTGCTTGCATATAGATAAGTCACAGATACTGCATCAGAAGAAGCATTTAAAAATAGCTTTGTGGTTAAGTCACATCTAACAGTGCTATGCTTTTTTGACACCAAGAATTTTCCAAGTGGCTGATCATCTCAGTACTTGTTGACGTGACACCACACCACCACTGTCAAAGCAGCGGGGACATTACAAAGCAGCAGATGTTTTCTGTCATGGACTCAGTTTTTGGTAGACTAGTCCAAGGAAACCTGTGTCCTCTCAGACAGCACTATTCTACTCGAAGCCAGTTTCTCTGGTTGTCTTTGCAACTCAGTTTTCCCAGGCACAGCATACCTGGTGGAGCCAGACCCAGAAGTGGAGCTCTTGGCGTGCATGAAACAACACCAGCGTGCAGCACTCCAGTCACACTTTGAGCTCACGCACATTCCAAGCCTGTAAATGGATTTGGGATGTGTGTCTGTGCTACAGTACCCTCTAGTAAGAAAAGCATGAGTACAGACACAGGTGTATAATAGAGGGTTACACGAGGCAGTGTCTGCACAGGTGCGTGTATGTGGGCAAACATTTAATAAATAATAGATTTTGTCTAGCTTCATTGTGTCAGTCAGACAATTCATGCTATCTTTTGTCTCAAACAGGTTTGAGAAGCCAGAGCACTTCCACAAAAGAATCATTCAGCAGACAAGGGAACACGGCCAGCCAACATATGTGGTGTATTCAGCAACAGATAGGAAATATATTAAGAGCTAAAGGTAGATTTAATATTCTCTGACTGTTCTAGGATATATTTTGACTTACGGAACAGACCCACAGCTTTTTCCCTGACCTCAGTGGCAGCTGCAGGAATTTGACATATTATAGGTAGCTATCAGTACTCTGCAGCCTTCAGCCCTGCGCTGATGAGTTTTTTTCTATATTTAACTATGATTTTTGAACATTAGCATGTCTTTTTTGTGGGTTGAAACAATGTGTAGAATGATCAAAGGAACAATAAACCACTTACTGAGAGATAACCATGCTCATTTAGTGAATGTCACAGGTAGGAGAACTGATAAAGGTTTATAAAATATGTCCAGTGATATGACCAGGAACATTTTTAAAAAGGTGCATGAGACACGCTGGAAGTACTTACCAGATTAATACAGTCTCATGCACATGCAGCTGTTATCATCAAAAACAGCACTAAAATGGGGGTAGATTTCATTCCTTCTTGCAGTGTTTCTTACACCCTCCCAGTGGGAGTCTTTCCATAAACCAGGAAAAGGTTGTCATTAGGCTATAAACTGAGCTGAAACCTTAAAAACACTTAATAGAGGAGAAGGGACATACAAAGTTCAGCTCAATTTATATGAACTTGAGCTCTAACCAGCCTGGAAGACAGACAGTTTTTCCTTGTTCAATGTCATTTACAAGCTACCGTAAGTCTGGGGTTTTTAACCATTTTTATTCATTACAGCTATCAATCTTGAAGGTATCCAACTATCAGTGCCCTTGCAAACAGAGAATATCATTTTAGCTGGTAACTGCTGGATCTGTGCTCTTTTTTTGTTTGGCATGAGTTGCAGTTCATCCTCTGTCTACTGGAGAAAATGACTGTAACAAAAAAAGAAATACTCTTAAAAGAAAGAAAAGGTCTTTTGTGTGCTTCTATGTGCTTAACACTCTACCTAAGGCCCCTCCTTGAAGCTCTGCCCTTATTTTTACACAACTGGATTGTCTTTCTTTGAATGCACAGCTGTGTTCAGTAACATACATGACCAGTCATCTATCCTATAACTCAAGGGTGGTTTTGTTTTGTGGGATTTTGTTAGTTTGAGGGTTTTTCCTACAGAGTAAATAACTTGTTTTTGCCATTTAAGCTTCTAACTGTGACAGGTTTCATAAGTAAATGAAGTAATATAAAGTTTAACCTCCTCTAAGCACAGAGCTTTACAAGGACTGGAAGGATGACATTGAGAATGAACAACACAAATGTGCGGATTAAATTTGGGCAGATTCTTATCTCGAACATCGTAATTTGTAAACTATAATGCTGCTGCATATCCAGTTCACATTAGTTCATTAAAACATATGACAGCATCATTATTTCATCTTTCATCCCCACGGCTTATACATACTGACACTTTTCAGACTGTGAACTCAAAGGTCAACGGTATCAGAAAAGGACATTTCCATGCAGCTTTCCAGGTTACAAACAGAATTACTGCAATGAGGTTTTAGACAGACAAGTTCAGGTAAGAGACACACTGAAGATGCTTTCATTTTGTCATACATTCTGCTGCATTCCATGCCAGCAAAGTAACTCCTTACTTAATTTACATCAGGAAAATCCCCATGAAAAACTTCAACAAGTTTATATTTCTACAAGTCAACATAAATCCCTGACTACCTCACACAGTACTGCATAGTCCTTTCCCCAGACCAAACAAGAAAACATTCAGAACTAACCCATATCAAGTAATTCTTACTGCAGTGAGGCACCAGGTCTTTGTTCTTTCACTCAAGGTATTTTGGGATTGCTTGAGAAAAAAAAAAAAAAAAAAAATCTAAGAAAAGGTAATAGAAGGGGAACAGGTAGAACTTGTAAAATAAAGGACAGCTGACAATAAGAGAAGAAAGAAGTCTATGAACATAAACAGCATTCCTAGGAAGCTAATACAGGATGGTAATTTATTTTATGGGATCATCATCAAAGTATAGTGTCAAGTACAAATACCAACCAGTGCTTTTAAAGGTGAGAAACTCAGGGCTGTTTTTTAAAAAAGAAACAGGATTTCACCAGGCAGAGAAAACTTCCATCCCTAATGAAATTCACGCAAGTAAATACCCAGTATGTGTAGGTCTTATGCTGAACCCTTCAGCAAGTCTAAACTGAATACTCAAAAGACACTAATCCTGTCATGACTATGGAATACCAGAGTACAGTGCCAGGCTACTAACAGAAAGCTAAATAAGAATTTAATTATCCAGCTGGTGGACACCAGAGGTCCTCCATCACTTACTCCATTAAAAATAGAAGTTTGTTTATAAGAGAATGGTCTACTGAAGGTACATTGTTAGAGAGAAGGAGCCCTGTACTCAATTCCTCTTTGCCCGTATCTTAAGCCAACTTTAACACTTCTAATAATGCACTAATTTTGTCAACTACAGTAGCTGTTCATGCATTAGCATGAAAAAAGGAGAAAAATCACTGTAGGATTTAAGGAGTTCGGAGACCAGCAACCTACACAAACCATACCTGAAGACAACAAGTTTGAAAAAGAACAAATACACAAGAAAATACCTTAGGGCCAATAAAAAAAAATTAAAAGTAGGGGTCTAAATCTCTGGCCATGCAGGCTCTTTGCATGGTTTTCTTCTAAGGATTTGTCTTCTCTTCTTCTGTTTTGTTTTTGAGGCAGGGGAAGGAAGGAGGGGTACAGCCCCTCCCCATCTTCCAGCTTCTCTGAGGCAGGAGGATGCCCAGCAGAAGGGGAAGTACACTTGCATTCATGCAGAGAAGCATGATTCCCTCCAGGAACGGGCTACAGCAGTTTCCTGTCCAACACACGCTTCCTCTCTGTTACGTCCAACACAGGTCAAGCTCGTAGACAGGTCACTGTTCTCAGCTGTCACTTGCCATCAAAAACCCTTCAACAGACCAAGTGTGAATGCTCTGTTTGTCAGCTGAGGCCTATCAGATGGAGCTTCCTGTTAATATGTATTTGTTCCAACTCCTAAGGCAAAGTATAGTTGGAGCTTCCTGAAGGAAACAATGCCATCATTTTTAACCAGCTCCATGACTCCTTGTCAAAGAAATGCTGTCTTCTGGCTCCCGTGTGAGAAAGCAGCTTTATTGTATAAGAAAGATCGTATACAATACAGGCTAGTCTGATACTACGAAAAATAGGTTAACTATACAGCTAAACAGGCAAGGCTTCTCTCACACTTACCTGGCTCTCCTGGGAGGTTAAAGTCTGTAAAAATGATTTAAATTACAGGCAGTGTACCAAAGCACAAAGCACACAATGAATCAAAAGTAATTTAGGATACAGCACCAGAATTATTGCAGGAAAGGCCTGTAAGGTCTTGGCAAAGGGTATGATTGCAGTAGAAATGCAAACCAGACGTCAAGATGCTTCAAGAGGAAAGGTTAACTACTCACAAAAAGCACAGTTATTGCATCCTGCAACGAGGTATTAGTTCCTTTGAGAACAGGCATTGATTGAGAGGACAAAGATGATAGGTACTGTGCAAGAAAGTGGAAAATGAGTATGCTACATTTAAAACAAGTGCATGACCAAGAGATGTGAACCACTGCACTGCAGAAAATCTATCAGCACTCCCCAGATAGTTCACAACAAGCTTCCAATGTGCCTCATCATTAACATGAAACCCCAACACAGCAACATGACAGCCATGGAAGGGGTGAGTCCACACATGCAGTAAAAGGGCATCACCCAATACTAGAAATCAAAAGAATTTTTGCAGTTTTCTTTACATCAGGCTTAACTAGGGAAAAACATGTCATTTTTTATCAGCCAGTTCTGGAGTTGTGTTCTTTTAATGAGGGAAGAAGAAAAATGTCCTAGTAACTGAGTGCCACAATACAAGTAGAACTTGTTTTGTAGTTGGAGTTTTATACAGTTGGTCTGTAATTTAGTATCCAAATATTAAAAGAAAATTACTAAAAGTTCTCAGACTATAAAGCGCAGCTTCTGAAAAATTGCCAAGACTAGACTGTTCCTCTGCTTTGCTGTTATCAAACCTAAATTAAATAAATCTTTCTAAATAAAATACTCTTTATTAGAACAAATACTTTCAATAATTACTTTCCTTAATACATAACATTTCTTTAAACAAGTAACAACACTTACTTCCGATGGTTTCACCCGTTTGGCCTGGCTGAACTCTACTTTGTTAGCTTCATCTGACAAAGCAATTCAAGAGCTCTATGTATTACCTGGCTTTTTGGTTGGGTTTTTTTTTTTTTTCCTTCTATTTACTTTCATCACAGCAGTACTGCTACAAATCACTCTGCCTCCCCTACTAAAGATCAGAGAACATTGTATTGTGACCTCTAAGGCACATGCATCTTATCATGCCGCAGAAAACTGGACTTGGTCAACCTTTCAGCTCACAGACCTCTTCCTTAGGGAGCAGCTCCTGGACACTGCAGGTAGCCAAGTAATTAAGTATCCAGCCCCAAAGAAGCAAAACAAGGTAGAAGAAAGGAAACATTGCCTCCACACCAAAGAAGAAGGGCACTATCCCACAATCTTGTACACCTGATGTACTAGTGCATGGAAAGTTGGATGCTAATTGTATGGCAGTACCAATCAGGGCTACGGTTCTAAATGTTTCCTTCATAAAGAAATACCCACATTTCTAGCTCTCTAAAAGCCCCTCCACGACAGGGAAGCAATATTAACATTTTTGACAGCATCCTTTATTCTTCAATTGTTAACAGAGTGAAAAAGCGCAAGGGACTAAAAATCAACAGATAGATAAATATACAAATGGGGGAGAAGTAATCATAGATTGAGCTACTGACCTGGACAGATACGTAATGTGATTTATTCCAAATGCCACAAAAGTGGTACCAGACCTGAGCAACTCTGGCCTACGTCCTCACCTGATCCCCCCAAATGCCTTTTTGAGCTCCTTTCTGCTAGAACCACCGTGTCTGAAAGGCACTTTCATCCATGCTGGCAAGTAAGATGAAGACCGTGAGAAAGATCTGAAGCTGGGATAAGTGCTCTCAGCAGGGTTTCCATTATGACCCTCTGCCTTAATTATTTAAAGGTATAGTTGACAGATGCTTTCACAGAAATCAGTCTTGTCATCGTCTTTTGAGCTTTTCCCCATTCAGCTCTCAGCTGCACTTTTCTAGGGGCACTGGGGGGAGAAACATGGCACCCTTAATGTATTATAGCTTAGAAACAAGGAAGAGAAACTACATAACAGGTTAACATTCCTAAGATGAAAGCAGAGGAATTTAGCAAGCAGACATATTTCCATTTCTAGGGGGGAAAAAGTATTTGCTGAGGGAAAGATGTGATGCTTGAAAGCTATGGCAACTTGACTTCTTAGTTTGCTTTAAGCATGATGGAAAGTTCAAGTGCCCCGGGAAGAAAAGAATGAAGAGAGTCTAGAAAGCCACAGGCAGCTTTTAATTTTATGGTGACAGAGCCTTTCTGTAAATACAAAAATCTCTATAAATACATGCCATGAAATACAGGAATGCTCAATACACCATTTCCTCAAAAAAGCCTAAACAGATTGAGTTTCCAAAGTGAAATCCACGCTATGCTTAAAGGGCTTTAGCTTTGTGCCCTCACCACCCAATAGACAGTTTTCCAGGCTGAAAATTATGAGGAAAATTATTTCCATTATTCCAGCAGTCAAGTTAGCTGTTTGTGGAAATTCCAGTTGTCTATCACAAGGCTAAAAATTCTACCGTATCACTTGAATTCACCTGCCCTGTATCAAACAAGGTAGCATTAAGAGAAAATGGTTTAAGAAAGTTATAATCAGTTCTGAGGCCTGCATCCAAGAGGCATTTCAAGGTGGTTTAGTGATCAAAACACATTTGAAAATGGGACTTCAAACTTGAGCACTCAACTAGCCAAGAAGTTCCTTGTAAGAGAAGTTAAGACAAAGTAGTAACAGATGTTAGATGCTTCATACACCAAACCTTACAGGAAGGGCTCCTAATCAGGAATACAGTGGCTCTACGTAACATTAAAAAAATATAATCAACTATTAATTGGACAACCAACTCTGCTGTGGGTAACAGCCCCCAGGTGCCAGACACACGCTTCATTTTTCACCTGCCCACACGCTTCCAACTCTAAAAGCCATAAGGCATCTAAACATTTCTGGGAATGGTCTTTTGATGCTGCAAGAAAAAGAAATCCTATTTATCTTGTAGTGAAATCTCAGATTCTGTTAGGTAATTTCCAGAACAAGGATTTATCACAATTCATTAGTGAAAAAGACTTGAGAGATGGTAACATTTTGTGGCACATCTGAAGGCCACAGCCTCAGGAGGGGAAAGCTACCATAGTACCATAATTCTGATGTATCATTGCAGGACAGCATGAGGAAGCAAAAGTCCAGTGCCTGAGAGCACACTGCATCACCTGCTATTCCAGTGTTAATACAGACATAAAATTATTTGTGTTACAGCTCTTACTAGGGCATTCAAACTGTACGTAACAAGTGCTTGCTAACAGCATGCAATAGATGCCTGAAAACAGTGACAGAAGTCAGAAAAAGGCAAACAATTGTTTTGCACATTGACTTGAATAATAAATTAAATTCCAGTTAATTATTAATGTTGCAAGGCCCAACATTATATGTAACAGCTTGAATATTAAATAGTTTCAATTACATGGAGGAAAGCACACAATACATCTACAACATTAAGGTATCAAAAATATTAAGTTACACAAATTTAGGAATCAAAAGAATTCCAGAACTCCACCTCCTTTAGGTTTTATAAATAGCAGAAAAATTTAGGGCATTAAACCATAATACATATATCTTCTGCACAGTCCTTTCTGAAAGTGCCAATATTTCTGTGTATGTATTTAGTTTCATTTGTGGTGCTGTGCAATGAACGATAATAAACATAAACTCATAACACATAAAGCTAAGTACAAGGGAGCAAGGCTTGATGAGAAGCAGACCTTGAAGGGCTCTCTTCTGGAAGTCATCATTTCATGGCTAAACTACCAGGAAATATTAAATGATGACTTTCTGTCAAAGTTCAGTGCCCTTAAGATTAAGCTGCCATTTCAAGTGAACGTTTAGAACGTGTCTAAAATGTATTGATATGATCCGCCAACATATTAACAACATCCGTTCGAGTAACATATGACCTCATGGCAAAATTATACTGTAAGGTACTACTCCTGGCCCTGAACCACCAGTCAGTTTGAAGGGGTATTAACAACATTCCAGCAGCATCCAAAAACCTAAGGAAATCATGGGGTCAAGTCCAGCCACCTGTGACACTGCCGTAATGTATGTCCTTCCACCTACACAACTGGCTGCCAGCCTCAATGCTCAATAAGAAACTCTCTCATAGTCATTTGCTTCTTGGGGTCTACTAATTCTAGCAGCTTACTTTTAAGTCATGGGAATTTATAGTTTAGGAGCACATCCTGCAGGTTCTGGTAGCACTGCACTGAGAGAAAAAAGCAAAGCTGGAAGATGCAGAGGAAACACCATGGAATTACCCATCAAGAACACTGAACTTTCTGCTTTGCTTCTTAAAAAACAAAGATTTGTACAGTTACAACAAAAACTAGTAGATGCAGTCTAAAATTTTGAAGGCACTTCTGAAAGTGCATCATAATTAAACCATTACACTTCACATGCATCAAGTAATCCATAAAATCCTTCAGTGTAAGGATCAGATTTGCAGGTGTGTTCTTCCTCCAGGAACTTGGCCATTATTCTTTTTAATAGATTTTTAAGTTAAAGCACTGATCCCTTTTGAACATGTAGTTCAAGTTACAGATACTAATTGTTCCTGACCAATCAATCCCTAGTGAATTTATAAACTATAAAGTTAGTCAAGTAGAAGATTCAGGATCCTTATTCTGTGCTAACTGACAAATTTCACAGAATCTAAAAAGAGGCAAAAATTGTGATATGGAGGACATACTAGTCACCTTGCAAGTCACAAGACAAATAAAAGAAAATGACACAAGATAAAAATAGTTTACCTCCCTTTTGAAACTGCATCTTTAATGAAACATTTACTTATTTCCAAATTATGCTAGAAACAGGCTTGCCCAGATTAAAGCACAACTTCATTTTTAATGGAATTTTTTCCAGAACAAGCTAAGTCCTATGGAGTTCAGAATTTCAGGCCTGACCATTAAGAGGTTTTTTTTTCTTGGGGGGGAAAAAAAGCCTAATTTCCTTGAAGTCTTCGGTACTAATTGCAGACAGAGGGGTCAGAGGGATCACTCCCCTTCTGTTTATCAATGTTAAGACCCAATCTGCAATGATTAATATTGTTTTTAAAGATGCAAAGCACTTCAAAAGCTGCAGAAGACTGAGGAACACCAAAGTCATCAGTGCAGTGTAAGCCTGAAGGACACAGTTTGATTACAGCCATTACTGAAACGGCACCTGTGCCATTGGAGAATACTTTTCTCTGCAGTTTCACCTTCGTCAGTACAAACAAAAGCATTGTTCTACTTGGAAAGTCTTTGGCAGCAGAATGGGGAAAATAACAAATTATCTCTAATGTGCACAGCACATAACATTTGTTTCATAATCTGATGGAGCAAATTAATTTCTTGACCAGCCGACAGGATATGCTTAATTAAAAGAGAAAAAAAAAAAAAAATGTGTGGAAGGGAGCTTTCTTAATCTATGTACTCCCTTTTTTCCTTCTCCAAGGAATTGCTGGGCAGATTCCTGCTCTCTGCAGTCTGCATGGGACTTTCACCTGAAGCAACCCTGAACGTCAGAAACTCAGAACCAGTGAAATCCTCTTGCTTTAATGCTTCTTAGATACTGTTTATTATTTTTTTAATGTTTCTTAGATAAATACAGTAGATGGTGACACACATTTTGACTATCTGCTGCTCAAAGGGCCACAACCATAAAAAAAAGGAAGGAAAAAAGTAAATACCAAGGTGTCTATCCCATAAAACAATCAATTTTTGAAACAACAGTTAGCACCACTGGTCTCAAATAAAATTTAAAAATGGACCTGAGGACTACCAGTTTATAAAGTTTTCCAGATTTCCTTTTATATACTATTTTTCATTCCTCAACAAATACCAAAATCATGTCATGCTACTCTGAAATATCCTAATCAATTTTTAATTGGGAAGAAAGATATAATTTCACATCATTCATCTTTGACACAGACTTATGGGAAAAGAGTATTCGTAATAAAAAAACCCCTATTTTTCATATGACTCTGGCTCCAGACCTACATTTGAGCTCAGAACAATCTAGTACTGCAGATCCATAAAAAGTGGTGCACACCAGCAAACAAAATATTTGCATTTGAGCACTGAACTCCCTCATAATACAGACTTCAACACAAAAAATCAAAAACAAAATAAACCAAAGAAAAACCCCACAAGTATTCTGAACAGTGAGAAGCTTCATTATCTGAAACAACAGTCTCTGAACTTTTAGAAGTGATCTATGAAGGTTTTGTGCCTTGCTCAAGTTGGCAGAGATGTTTCTCATTCACCTCAGCCACTTAAGCATAAGTTAAAACAATATTATGACTCCCACAGCAGAGAGTTCCAGAAACAGGCTCCTTTCTAACCAATTAAAATCCCCTGTTTAAAAGGCTATTTTTTTTTTCCTGAGACTGACTCCTTTACCTAAAAGTAAATCGTCAGATAAATTGCTGCTGCTCCCTACCACCATTAAGAGACAGGAGCACAGGAACAATTTGGGGATGGAAAGTGCCTTCAGTCAAGCATTCCTAAGAGTCCGGGGGGAAAAAAAAGGTTCACTGCAGAAACAAATTATGTCTGCCTGGAGAAACACAGCTGTGGGAGAATCGAGGCTCCTGAGGGAAGACTCCAGCAGATGGCCCCAAAGCAACAGCCAGGCTCAGCACAGCCCTTCCCAGCAGCTTTCTGTACACCCAGCAACGGCAACCTGAACCCCAACTCCGGTTAGGTCTGCTGGTACTGATGCATTTAAGAACTCGCAGTTGTTTTATCAGAATGAGTAAAAGCTTTATTTAATTTTGCTAGTTAGTCAAGAACATAAATTAAGACACAAAACTAAATCTGGTCAAAAGTTGTGATCACTTAGACGTCTATTTTTAAAGTTGATTTTTTCTAAGGACAATATTTCTATTTTTTATGGTTACAGAGCTGCACAGCTTTTCAAAAGCGCCTTCCATTGTGATTAAAAAACTTCAAATCATTGTAGAAAGTATTTTAGGCAGACATTTCCAGTGTATTTTAGGAAGACATTTTCCAGTGATATAAAGTCAGAAAAACGGTAGAGCACATATTTGATTACATGTCATTACTCACACACTTCCAAACTTAGGTGTGTCAAAGCCCTTTTAAGAAACTTAGGTATGATTTCCCCTACAAGAACATTTAAAAAGCACATGCTCAAAAAGCAATGATTTCTGGTTAAAAATTACTGCATTCTGAAATGGGACTTTCAGGCCTCACATGCAAATGTCTTCCTTGAATCTATTCCTTCAGAAAATGTTCCACTAATCACAACTGAAAAGTCAAACTGGCCTTCCTCTGTATGCAGGAAGGTGTGCTTGGACCAAGGAGATGTGCTGATTAATGAACTTGCTGTCTAAGTTAATAAAAAGATAAAAAGAAATAAGATTCTCACTTTTCAATTTTGTAAGTGAGACAACGGGATAAAGAGATCAGATCATAGAATCATAGGATTGTTTGGGTTGGAAGGAACCTTAAACATCATCCAGTTCCAACCCCCTGCCATGGGCAGGAGCACCCTCCACTAGACCAGGCTGCTCAGAGCCCCATGCAGCCTGGTCTTGAACACTGCCAGGGATGGGCATCCATAACTTCTCTGGGCACAAGATTTAAAGAAAAACAGCAGTACCTAGTTCTCTTAGCCTGCTTCTGCCTTAAATTCTACCACCTTCTTATTCGCCAGCTATGAACTTGTCATGCATTAAAGTCCGAGACTTAAAAATTATGTTACAAACCAAGAAGTTAAAGTTCTGCACAACTTCTACCCCAATATTCTTCCTGATCTCACACAGCTCCCTTGCTCTTCCAGACTGACCTTAACTGAAAGCATATTCCATGCTATGTATTGCAAGTCTGCAGGCACAGACCATGTGCTTTGGTCAGGTTAACAATCAAAAAGAGAAAAGAAGTGGACACCAGCTACTTTCTACTTCCTAAGTGCATGCAAACTTCCCCTGCAGTGACCCATGGAGCACTTATCATTTTCATTTGCTAGCAAAGAAAAATGAACAGCAGGGAGATTAGGTGACTTGTACAAGGTCACGTAGCACACGTGATGCAGAGCTGAAGATAGATCCCCAAGGATCCGGCTTCCACAAGCAAGTTTCACACAGCTGGGCCCGCTCTTTGCACTGAAGAAGCCAGCAGGCAAGGGGAGAGCAGCCTCCTACCTTTGCCCAGTGTGACCTACATTTAAGTCAGCACCCCTGAGCCATTCCCCAATTCCAGTACAGCCACCACCAAGCCCAGGCATGGACACTGCAGATGTTGGCAGAGCAGAAGGGACAAAGCTCCTGCATGCCAAAAAATCCAGCACACTCACCAGCTTGCTGGCCACCTCCCCTGGTGCCCAATGCTGAGCACCCTGCTGGTCAGCCAGCTCAAGGGGGAAGGTCTGAAAAACTGGGACCACTGTCAAGAAAGACCCTGACCCAATCCATACACATCCCTAGTGCTCTCTTGTCTTCTAAGGAAAGGCTCCATAGGGGGAGGACAACCTCTGCATTCCCCACCTCAGCAAAGGGGAGACATCCTGCCTGAGGGCCAGGGGCATGGAGGATGTGGGATGAAGATTGAAACTGCTTTGGCCATGCCAAAGGTTCTCACCTTCATTTTTAACACCCATCTCTGTATTTTCCTGTCATGACAAACTACGTAGGTGCTTAAGTAGTAAGAAATTTGCATCTTGTAGAGGAAGTTTACAGAGAGTCACTCACAATCATGGGGAAAAATTATTCGTTTGATAATTTCACTTGAAGGAGGGAAAGGAGAAAGAAAAGTTGTAAGAGTACCTAAGTTGGCCTTGTGGCATTGAGAAAATTACAGAGTGGATAAGGTGAAGGCCTTAAAAACCAAAGTCATCTAGGTTATACCTGAGACTAACTCAAAGGGAGAGACCACTGGTAATGATAACTGAACACAAAAAGGGCAAAATCATCCAATTTAAAAAAAAACCCCGAGGAACAATGGGCTTTATAGCAGCAGCATGTATGCTTACAAGCAGAGCAAGGCTGCATTTATCAAAGATAAAACAAAGTAGTAACTCAAATACAAGATGGTAATAACTTATCTAAGTTTCATGTGCCAAAAGAGACCCAGAAATACTAAAAAAATAAGAATCTGTGTTGAAGATAAAACCCCGTGTAACTATCTGGAGCATTAGAGAAGAATCACTCCTATCAAAGACAAGTGTGTAGCACTGTAGCCAGCTGATTTTTTGCTTTATAAATACGCTGAGATTTAGCTAACAAAGGGTTGAAATGCACCATTCTTTGAAGAAGCTGTTTCTATTCCAGTGACTTCCCAAATACCAAGAGTGTGTTAATTATGCACACAATTTTGCACACAAGCCCATTGTTTGATTCAGGATTTTGTGTAAGGAGAGATCTCTACTTCCACATACGTGAGGAGTTACACCACTGCAGTGGGCACACACACAGATCCCTTTGCACCGCTCAGTCTCTGCAGCAGGACAAGTCCTCACATGAGCATTCTGGACTGAGATAAATTAATTTCTTCCTATTGTAAGGCAGCAAACATCTGCTGAGGCTTCATTTGCTTATTACAAACCTGTGTGACCTTTTGAATGTTATGATGGCCAAATCTTCCAGTATTTCCTTCTGGCCTTGTTAACATTGACCGAGTTGTGGAACTTGGCAATGAGGAAATGAACATTCGAGCAGTGATCAAGCCCAAAGACATCCAGAGTGCCAAGATCTTCAGAGCTGTATTAGGCACACAATAAATCAAAGTGTGAGCATGAAATATCAAAGATGTTTTACTTCATGCAAAGGACAGGAAGATTTGGGTTTCCAATTTTACATCGGGGGAAAGGGAACAAAGGAGAGAATCTAAAGCTATGACACCAGTGCAGATATTTTACTCAAGTCAGCAATAAAACCATCTTTAACCCAAAGCAGTACAAATACAGATTCACAGGTATTAGTGCACACCAAACAAAGAGAGTGACTTGAAATCATTTCAGTGTATATAGCATTCTAAGTTGTTACCACATCATGTAGCATCAATACAGAACAATTAGCCACTGCCTTGTCATCACTCAGAATGATTTTTAAAGCTAAATTAGTTATCTGTTTAAGAACAGAAGAAAAGCAGGATTAAAAGCTTTATCCATACAATTTGTTCCATCGAAGATTAAGCTCTACAGGAAATTACTTTATACCACTAAATTTATGTTAAAACTTACAGATCAGTGTTCCAAGTCAAAACTTATCTTTTCTCAGCTACACACCTCCAGTCTTAGAAGGTGAAAGACACCTTGGTTTGTGGAACTCCACAGAGCTGGAATGGGAAACCACAGCATAGCTATATGCGGGCACACACTTCCCTTAGAAGCTGTGGGATCATTTTATTCTCTGCAATCACAGAATATTCTTGAAATTTTACCTCGTGGTCCATTGTCACACCACGACATCACCCTCAACACACTAGCTATCAGCAGCCTTGGAAACTAAACAGGGTCAGGCCCAGTTACTCTGCTTGGACAGGAGACAGCTTGAGAACATCAGGTGCCATAGGCTCCCAAAGCTTGGCTAGAGTTGGCACTTAGATGCAATGCCAAGGGCATCCAGAAGAGCTTCTGCTGCTACATCAGTAGCAGAAGACTAAAAAAGGGAAACATAGGCTTATTGCTCAATGGAGTGGGGGATTTGACGGCATAGAGACAGATAAGCCAATGCCCCCAATGCCCTCTTAGCCTCACTCTACCAGCAACATCTCCCTGACCTCTGTGCTTGGAAGCAAGGTTCAAGGAGGAGATACACTACCAGGAAGAAAACCAGACAGAGTTAGGGATGACTTGAGAGAAGTCATCCTATACCAGGACATGGGACCAGACACATTGTGTCTGAGGGTGCTGAGAGAGATGGTCTATGTCACTGTGATTTGTCACTCAGGTAGAGTCCCCCTGACAACTGGAAAGAGATAAACGTCACACCCATCTTCAAAACAGCCAAAACAAAAGAATACAGCAGAGACTTTTCTCTATGCTACAGCTGAAAAAGTCACAGCCTACACCCCTATTTTCAGCGTCCTGCTGTAGCTAAGACTGCCACAAACTGTGCTCAATCAACTTCACTGGAAGTTCACCCACAAAAGTACATCCAACCAAGCCACAGATATGAGGGCAAGAAGCCAACAATGGAGCAATCAGGAAAAAGGAAATCCCTTGCATCATCTGTCTGAAACCCTCTGGAAACTGACTCTTCAGGATATAAAGTTCACAGCATACTTTCTAAAGAAATGCAAGCAAAAAAGATTCACGAGTTTCCTGGGCTTTGATCCAGAATAGACTCGAACATCCTTGTCTGTTCATACAGTTGTTGTATAGAGTTCAGAGGAAGATTTAAGTGAGAGGTAAAAATTTTCCACACTAAGGACAGGCAGCCCCTTCCTCATCCTTCTCCAACTTGCCCTGCTTAATCTTCTCATTTCTAAAGGAATGAAATCCTGTTGTTTCGTATTTCTGGGGTGACATGGTACAGAACAGAATTCCATGAATCCAAAAATCAGGGAGAAAGATACAACAGCTACTCCCTTCAAATCAGACATCTGAAGGAATCCTGTGAGTGACTTATCAGTCACCACGCAAGCCAGAAGATGGTCAGCCTGAATGATCCCTGTTAGCATTCTGCAGCTTCTAACATTTTTTTTAGCATGAAAGATGCAGAGGATTCAGGGTGCAAGACTGATGATGTCAGTCAGGTCCCACAGAATCCTAGCAGTCTTTTCCCACAGATTTTGGGATTTGGTAAAGGAAATTTATTTCCACCAGGAGAGAAATCCCTGCATGAATGAGTCCATTAGATTTAGTATGAGAATAAAGTCACTGGTTCTTTTACTTCTGTCCACAACCCTGACACAAATACAGTGTGGAAGTGATCGTCACTCCCTTGTTCTTCCTGTGTGAAACAGTCTTTGTAGGTCCTCATAGGGACCAGAAAAGAAAAAATATGCATTAATTTTGTAGGAAGCAGCTTGATATTTTTCTTAAAATAATTTTCCTCATCATTTGTTGATGGCAACCCATCACAATAATTGCCACCCTGAAACTTAAGAGGGAGGAAAAAAGTAAAAAAAGAAAAAATATACTTAAAAATGAGATAATACTTCAGACTAAAGAGAAGAAAGTCAATATAACGTGCTGTAACCAGCAGGCCTCACAAAGTGTCTGAGATTAAACAGGACAGACTTGACAGGTAACTTGCAGGGGTTAAAAAAATTGCATCAAGAATTTCCCAACTACCAGTTATTCTTCCAGAGAAGATCAGCCTGGTTACTGTCAGGCCACAAACGCTCCAATACACACTCCTTTGGCAGCAGATGCTACCTAAAGATCTTAAAGAGTAGCTCAGTTTCCAGACTTCCATGGACTGCCCCTGTCACATTTTGAGATATTCCACCACACACTGTGATCAAATCCTCAAATCCTATCCCAAGAGACTTACAGCTTTTCCCAAAAAGCTGTGGAATTTAAATTCTGTCTGTGCCATAACTTTAGGGGGAAAAGGTTGGTGATAATGTTCTTTTCTCCCTCACTCATTTTCTAGTCTTCTAAACTCACTTTTTTCCTTTTTTTTCTCCTGATCTGTTACTGCTGCAAAAGGAACAACATGGAAAAAGGCAAGCATGGAAGAATGTCCAATTCAAAATATTTTTCATGCCCCATGAAAATACAAAAAAAAAAAAAAAAGAGAAACAGAATTTTTCAAGAAGAGAATACTCAACAGGGGGATATTTTGAGGTTTTCGGTGTGTCTTGAATTTTAATGAGCTCTCTAACAGCATATTTTAGAGTTGGGTAGTCTTCAAGAAGGGTTAAATAAATGCCGACAAAGTCCAAGGGGGTACCCACAAATGATCATTGTTTGGTATCTCTGGAAAAAATACCCAGTATACCTGGGGAATTAATGCAACTTTTGGGCAATCAAAAAAAAATTCATCTAGCTTTGTCTTTTTGATATGCTGTTGGTTATTCAGTCTCTCAAGCTGTCTTCATTGCAGTTTTGATTCTAGGTCGAAAAACTCATGGGCTTAAAGCGAGTTCCTCTTTTACACAATTGATCAGCTGCAAAGACACTGTGTACACAGTGGCTGGGAGAAGAATGGGCTCAGGTACACACCGATCCACCGTAGTCACAAACTGGCAAAGACAGCAACCATGGATCACTCCACAGCACACTGGCAGCTGTAGTCGGCTCTGAGGTCTTCAGATGCAAATGGCAGAGAGCTCACCATACTTACAAGGGGCAAAGGATATCAAAAAAACCCTCCAAGCTCACAGAGTAACACAAGAGCACATCCATTTGCAGAATGCCACACATCTTCTCCTCCCAGGTGTGTTGACAGCACTCCACAACAATCCAGGCTGATGAGCACACACCAGGTGAACAGCCCGTCCGATCCCCACATGCTATTGTTCACGCACAGGACCTCGTCCTCGCTCGGTTTAAAAACACAGCATGGGAACTCTGGACGCAAACAGCCTTTGTTCCTTCGTCATGACATTTGCAACGTTAAGTCATTAACAGTAAATACGTGAAGTGCAGCAGGTAACATTGTTTCCCCTAGATGCCTACAGCACTTTCTAACTTGTGTTTTATCTGAATGGCTTTTTACCAGCGGCTCCCAAATTAAGCAAGGAAGCAAGTCCAACACATTCAAGGTCACTGTTTGCATGTCCGATTACATTGATGGTTATAACTGTTGTGGTTTTCCACCCTGAGAGGGCAGGAAACTAAAGGTCTTCTGGGTAATCAAATGCACATGTAGAAACAATAAAATACACCCATAAAATGATGAGTGCCAAGCTTATTAATGCAGCCTGCCCTGCCAGGAATGGCAGCTAGTTCTAAGTGTTCTTAGACACCTTTTGCCTCTTTTTTTATGTTTGTTTCTTTCTTTTTGGTAGTTTTCTTGGCTTCTTGGTGGGCTTTTTTAAGTGCTACAGGGGTGCAAATGATCAATGTCCCTAGATGCCACCACAGCAAAAAGGAGAAAAAAAGACATCTGAAATTATTTTCAATGTGATACTGCTATCTGTAGGCACTGCATTCTTTACTCATTCCTGGAATATTGTGTTTAACATAACGACAGATGAATAATGTCATTTCTGCCTAACACTTGTTAAACAAAAGGTGTTACCAACAGGTTATCCTGAAAAACTGGTGTGCCAAATCGAGCAGAGAAAAGCAGAGCATCTTTGAAGGACAGTTTATCCATTTGTCACATAGCTGCCTTCACAAAATACCATCTCATTGTTGCTGTCATCTGAAAAGACACTTAGAAACTACAATAAATTATTTGCAACCACAGAGAATGGCAAGAAAGCACGGGGACTCCACTGAACTAGACATACTTCAAGCACATCCAGATTAGAAAGATATGCTCTCCTTTGAGGAACTCTGAAGTCTAAGAAAAGAAACAACCACAAAAAAGAAGGAAATAGGGAATTGCAAAGCAACACCATGCTATTTGCTAGGGATTGGTGGGATTTCTGTGCCATCAGGTCCTCTTCTAGGCATCACAGAACAAAATACATAACAAGGGACTTGGACACTAAGGTAGGCTTGGGAAGAAAACATTTAACATCCCACTTGCGTCAAGAAAAATTGACTATCTGTGACCACCCCTCAAAAAAGTTCCAAATATATTAAAAAAAAAAAAACAAAAAAAACCCCACACCAGAAAAAGTCTTTCTGTAGATTTTCGTCTTTTTGAGGATTGGGTTTTGTTGGTTAATTTATTTTGATCATTATCTGAAAGATACTAGAATTGAACTTGAACGCATACCCAAATGTCTTCAAAGAGATGAGCACAAGTATGTACAACTTACCTAAGGATGATTTTCAATTGTTGAACCATTTTCCTTTGGCTTTTCAACCATTAGCATGCATTTATTTTGTGTTGCACATTTCATTAATAGAGAGAAAATTTCACAATTGCTTAAACTGAGCAGATTGTTCTAGAAGGTCTCATCACAAGACAAAAGCTGCTAGAAAGAAAAATGGATGCCAAAAATAGAAAACAAAAGGTAAGCAAAACTTGATTTAGCTTCTCTGGCTCTGGTTTTATGTTATTCTAGAAAAATAATTTTTAAAAACTCTAACATTTTGAGTCAGCAAAACTGTCTTTACAGGAGCCTCAATAGAGTGTTCTGGTTCTAAACACCTGAAGAATACCAAACCATAGCCATTCAGCCTAGATTATTTTAATACAAGTTTTTCTTCGTCCCTCCAATTTTCTCACCTTAGCTACTGTACTACTTTAAACTAGATTTAAGCACAAATGTTTCCCACTGTCTCAAACAAATGCGAAAAATAAATTATAGCTGAAGATTACATGATGACAGGTAACCTTGAAGGTTTCAACTGTCAAGATTTAAGTCAACAATGTCCATGATTTCATTCTCAGTGCAGCTTGGCAAGAAAAATCACTGTGTGGCAAAATCAGAACCCTCTAGATACTTAGTATATGCACTAGAGAAGCCATTAATAACTAAAACATTTAGTTACTTTCCTGTATTAGCTGTAATGCTGAGCAGTGAATACAAAGGCAAGGACTTTAGGCATTTGGCTTGTTTTAAGCTTCATTTTTTTTCCTCTTTAGTATTTTAGCTTTGTTGGGTTTTTTTACGTTATTCAGGATGGCTTTTTCTCCCAAACTCCTAAGTGCACAGGTATCTTTAACTGCCAGCAAAACTGTGTTGTCTAAGCAGCAATGAAAATGTCACCCACAGCTTATAAAAATCAATTAGAAAATCTGTCCAGTATGCACAACATATTATTTATACTCTAGATACAAAAGTACAACTACTACTTTAAGTTCATTTGTTACCACCACCTGAAGCCTTGCTGACCCAAAAGCACACCAAAAACCAAACCCCTGGCCATTCTTTGCATTAGGCACCACAAAGGATCTGATCTTTGCCTCAGCTGACACATTCTCAAGCAAAAAATTTGGAAAATATTCCTGATTTAATAGTATTTCATATTCATGTTGAGTTCCAAACCCATTTTTAGTTTGACCCAAAAGGAAACACATTGCTTTCCTCCGTTTCTGGGCACTTTCTTTCAAACAAAGCAAAGAACAGGTTCACAACAGGGACTCAAACACTGTTTACAGACAGGAGGAGCTAAGGTGTAGTGATGCAGACAGCAAATTTAAGCTTAGGAAGCTTTGTGTAATGCGAGAGAAGGGGAGGCAATGATCAACCTAGTTAAGAGTTCCACTGCAATTGCATGCATATGCAAATCTATCTGCCAGAAACTTACAGCACCGAATTCAAGCTGAGTCAAGAAAACCCTCTGCCAGCCAGCAAAAAGTTAGCCATGTGCCATTCTGAGCACACAGAACACACACAATGCCCAGTCACCAGCAAATAAATGAACAGTCACTGTACTATAGGGGCACAGATGTTTTAAAGGGATGTGAGAGAATGTACAGGCAAAAATTAATGATGGGTTCTGGGCTTCTTTAAGGTCAACCTTGGCAGAATATTTTTCTTGGAGGAGGAATTAGATTTTTGGGGCCTCTTAATTACTGAAACTTTAGACTTGCCAGAGAGATGGCTCCTGCCAGCTGCCTGAAAACTGCATAGTAATAGATTCATAAAAGCCTTCTTCACACACCTGAAATCACAGCTTTTAAATGGCTCAGGAGCTAGAGGATTATAGAAGAATGCAGACAGCAGTCTTTAGGTGTGGTAGCTCCATTCAGCAAACACCAAGGAGGCTTTCCAAGCTTTTACACCCCTGCCTCAGCCTCTAATCACACACTAGAGACTTTCTATGCTGTGGAAACACATAAGGGGATGGTAAAGGAAGAACGATAAGTGCTTCCCAGTGTGTTACTGCAGTTATCTGGCCAACAGTGCTTTGAGAGCTTGGAGTGCTCTTCATTAATAACCTACCTGTTGGGTTAATTTCATCACCACACTGATAACTTATCTGTTTAACTTCACTGCTTTAGCTGGTACTACACAAACCTCTGCTCCTTCTTCACTCTGTATTTCTCCTCCTGTTTTTCCTAACAATCAGAGAAAATGTGCACTTGGGAGGCCCTTGACTCACAGGTCAAGATGATGAAAAACAAGTGAGAGTGCATCTCACCAGAGAATAAAGTATGCTTAAGTACTCTCTGAATGAACACTTATACAGCAATTTTTTTATTACTTTTTTTAAGTACTTGGCATTTCAAATATTATATTACACTGAAATCAGCAAGACTTCCACCTACAGAGAAGAATTAAAACTGAAATACAAGTTAAAACAGAAAGAAAAAAAAAATCTCTAGAAGCAAAACAGATTGTCCTTCATAACTCCCTGGAAGAGCTCAGAAGCAGAGTTTCTCAGAAGCCCCATCCTGGTGGCTGGGCTATTGGGCTGCAGGGCTACACATTGCCCAGGACTGGGGCTTCAACTCCCTGGGCTGAGTTGAACCAAACAAGGCTCCTTTCATAACCACCCACCACTAATATCTTTTAGTTGCTTATGATACCTTCCATTCCATGCACTGCACTGTTTTGAAAGGATGCATCCCAGCCTTAAAGACAGTTCTGCTTGAGGCCAGCAAAAGAAGAGCAATTACTGTGGAGGCTGTCTCATGTTACACTGCATCAGAAGACTCCAGCAGGATCCCTATTATTTATTGTTTGCATTGCCCGAGTACCTAGCAGCCTCCACCATGCAGCAGTGTGGTTTTTTGCTAAGCACTGCACACACACACACAAAAAAGCAACCTGACAGTACAATTGTTTAAAAGATAGCTGTGCTCAAAGCAGATTACAGAATATCTAATATCATTGCAGGCCTGAAAGACTGGGTGCCTTTCAGTAGGTGCCAACATTCACCCAAGTATTCAAAATAGGTATTCATAGCTATGTGCACCATACCTTCTGCAGAGCTCATATTCCTTGAATTCCCAACAAGTCTCCTGGCTAACAAGGCTGGGTGTGTAGATGCATTTGTATTACACACTGAGTTTAAGGAGAGTTTTTCCAATCCAGAAGAGGGGATGCATTACGTATTAAAGTTTGCTCTTCAGAATTTATTTCCACACCAGAGCTTACAAGCAATTCAAAAAGCATTTGGTTGTCAAGCTGCTCACAGTACAGAATTAGTGCACTGGTTATTTTATGGTAATTGCACAGCAGAGATCTGGCAACTTTATTAAAAAGCCACTTCCGTATCATGAGTAACAGGAACTCCTTGCTGTAGACAAAACTGCAAATCCATTCCCTGGCTGGAATTGTGAATGCTTAGAAAGATTTTTTTTCTTGAAAGGTAAACATTTCTTATTTCATGAGAAAAAGAAAAGCTAACAAATATGAGGAAACAGTAAAGAAAAATCAAGGCAAGAAGTGAAAAACTCCACACCTTCCATCCATCTAAGCAAAGGCAGCAGCATAGTAACACCACCAGGATACTCTGAATTAAAAGACTTGAACTGGTGACCACTTGAAAATCGACTGATTCCAGCTCCTGCTTCTGTTTAATCACACACAAGTAGCCAGCCAGCAGTAGCTTGGCTATGCATTATTCCAGCAGGAGTGTTCCTCTCAATAAGCTAACTATAGACACAGATAGCTCAGCATTTCATAAGCCAAGGCAGTTTCAACTATGAAATTCCTCATGCAGGAGGAAAAAGAAAAAAAAAAAAAGAAAAAGACAAAACCAACACAAATCCTGGCAACTGGCAACAAGGAAAAGCAATTTCCTTCCACTTCAAGTGTGGACAGACTAACACAGAAAGTAAACAACTGCTCTAGCTTCTCATTGCTGCCTTTCCTAATCTAATACACAACTGCTCTCCCAAGAGTCTAAAGAAGTTCAGACACACACACAAAATAGAGAAACAAAAATGCTGAAGAAAAAAGAATTTCAAATGAAGACAGATACACATACAACAATAACAAAAATAGAAAAATTGTCCTTTCTTTGCTACTTCACCTACCAGAAGTGTAGGAGTTTCTAGGAGAGGCAATGGTATCTATTCTCTACATTTACATGGGGGCCACCAAAATGAGGATGCCCTTTCATCAGTTCTTGTAAGCGCCACCAGGACTGTTCTACATATTATTTTTGTTCCCCTTCCCCAATTTCTTTGGCAGTAAGACAGTTGCGAACAAAATACCCATCAAAACAAGGGGCTTCCTTGACCATCTTAACAAAAGGATGAAAAATTAAATGCAAACAGCCACAGTCACACTCCTAGAATCAGTTATTTCTGGTCAAGTCTCATTTCAAGACTTTCAAGCTGCTACAGAAAGCAAGTTAATTCAGGCCTCATTCCAAGTCAGCTAGGGACATTCCAACGTACCTTCTGTAGCCATGTGTGAAAACCACAGCAGAGACAGACGGGATACACCTGCTACTTAAGGAGTAGACCTGAGATCAGAGAAGTAGTTCCCATTGCAGCTACTCCTGATTAACTAAGTGCTGTCAATCTGCTCCGTGGCAGCTGCCATAAAATACACTTTTTTAAATATCAGCTTCTTATTTTAAAGTTGCAGTTCCAGAGTAATTTGCAAGCTAAAATCCAAGGAATTTTCTTACTACTGTTTTTTTTTAAAGTAGCTCAGATGCACTTTTAATTGCATTTGAAATGATTTCTTCACATCTCAAAAACCTGCATGTCTACCAGTTTGTACTGATACTGTTGTAGACCACCATGGAACCTAATGCCTGCTCAAATCCAGCAGGCTGACTTCAAAAACAAAATCTCACAGCCAAAGCCATCTACAAATGTTGATGCAACTGTTCGAAGTGATTTTATCTCTGGCCCAGTTCCCTAAAGGTGGCATGAATTTTAGCTAAGAGTGTGTGCCACGAATACAGGACCATTCACTGAATACTAACTCTCAAGTTTTTCTATTTTTAGTATAAATGCATAAGCACTACTGCAACGTTTAAAAATGCAATCTAACAGGATTAGGTAACACAGAACCTAGTTTCAAAAGCAATGAACTACTGTTGAAAAACAATATAGCAGCATCTATACTACTAAACCCCGACTTTCTAAAATTCAACATCTTCACATTGTCCTATGCACCTCCAGTCCATCTGTTCTTAACACTCCATTTTGCATTTCTTTACCTGTTGGATTCAATTGTCCTGACTGAATTCTTCCTGAAAACAAAGGATTTCTGCTGAATTTAATTTTGCATTCAGCAGAATGTTGCTCACCAGAAACATCTCTGCAACACTGTCAGAGTTGCTAACACAAGATGACGTTAAACAAACGGCAGCCCTCCACTGCACAGCAATTAAAATTGATAAGCAGCCTGTGTTCTTCAGGACTTCTTTTCAAGTCAAACAGAAAGCTCTGGAATTGCCAGCCACTGGAGATTTTTATGGCTTTGCTTTTTATGAATGCACAGCCTAGCAGGCGATAAGTGCTTTTGTGCGCTTGGCTGGTGTTTGCCCATGATCACGACTGTTGATGGGGGTTTATTGGTGTGAAAGATGCCAACGCCACCCCAAGGACAGACTGGGACATTCCAGCACTTGTCAGAGAGGTGCCAATTTGCCCCTAAATCAAACATGCCACAGCAGTGCTGATAACAGCTTTAGACGTGGGTGCCAGAGGAGAGAGCACTCAGATTGTGTTATTTACCACATCTAGAACAAACAGCCTCCAACTTCCATTGAACTTGTGACTCAGGGGGTAAGAAGGCTAAAAACCTTATTTATGATAGAGTTGTCAGCCAGTCCCTGATGCCACTGCATTCACACTTATCCAAGGGTGCTGAAAGCAAAGCGCTCCAAGGTACCAGAGCAGTACTGGGGGTAAACTCAGAAGCACAGACTGGCTACCTATGTGTACTGTCACTTCATCCTAGAGGCCATCAATATTCCCACAGCACTAGATGATGTAAGGACGCACAAGGCATGAACATCCCTGCTCTAGAAGGTCATGCACAGCACATCACAGCGTATCTACCCAATTAGGTGCAGTCACAACCTCTGTCAGGCTTTGGTCCCAGCGCCAGCTAGGATTGTTGGTGCCTACCTATGCTAATAAGCCCTTTGCCAGCACAGGCACAACCCTGCACTGCTGCAGCTATCGAGCTTTTGGGCCAAAAGCAGCTCACACCCCATCAGCTGGGACAAGTGCAGGGCTTGCACATGCATTCCCTCTGCCTCCATGCTTAACACAGCTTTATCCAGGCTGATCTAGCAGGCACAGCACAGTCATAATCCACATCTAGGTCTAGGAGTGCAGTGGAGACACATCCTTAAAAACTATCTGGATTAGTATAAAATATGGTAGAGATATGAAGTGGAGAGGTTACAGCCAGTAAATCTCACTGTTTCATTCAGGCCCATGGGATGTTGATGCAGCTTGTCTTGTCCACTCCTCTTCTATAAAGTGAGACAAGGCAGCCAGTAACACTCATTTGGAGGGGTTGTGAGGAAGAAGTGAATTTACAGGTGGGCATTCTTCCTTACTGTCTAGGCTATTTTCCTCCGTTTCATTCCATGAGTTCAAACTTATTTCAGCTCATTACTAGAAAGCAGTCATTTTACACTTCAGGAAAGAAAGCGCACATTGCCTGGCTTTGCCATGACTATTTATCTTCCCTGCATTGCAATAGCAGTGCTGTTCCTACAACTATCCTGTAAAAAACATTTCCTTCTTCCCTAAATTTATCACAAGATAAGGAAAAGTGAAGGAACTACTTCCATTACCATGCCATATTCTAACCATATTAGGAAAACCACTTATTCAAAGCAGTGTTCAATTACTAAATACCTTTTAAAAGACATGCCCTATAATACCAGTTTTATTTTACAAGGTATTGAATCAGGGGGATGGGGAAGCAGAGATTAAATGATTTACTAAGAATTGCTTTGTTAGAAGCAATGCATACTGCTTGCCCAACACTTATTGTGCCTACCAAAGCAGGATGAGAAGATATGAGACTATTGATAAGGCGAAGGAATCTTGACCAAAGATCCTGGTTTTAACTTAAAGCTAACTCAAACCAGTCTTGAAGTTTGGACTTAGCCCAGGGGTATAAAGAGCATGCGCAGGGAAGAAAGGTGAAAAGTTCAGGATGAGGAAGACCCTTTACTTCATCTGAGGAAGACTCTTATTTCATCCTGGAGACCCCTGCCCACGACCACCAGACAACACTGCGCAAGCACAACGCAGATATAAGTGACTTTTGGGCTCATTGTAATACGAGGCGAGGCTGGGCGGGGCTAGGCAATGAATATGTATAGGTGTATTGGGAAACTTAATGAATATTGAACTTGTAACCCGATAAATACCAAGCTGAATGCAGCTGTGGGCACGCATGGCTTTGGAGGAATTACCCCCTTGGCGTCCCAGCGCTGGAATAAACATACCTACTTTACTACTTATTCTGGTAGTGGAGTCTTTCCCGCTCATCAGTATGTGCTAATCTCAGCGGTGAAGACAAATTTTATTCTGGTTAATCATTTGCTGGCTATGGGATGCTTACTTCAACTGAGTTAATTTCTCCCTTCAGTTTCTGTCCTAAACTGGCACAGATTTCCCACGGCTTTGGTATTTGACAGGCACTGGTGACTCAAATCCAACAGAACACAAAGTCTCTTCTACACACCAAAATGCCTGAGACACAGGGAGGGTTGGGAGCGGGCAAAAGAGGCACCATATGAAAAGAACAGTGACAATGAAGTCTGCTTCAAACTAACAGATGTGTTTGAGGGGGATGGAGAGAGACCGCAATTCCAAGGAACACACAGCACTTCACTTTAGCAATCAGACAGAAGCATCATCAGATTGCATTTGTTACAGGGAAGTGGAGGAAGCTAAAGATACACATGGCTGCGGGTTTTGAACAGCTTACATTGACTGCTAGCACACATTACATAAACAGACTGATTTCCTCCAAGTTCTTAAAAACAGTTTGGTTACTTACCAAGTCATTTCCAGCAGAATTCCTCAAGAAAAGAATCCCATAGTATTTTGCATATATTGTTTCAATAACAACACAGATCATATACAGGTTTCCTGAAACAAGTGATGTTTCTTTCAAGAGAAATAAAGATCTGATATAAAAATTTCCTCAGAAAAAGCAGACAGCCTCAGCAGAAGCTAACAGCTAGCACCAAAATCTGCTTGAATGTTATCTCCACCCTTTCATGTAAGAAGTATAAGCAGATGTCCCTTTACTCCTACAGATACAATCCACTGAAAATTTCTAGAGATTATGCTCTCTCATAGTACATCACATTTCTGCAGTCAGTTCAATTTCTCTGTTTCACTTTACAGTGAAACTTGATGGATGAATGTTTTCTATTAAAGCCACACAACAAAAGACTACCACAGAAGTCATGAAGAGATAACCTCTGTTTGAAAACCAGAGTGCAATAAGCAATTCACACTCCCAAGAAGGGTCACCATCATCAAAGTACACCTACAGCCTTGCATGTACTGCAAAACCTGCAGGATGTCAAAGCCCTGCTTCTCCCTCATTCTTGAAGCATTTTTCTCATTTCTATGGTTCGAATATGTAGCAGCCCAAATAAGACCATGTCAGAAAATTAAATAAAATCTACAAAGAACTGTGCTGAATGAACAGAACGATGAAGGCACACAATTGACATGACTGTGCAACACTCAGATATCTGTGCCTGGCATACTTTACACGCTGGTGAAACAGGATGCTCAGACAGCTTAGTGCTCGGGTGCTGGATGACCTGTTGACATAGAAAACATCAAGTGAGCAGGTTTATTTTGCATGACGTGCTGAGATAACCAATTATCAATACTTTCCAGGTCGCAGCTAAGACAACAGCATACAATCACATGAAGTTTACTCACACTACAATAAAGCAATACATGTTTAGTTCTTTACTCATTGTCAGGTTTGACCACATTTTAGTGTCTTCTAAGACAGGGGTGAAAAACACATAGCCTCAACTAGATTTATATTAGGGAAAAAAAAATAGGACCTTATTTACTGAAGTTTGTAAAGACCAGATAAAGCCATTGTACAGAATACAAAGACCACTGCTTCTTAACAGGATCAGCGCAGGACATTCTCTACTTCTTGAAGCCACAGGATGGAAGATCTTTGCTCTTGTCTCTTCCCCTATCTCCACTGCCCTGCACAAATAATTGGGCACAGGCATTTGAAGGGTGTAAGAATGAGATTAGCAGCAGCAACCATTTCCTGCATTCATTCTCCTTTGCTCTACTTGTCAACATCCGCACAAGAGATGAGGGACCTTTACTTCAGCTCTGGTGCCCTCCAGCTTATCGTGGAAAAGAAGGCTCTAGTCAATTCCAGCTCATTTTTAGATGACGTGGGGAAGGTGATAGCTGCTGCAGGAACAAACATTCTCTGGAGGCAATTCCTTACTCTGCAGAAATAAAATATATTCCCAAGGACCTCAGCCTTTGTTGTACAAGGGATGAGCAAGAGCTCTGTAATCCTTGCCTCTGCTATTAAACCTGGTGTCTTTGGAGAGAATCCAAGGAAGTTACCTGGTGGGTGATTTACATTCTGTCCTCAAACTGTGACCCAATTTTCTGTACTATCCAACCCACATTAAAAATATGCAATATTAGCACTGCAATGAAAAAATATTGTAAAAAACTGAAATAATTTAGAAGTATCCCTGAGATTTCAGGAATTCATTGTAGGGTTGCAGAGGAAACCAACAACTTCTGAGCACTGGATTTCTACACATCTAAGCTTGCCCAGTCTCCTTGTGTCAGCTCCAGCTGTCTGACAGTGAGCAGCTTATTGCAAGGGTGACCACACTCTGGTCTAAACAAAGGGGACACGCCTGTGTTCTTGCCCAGCCTAAAACACATGCACATAGGGAGCAACAAAGGGAAGACCACTAGTTTTTAGAAATCTACAACAAAACCTCTGGCGAGATGGTAAAAAACCTGCATGCAAATGTTATGTGATTTAACATATTTACTACAGACAAGAGACAACAGTCACCTAGACAAAGTAAAAGTTCATATAGAATTAGCACTGTAAGGTGCTTAGTGTTTCAGGAAAAAAAAAATAGCCTTATTATAAATAAAATAATTTTAAATTATTTCTACACATCCTGTGCACAATGCCTGGCAAGCAGTTTTAATTGCCCTAATTTCAGAGATGAGTATATGCAAGTTTTTCTCTTTACTAGTTGGTCCTTACCTTTTGTCTTTACTAATTGCTCCCACTAGAAAGCAAATAGCTGTTCACACAGCTAAGTTAAACACATGATGATAAATTCTTAAGAATCAAACCAAATATTACTCCAACAAATGTATTGTATTTCCTATTATTGCAAAAGAAAATGCCTGCTCTATTTTGGGGGGATGTGTTAAGAGTAAAATTAATAGATTATGATCAAGAGCACAACTTGTTAGGATAAACAAAGTTATTTTTCTACTATTCCAAGATCTTAGTTCACTAAGAACAGTATATTTCTCATTTGAAGTAAATACTAGTGTAGTTATACAACAAAGCATTTACTTTTTAAATAACCTCAGCAGAATGCAAACAGGGATTTTACAGTTAAGAGTGAAAAATCCAGTTTTCTATTAAAAATGTGACAAAATTGTGTTGTCAAATGAGGTCTCATAGGTCCACTGGCATTAGAAAAACACATGTAAGATGTATGTTCCTACTGAGAGCTTTAATACAAAATTCAAAGATCCACAGCAATATTTGTAGAAGCAGAAGAAACTTAAAAGGATCCAGAAGCCCTGTCCTAGGCTTATTTTGACTTTGGTTAACATTTTTCATAAAATATTAAATCATCACATTAATTGTGAAGAACACATGAGAGAAAACAAAAATACGTATTCTGGGCACCTTGCTAAGAGTATCTAAAGGCCACCTAAGAACCTGCAGTATAATTTCCTATTTCTGGCAGTTTATCACTTTCAAAATGATAAAATTCCAAGGCTGCAGACTTGGTGCTTGATTTATTCCTTACAAAAAGTACCAGACTTTTTTTTTCTTAACCTCAAAAGAGATTCAGCCAGTTTTGAGCAAATGTGTGTTCGTTATCTCACTCAACTGGCAGTTCTGACACTAAAGCAGTTCAGAGAAAAAAAAAACCTGGCTTTTGTCATAGTGGTTGTACTAAGCTTTAGTAAATCACTGGCTTCCCCTGTGCCTATGTTTTATTGTAATGTTTCCAGGTTGCACGTTTTCTGTTGTAACGTGTGGTTATTAAGGAGGGAAACTACCATTTAGGAAATGTGGGACAGTATTTCAGGGGTTTGTGGTGTTTTGTTGTTGTTTTGGGGGTTTTGATTGCCTTGTGGTGTTGGAGGTTTTTTTTTTATTTTAAACTACTCACACTACACTTACACACTTACTCAGGCCCTGCTTTGCACTGTGTGCAATTTCCTTCAGCTCCTTGAACATAGAAAATAGCTGTTATTTTACTATTCTATACCATGAAGTAGGGAAAAGACAAAGAAAGTCCATATATCCTCAAAAACTGGTCATGCCAGGCAAAGGAAAAGCTCACACCAAGCACCTCTCTGGTCCTCCAGGTATGTAGAGTTTGGAAGCCAGAGAAAACTCTTGATTTAGAGCAGCTTTAGAATCTTCTGTACCAAAAAAAAAAAGAAAAACTGTCTAAAAACACACAGTAAAATTAATATTAAATTTGATTACTAAAGCATTGAATACTCCCAGTGTTACTACAGACAGAGAGATAAATATACTCTCACATATATATCTTCCTGGTAGGGGGTAAAAATACATCAGCTACTCCTGTAGCAGAGCCTTGCAAATGCCTGTGCTCTCCCATTACCATGACTGGTATTATAATGGTTCTCACAGACCATTATGCCAGATGAAGCATGACTGCATGAGAAGGGTTAGTACCTCACCTAAAAACTTGCCAGTCTCTGCATTCTGCTGTAACTCAGCCTCCCCAGCAGGTTTATTTGCATCTGGCAACTCTCCAAGACATTTGAAACACGTTGGACCTCTTGTTGGCAGGCAGAAAACACCTTGCCCCCAACAAGACACTATTTTCCATCTGGAACTGAATGAGCAAGTGTTCACAGCTTTTGTGTTCAGCCACTAATGCACATCAAACAATCTATTAACACACCAAATTAGTGAGGTACTGCCAAGTTTAAAGTCAGCTAAGCACTGTGCCTGTGCACAGCTCCCTACAGCATATGTTGGCACCGTTGTTTGTAACACATCCAGCGCTCAGGCATTTGGAGCTCAGCCTAATTAGTTCCCTGCAATTGAATCTCAACTCTAGCCTTGATTCAGCTGCAATGAAAGTTTTGAAAGAGGCCTATCTACACAGCCTTGCACGTTTTTTCCCTGGCACTTGAGGAGCCAGGGCAAGGAAGTGTGCCAGAATTGCCCAATCAACCATTTGACAGAGACACAGAAATGTGAAAACTGCACTTACTGGTTTTCTTAAGATCATTAATCTGCAACTTTTAAAGGTAGGATAATTCTTTTCCTTGGAGGAAAGCAAACATGAGAGAAGGACTAGAAATACCATACTGGAAGACTGATAGGAAAAGAGAGAAGGCCTATCCCAGGAAAGCCTGCCCAAATTGAAAAAAATGCATAATGTATGCATTTCACACATTTCACAGCTCTTTATTTCTCCACTGCACACAACCTGTCTTCACTGAGCATTAGTGTTTGCCACTTTACAGCCTCCTGCTTCCATTGGCTATTAGAAAACCTAAACATCAGTACAATTACAAAGTCTTTTTCCTCCCCACAGAACTACCTTGATTCCATGAATTTTTTTTCAAGTAGCCAACCATATCCAACTACGCATTTCAGAAGAGAAATTGGATTTTCCCAATTATTGCTAGAGGCACCTTCAAAAGGGTTTTTAGTTAGAAGATACCTAGCTTTTCACCTACCTTCCCATTCATCAATCAAAATACATTTCCACAATAATTTTCATACAGCAATCACTGAATGTGACAAATAATGCAAAGATGGTGGTTTAATTTTGATTAAACCAGGCATTATCTACTAGTGTTGGCATTGAGAGGATCTGGTTTCTCATGCTGCTTTTCTTTCTGATGACAGTCAATTACTAAGGAAACTTGGATAATTTTTAAATTATTATTCTTAGCCAATTACACAGCTATGTGTATCCGCATTTTTTAACCTAAGAACTTCTACTGTCCCACTGGGACAAAGAAATGGGGACCCCTTCTGATCTCTAACTACACTGCCACTCAAGGTCTTCATGGCACAAACTTGGACTGGTCTCAGTCACAAGACAGCCAGACAGCACACAGCAAAAATGGAACTTCTGACAAGTTACAGACTGGGAAACAGGGCAAGAGTGGGAAGCTCTGTTCTGGCCAACCCAAAAACTACTATTTCAATCACACAGGTCACAAAGAAGCACCTGCTCACAATACTGTAGCTAAGGGGCTGCACTGCAGCATGCAGAGAATAAGGAGGGAACAACAAAACCCTTATGTCACTTCTCAGTCTTACCTGCAACCAAAAACCTGCCAAGAGCCCAAGCTTCAGTACCTGGCTGATCAGCTAACAGGGCTGCTCCTGCAGCAGCAACTCCTAAACGTGAGCACACTGTCTTAAATGCACAACCAGCTATGGCAATGGGCAGGCAAATGATCTTCCCTCCTTTCTGGGAAAACTTAAAGTCGGCTTTCCAAGCCCTTTTCCTCTCAGATAAAACTGTTACCAAGTCCATTGACAGACACACAGTGTTAGGTTGCAATGATGCTCCCTCTGCTGCAAATTGGCCTCAACTAAACTACCTCAGTCTTAATGAGACACAAAAAGCTAAACCTGGGTATTCCTGCTATTGACAGCAGCAAAAAGAATATGACCATGATGAAATCGTATTTCTTTCTTTCCACTTAGAAAAGCCATGCTTACTTTGGAGGATTTATGTCTCCATTTTTAAAAACAGAAGTAATAATCTGGAAATGTGATTTCAAGCCACAAAAATCTCTAAACATACAAATGTTCGTGTCAAAAACACAGCACTTTGGTTTGCAACTCTTTTCAGTCTCAAAGAATAGTGTGTGCTTACACATGACTTATTATTTTATGGATCTTTTTTCCTCAACAGTTTACACAACAAGTATGAACCAGTAGGTTTGCAAGTATGTTTGCAGAACATCTGGAAATATGGCAAAACCAGGATTTTAAGTTATGCTTTTTTCTCACAATGTAATGTATGTAAAGAGCCCTGTGTAAACACTGCATCGCCTTTAATAATTGATTACTGTGAGTCCTGATTCAGGCAGCTGGAATATTCTATCTACCCTCATTTCCTATCTTTTGTGCACACACATGCAGCCATGCTTCTGAGAGTTCGCCTGCTTCCAGAGACGAGTTTTCCAAATCCCAACCACTGGCCAGTGCAAGCTTATGTAAACAAGTCGGGATTCGAACAAACTCAATGACAATCATTGCTGATTAAACCAAACTTATACAAAGGCAAAGTAAATTGAACCAGGTACAGGCATGCAAAGATAAGATAGAAGCTGATTATCTTACATGGCAACAAAGGAAAGCTGCGACAATAGAACAAACCAATGGTCCATCAGTTTCCAAACTGTTCCCTCTGCTTACAGCCAACACTTCAAAGAACGCAGGGAGTCAACACTGCCAGAAGTCATTATTTGCCATACCAAGAACAAGAGAAATCAGTTCATAACTTCAGTTTCTTTAGGCACATTTTAAGACGCTTATTTTACAATTAAGAGGGTGAGAAAAAGCTCTTCCCTTGAGCACTTAAACCTAAAATAATTATTTTTAACATCTGCCAACTTCACTTATTCTTTACAGTCATTTCCAACACTGGGACAATACCCAAAGATTTCAGTAGGACACTATGAGGGCAGAATTTAAGTTTCTTTTTCCACCTGTCCTCACAGAGGCTGAAAACCTGATTTGTTAAGGCTGCAGAACATTTCACCTCTCAAAGCCACTCTCTCAAGGTGCACTGCTATGGTAAGTGTGATAAGATGCCCTAGCCTGGAAGGTCACAGAGAACAGTGGCGCTCAGTCATTCCCTCACTCTGACAGCCAAGGCGGATTTGGTGGCTCTGGCAGGACATTGCCATCCATACAGCCGTGCCACAGGGTGAGCTCTTGCCTGCAAAGTCCGAGTCTCCAAGCAACTACCAACTGTGTTTGCAGAAGCCATACATGTAAATCCTCAGCCATCGAGCACAATTTACTTGCCCTGGTAAAATTATGTGTATGTATACTGCATGCTTCATCTATTTAAATGACATTTATTACAAAATCAAACCAAGTCAAGTAGCTGAACTAAGAGGTTCTATCACCTCTGCTAGTACTTCTAGGCAGGTTTTTTTGAGTCATAAATTAACAGCTGATTAGCTGTTCCTTCTCCCCACAGAGGCTATTTCCCCAGGCTTCAAAAATCTAGTATAAATGACGCACAGCAATTCATTTCCTGTTCTGCTCACTTGAGATGTTTCTCCTCTTTGGTGTGAGCAAATGAGAAAAATTCTTAGAAAAGACCTGTCTAGAATTCAATTGATTTAATCAGCGACTGGGGTGTCAAATTACTCTGGAAAACTGAAAACATCAGCAAGAGAGAGAATATACATTTTGCATAGTGGAAAACAGGTACTTCAGACACCTTTTGAAAGAAATAATTCAGAAGAAAACAGGTCATTGGCCTCATCTATGCAAGACAACCAGATTCCATCTTTTAAGTCAAGGGTACATGAGGGCTGTATTTTGCTGTCCTTTGCTGCTCACCAGAACATACAGCAACCAAAACAATATGAAACAAACATACCAACCTAGAATCTGCAGATTAAAGCTTGGTGTTCAACTTCTCTTTCCTAAATATACAATATAAAACCGAGGGAAATCAATCCTGAGTATCAGTTCTTAGCTATTAGTATTCTACATACCACTGACTAAGATTCCTGCGCAGGAAAAGGGTGTGACAGGCAATCAGTAGATGTAGCTCTTATCGCTTGATAAACAGTGTTTTAACAACCAGCCAGAGATACAGGTCCAGAGCAAGTTACACGGACTATTCCAGCAGTTGTTCCTAATTGTAATAATTCCAGCATGTAATTAACAACACAGCCACACACTCCACACCATGCAGGAAAGACAAAATTAAGCCTCCAGTGCTTGTTGCTCCCATCACTGGGCTAGATCTTGGCCAAGGCTCTCTACTCAGCTTAGGTCTTTAAGCCCCGATTTAACACCACTCCCGTTTCCTTTCCTTCCCCTCTAAACATTGAGGGCAGCGACCGAGACCTGAAAGCCCCCGGAATAAAGCAGAAGGCAGACAGCAGAGGGAGTCAAAAAGACAACAGGCAAACCAGTTCAGTTTCTTGAACTCGTTTGGGCAGGAGAGACAAACACCAGGGTCCTTGCACACCCCAAGGTAAAACGCAGCTCAGTGTTCTATGAGTGACTTGTTTGTATGCTGACAATAGAACAACCAATTGCTTCCTCCAGTGGGAAAGAAGAACATGCACACCTCTCCGTGTGTGTCCTATGACTCCAAGTCCTTCCCAACTCTGCACCTCATCTCTTGTAACCAACTGTCTGCACAAAGCAGGTCCCGTGCCTCCTCCCGAGGAGACGCTGGGACACAACAGCTTCTCTGAATCAGACAAATCTGCCTTGTCAGTTAATTTTAGCAACAAACTTCTGCTCCGGAGCAACTATTCATCTGCCAATACTCAGCACCTGGCTGGCAGGGATTGTACTCCAAACAGAGCATTCCTTGGCGCAGCAGAAAGTTGTTTTGGGAGCTCAGAAAGAGAGTAGGAGAAGTACGGGCCAAAGATCAGTAACTTAAACCATGATTTAACGGGCACAAAAGCTTATGTTCCACAAAAAGAAGGAGAAAGTGGGATGGCTGAGAACAGTAAAGCCTCAATTCCCTCTGCTGGTGGGAATTAGAGTGAGGCTGCCTAAACGGTACTTGCAGATTGCCTTGCAAGAAACACACAAGGGTGTCAGTACCCTCTTCTGTCTCTTCAGCGCCCTGAGGAATTTGAACAACGCTTAGTATGAGGCTTGAGAATATTTACTGCCACTGTCATTCGTCTTTACATCAGAAGAGTTCTGGAAAGAGGGGAAATGCTGGGGCTAACGCTTACACCATGGGTGTGTCTTGTGGGGAAGACAGGCAATAACTTACACATCACAAAATGTTAATTCTTGCACAGGTAGGATTAATCCACACTGCTAACACTCGCAAAAAAAAAAAAAAAAGTTAATACTCTGGCTTGAACCTTAGGTAGAAAAAGGAATATAACCTTGTTTTTTGTTTTTCAGAGCTTTCCTAGACTCGCTGTTAAGATTCAGAGAAGATTAGTTAAGATATTGAACACAGTTTACTGCCCCTTCTATACATAATTTGAGATACCTGAAAGGTCAGAAACCATAAGAGATGGCTGCCTAAAACTCCTTTTGAGGGGAAAAAAAAGGAGCTCCGATTCCTGAAAGTGTTTTACGTTGTTCAACCACAGCTATTAGGCACTTCATAATTACGGCCATTACTCATTTTCTCATCTGATGGCATTATAACACTAAAGAGAATGCAGCCCATAATTATCTCAGCAGTTGCACACAGTCATCCCCCAATTACATACACTCAGAGGACAGCTGTTTCCCCTCCACTAAAATAAAGTTGGTACCACTTAACCTGAGGACCTTAACACTCAGAAACTTCAAGTATGGAATAGAAGCACAAAATCCTGAAGTGACTTTAGATAGCAGCTACTTAGAAATAGAACTTAAAATCAGAATACAATAACAAAATCATAAAAACTGACTTTGGTGTCTTTTGTCTTAGGATTTTGACCACAAAATGCCTTTCCCTCTAGCTGTTGGAACAAGCATGTATATGTGTCATGGATATATGTACACATGTGTGTTTGTGCATGAATACAACAAACACACACCACATTCCTACCTGACCTTCTTACCTACATTTAACACACACCAATTGCCCAAGGGTCACACAAGCCTTCAGCAACACCTCGATGGAAAGGCAACGATTTCTCACGGAGGCGCTTGTTGGGATGCTCATGCACCACAGACCTACCACTCGCTGGCTTAGGTTTGACACTGCACTCCACAGACAGCATTATAGACAAAGCAACTTTCAACCTGCCCGCAATTAAACAACACGCTCCAAACACCATCTCCTTCCTGTCATAACGGGTAGCACACGGAGTTAGAGCCAGGGGCAATAAAAGGGGCGAGGAAAAGGAGCATCACCTGTTTCTCATCCTCCCCTGACACGGCTGCAACACTGATAATCGATAGCACCTGTTCAAGTAGAAACTGCTGCTGTGCAGTGAGCATCGGCATCACACAGATGTCACTGCATATGAAAGCAGGAGTCATGCATCAAAAATTAATAAAGAATGGATGATACTGCTGCCTACTTCATTTCCACGTTCAGTATGAACAACTTATTTCAACTCCCCAGATAGCCTTCTGAAGAAAATTGCCTGAAACCAGCTCCTGCTCTATCTGATAGCTACACCTTAGGGCTCCTGACCTGAGATACAGCATTTCTCTTAACTAAAAAGGGAAACTTTCCCCCGGAGGGTGACTTTTGTTTTACTTCACACCTGTGGGGAAAAAAAACCCGCAAACCACCCACAGCCCAAAAGAACCCTATCTGCACGATGTCCAATCCCGGAGCACCGGGCTGGTCTGGAAGGCTCCGGCCGCCGGGGCTGCCGCTGTGCCGCCTCCGGGGGGAGGACGAGCGGGGCGCGGGGAGGGGCCCGGCGGCAGCGGCTCCTCAGGCTGCGGCTGAGGGCGGCCCCGGCGCCCCCGGCACCGCTGGGGCAGCGCTCCAGCGGCGGTAACGGGAGCGCGGAGCAGGTGCCCGGCGGCAGCGGGGCGCTACTCACACGGTGAAGTGGTACACGAAGCACTTCCATCCCGTGGGCCGCTCTAAGAAGTTGTAGACCCTGCCCTGGACGCTGCTGCGGCTCAGCAGGGGCTTGCGGAGGCTGTAGATGGAGACGCGGGGGTCCAGGCTGACGGGGGGCCGCGGGCAGTCGCCGCTCACCACCACCACCTCGCTTCGCAGGCGCGGCGCCCGCTCCCGCTCCGGCGCGGGGCTGCACCCCGCGGGCGCCTGCCCGCCCTGCGCGCCCGGCAGCGGGGCGTAGTGGGCGTTCGGGGTGCTCTCGGCCAGCTCCAGCGCCGCCGCCTTCTTGCCGGGTGTCATGCTGCCTCTCCTGGGCAGCGACAGCCGGCCCAGGCTGCGGCTCTTGGGCTCGCCCGGCGGGGAGCTGGAGGACATGGCTGGGGCGGCGCGGCGATGCCCCGGGAGCTGCGGGCAGCGCCGGGCGCCCCGTCCCGCCGCCGACACCGCTGGCCCGGCCCCCGCGGGGCGGCCCCGGCCGGGAAAGGTGCGGGGAAGCGGGGGCGGGCCCGGGCACAGTCCCGGTGCGGCCCAGCGGGAGGCGCTGCCCCAGGCAGGCACCTGCGGGAGCTCCGCGTGGCGCCTGGATCCTCTCCGTGTCACGCTCAAAAGTGTCACTGTCCTCATTGCTGACCTTCGCCTGCATCACCTGTGCCCTTGTCACCGGTATGGCTGCGTGGAGGTGGCCTCGCACCTGTGTGAGGAGCTGCCAGGGCAGAGAGCAGCCTTCCAGCAACCCCGAAGCCCAGCAGGCCTTCTGGCTTCTTTCCCAGCCACTCCGGTGTTCCCCAGGACTATGGCATTGGGTGGCTTGAGATTCTCGGGTACAACCCCTTACTTAAGATTTAGGACCTCCAAAGCTTTCGGGACCTGCTGCTCCATTCCTTTTTGCAGAATTTTAGCACCTGGGAGCAGCAGAGCTCTGCCAGAGTCAGAATCCTCCAAGAGGCTCTTTTTTAAATGAGTAACAAGAAATACGAGCCCAAACAACAGGTCTTGCAGTCCTTCGTGTTATTGTAACCAAAGGGATTGAATAGATGAGGAACGGGGAAAACTGTAGAACACAGCAAACACAGTGCTGTGGAACTGCATCCTCTACAAGCTGGGTCCCTCACCAGTAGCATTTTGGTTTTTGTGGAAGGTTGCATATGTTTGGCCATTAAGAACAGGTCATTTTGAGGCCTTGGGTAACTCCTGTGTGGTGGAGTAAGTTATGACTTCCTTAACTGTGGTGTGAATCGATTTGTCATGGCTTTTTGCACTAATTAGTTAACGATTTCTATTCCCAGAGCGAAAGGGAAGGTGCTCTTTGATCTGGACTGATGAGGTTTTTCTTCCAGCTCAAAATAGAACAGCACTAGTAAGTGCTATGTTGAGTTCATGGTTGATTCTGGTACTCGGACAAGAATGTTACAGGGAGATAAGGTGCTAAATAAAGTTAAATAAAAACAACCCTGCTAATTGCAGTTCCATTCAAATGTCAGGCTGCACGAATTGTAGGGGAACAGGGCAAGATCCTTCACTAGTGTAAACAAGAAAGACAGGTGGACTCTTGTACTGATTTACACCCGGGAGGGATCTGGCTCCATCTTAGGGATAAAAAAACAGAAGTGTTAAAATGAGACTTCGCAGAACTTGTTTCTAAACCAACAACGTCCTAACCTGGCTTTCCCCCGCTCCACAAGAGCATGAAAAACAAACCAGCTTAATAAAAGCAGCATTTCAAAGGAAAATTTTCCTCTATCTGGTCAAAATAGAGCCCGGTTTGTCTATTTTGAGCAACTGTTCTTTCTTGCAGCAAGCCTGCAAGAAAAATGGCTAATGGAAGAAAGAATGTCATCGCTACCCTTGAAGGCTCACTGTTTGAGGGCCAGCCTGATAAAGTCTTGATATCAAAGTTAACAAATGTGTTTCTTTATATAAGTGTTCCACTTTGTTTTATAGACCAACATAACATTGTCTGGCTTATACAGAGCCGTATCCTGGAGCCAGCTGCAAAACATAACCTACAGAGTTCAGCCAAACAAGAGGCTGTAGGTTCATATGTAAATGATGTTGCTCTTCATAAAACTTCTCAAAATCTTTAAAAAGTATTGTGGCATAATGTTGCTACTTATCCACTGATTAACAAAACGGAGAATAGAAACTCCACTCTATCTGAACCTAAGAAAATGGAATTTCTATATTACTTACGCAGTTTCCTTGCAAAAGAAAAGTTAGAGAGGTATTATATACTTAAATGGCTAAGAAGGGAAGAAAATTAATAAGATCTAAATTTGATCTTCAGTGTTCCATGAAAAACTGTTCCAAGCAACCAAAGTTTATTTCAATAAATGTTTTACTGCAAAACAAAATAAGTCTCAAATATATTCCATGGCCTAATATATTGAATTGTTTTTCAGAACAGAAATATTTTCATAAGGCTTTAGGTTGGAATTCCAGTGTTGGCTAAATCTTTCAAAAATCATCACAAATAAAGGAATTTTAAAGTATTTCAAATTAGTATTTAGGTAATACCTAAACACTTTTACCCTGGAGTCAAGGAATTAATAAAAATCTACATTTTAAATGTGTTACTGATAAATGATAACATTTATTCTATATAGCAAAAATCATTTTGTTAGATGATTGCCAGCTAGTTCAAGGTACTGAATGGTAAAACATGTCAGGCATAGGTGCAAGCATGAGCATACTTGAATAAAAGCGTCACTACTTGGTGATGAGAATGCAGGGAATAATCACCTTTAATGTATATTAAGTTACCAAAACCATATTATAATTTGCATCATTTTCAAGATGAGTACTTTAATGTGGAAATAGAAATTCCCATTTTTCCCCTTCTTAAGTAACCATGTCTTGATCTTAATTGTGTTTATTTTACAAAACAACAGAATTATGTAAGTGGAAGAAGAGAAAAAAATCCAGAGAGTGTGGTGTATGCATGAAAGAGTTAAAAATGGGAAGAGGAGGGAAATGAATGTTCAAATATATTTATGGAGCCGGGTATCTAGCCTTTGATAGTGAAGAGAGTAGGAAGATACACTGAATAAAGAGGACATGGGTTTTAAATATTAAGGTGGAACTACTATGCTGGATTTTTTCTTAAAATAATAATAATTTAATCTACTTTGAGTATTTACAGAATTGCAGCGAAGTGAGTAACAACCAGGATATTTTAATTCACAGCTTGCAAGTACTGTTTTAAATCTTTATGTCTTTAGAAGGACTGTGATTCTGAACATGAGATGTCATAAGTCACTATAGTATGATGATAATACACCAATGAAGCTGATGGTAAAGCTCCCAATTCTAGTCATTTAATTGGAGCAAGACTAATAAATTATTTCTGAAAGCCCCACCGTTGAGCTACAGTAAATAAAAAATGTTTGTACCATCCTGAAGCTCTGTTTCTGTTATCCTGTACCAAATTATGGCTGATATTATGCATGCAGTGTCAGATATGCTCATTACTTGTTATATTTTCACTTTGTGCCTGCCAGAATGCTATGCAAGATCACACTGCTAAATCACTGATGAATGTTTACAAGCAGGAATTGCTGCAGCCAGTTAGAGACACCTTGATCTTTTGCCTGATTACTTCCCTGTGGAAGCTAAGACTCAAACAAGCAGTTTGTATCTGAATGTTCTCTGTCTTCTGAAAGCCTTTAACACTTAGGTTGCGCTTACAGGTTGCGCCAGTTCTCCTCTGGCATGGAAATCATCTTGTTTGCTGTTAGATTACTTTGTGGGATGGTTTTTGTTTGAATTAGGTTTGGGGGTTTTTTTCAATACCGCTTCCATTTCTGCCCAGCTACAGTAGGGGACATGTTAAATAACAGTTTTCAAGGACAGGAAAGCGAGAGTTGTGTTGTCTCAATTTTTAAATTCTTTTTCTCGAATTAGAGCAAATATTTTGTTGTGTTCTGTTTCCTGGAGAATCCACATTTGAACTGAGTCAGTAGATCATTATAAAAACACAGTCAATTATGAAGGTAAATGTCACTCAGTACTGAACTAAGAATCCTATATTTTTTATATATTTTCATATAGCCATGCATGACGAAAACTTTTGAAATATTCTCTATCAATTAAAAAATTCTGCTCACAGACTCATCATAACTTCAAAAACATTCCTAATAAAAGCTACAAAACTACTAAGTACTTAGACCTCAGACACAAAGAACAGTTTGAAAACACAACAATAATGTGTTGGACAAATAAACCTCAGCTGTAAGATTCAAAACAAAAGCAAGTGGGAATAGACATCAGGGTTTGCTTGACTTTTTAAATCCTGGGAAGACTATGGCTTAGCCAATTCAGCAGGGAGATGGGGAGATATAGGTAAATTTTCATCCATTCATCAAGTTTCAATTAAGAACAATTTTCTGAGTACATGTAGACATTTTCCATTGGACACCTTGATAATCTTATTTGCCATTATTTTTAACTAATCCAAATCTATTAATATACAACTCAGATGCTTTTATGTAATTATCTTTAGGTTTTAAATTTAAGCAAAATCTTTGTTACAGGCTCTTGAATACATCCATGTTTCTCATGCATAAATCCAGCAGGTTTTCCCTGTTGGCAGGCAGTGCTAGTCAAACAACTTAGCACAGCAGGAGAAACTCCAGATGCAGAAAGTGTAATGTATTTGGAGCTGCAGCATGCCCCAAAACACTGACCATCGACTTCTTCCTTGCAGTGAACTTCCCCCAGCTTTCTTGGTCAGTAAGATCCACAGTTGCCTTGGCATTGCTCTACCTGCAGTTTGGGTTAACCATGGCTATCTGGGCTTCCTGGGAGTCAACAAAAGCAGTGGTATCATCATGAAGTATGAGGGAAGAATGTCTAGGGAATGTGACACCTTTGCCAATCATTCAAAAAGCCCCACAGTACAGTGCTGGTAGTTAGGAGAAGTGCTGCTGTGAAAGACTCAGGGCATGTTCATCCTTAAGAATTACAGAGATCACAGCAGCCTGGTTGATGGGCAAAGTATGTCCTGGATCATATCCTCAGTAAATTTTTTCCTGAAAACTGGATAATACAGCCTCAGCTATTCTGAAATGCTGCCTTCAGTGGCAATTAAATATCGACAGATAGAATGGGATGTGGGAAAACCAAATGAAACCCATGTTCCTCCACTTGAAACAACTTCATGAAGGAGGAGAAATCTAACCAGTTAGTTGTTAATCAATCATAAGTCAGAGATCACATTAATTAATCACTTCTTAGTAGACTAATCACTGTCAAAAAAGACACACTTCAACAGGTGTTTATGCAGTCTGCTTTTCTGTCAGTCACTTTCAAGACAAGTGGAGCAGATGGAAAAGAGCAGATAGTATTCTGTTCAGAAAGTTTAAAGTGTCCTTTAATTCCCTCCCTTCTTTACTGTGGGGTTATTTTTAACTGTGGATGCAGTATGTTCAGGAATCTGGGCAGCAGAGAGAAATAACGTTGCAGGAGATAGTGAGTGGCACGCACCAGATATCCTGCGTATGGAGGCTATGCAGTCCTGCTGACAACCCTGATTAGCATTATCTGTTTGAATGCTAGCCGAGTGGCATGGTTATGCCTACATTTATATTATGTGTTTACATTGTTTCGTGGGATTTTAAAGCATATTGGTGCTTTTCTGGGAAAGAATGTTACTGTCCACCAACGCTCAGGTTTGAAGCCCTAAAGTGAAGAAAGTCTCTGAGAATATATTTAGGCTTGTCCCTCACAGTTTTTTTGTTTTGTTTTCAAACACATTGGGAACTCTGAGCTATTGATCTCTACCCTCTGGATGCAGCTATCCGGTAAATTCCTTATTCACCTCACTGTCTACTCATTGAATCAGTCTCCAATTTAGAAAGAAGGATGTTGGGGGGGACCATGCCAAAGGCTTGACAGATATCCAGATAAATGACATTCCTTCATGTCAAATGATATCCTTGTATCCCTTCCCTTGTCCACTGGTGTGGGCACTCCATCACAGAAGGCCATTAGGTTGGTCAGGCAGGATTAGCCCTGGGTGGAGCCATGCTGACTGTCTCAAACACCTCCCTGTTCTGCACCTGCCTTAGCATTGCTTCTATGAGGATCTGTTCCAGGATCTTCCCAAGCACAAAAGTGAGGAAAACAGATCCTCCCAGGGTCCTCCTTCCTACTCTTTTTAAAGATGGGTGCAATATTTCCCTTTCTCCAGGCACATGACACTTCACCTGACAGCCAGGACTTTTCGAGTATCACAGAGAGTGGCTTGGCAACTGCATCAGCCAATTCCCTCAGGACTCTGCGATGCACCTCATTGGGTCCCATGGACTTTTGTACATTCAGGTTCCTCAGGTGGTCATGAACCTGATCTTTATTACAGTTCGAGGGACTTTGCTCCCCCAGTCCCCATCCTAATGTCCATCCACTCCAGAGCTGTAAGAAAAGAGGTTACCATTGAAGACTGAGGTAAAAACCTTAGTAGACTCTTCATTTTTCTTGTTAAGGAACATTAATTTATAGGAAATGCCAGTACCAGCCAACTGGAATTTTGGTTTCTGTCAATAAAGATCAGAATTTTTTCGACAATGTTAGCCTGTTCTATGTGCTCTTGTTGCTGGCTGACCGAGATCTTCCATGTGTGAGTCTGAATAATTCAGGTCCTAAATGTTTACTTGTTCAGCAGGGGGACTTCAGGATAGAGCCCTTGAAGGGCTCATGGGCAAAAAGAAAAAAAAAAGCGGTGCTAGAATTGTGACTGTGCTGCTCTGGTGCATCACAGTTTGGAAACATCCCTCTCAACACTTCCTTCCCGCTCCCCACCTCTTTGTAAATCTTCAACAAAGTGGCAGTAGGAAAAATAAAAATGTAAAACTTGTGAAAGCCTGATAAAACTAAGAGGGGATACCTTTAGGAGACCTTGTGCCAGATACACTTGTGTACCCATGCACGTGTAACCTCTCCAGTCTGTTTCAGCAGCTGCCCGTAGTGTCTTGTCCTCCTGAGTTCTTTAATGTAGTTAAATTTTCAGCAATTTTTGTCACTGAAGAGGGTTCTTTTAGGCATTACTCCAAAAGAGAAAACTAAAGAGGCTGACAAAATCCTGCAACATTCATTTTCATCATTAAGGCAGATGTGGTGTATTTTAATCTCAGGAGCACGTGAGACTCAGCAGGCATTTGCTTGCTCACACAATGCCACACAGGATTCAGTGTGCACATTCTTACACAGGCCAGCAGTCACTCTGAGGGCATGGTGACTAACAACATTCTCCAAATGAAGAGATTGCTACATCATCTTCTTGCATCAAAAGCAAATTCTCCTCCTCACATTAGTCACAAACCTTCTCTTTGTTAGGCTAAAATCAGTATCAAGTAACACTATTGAGTAAGCTCCAAAAGAATTAACTGAAATTCTGAAATACCCCCCAAATTTTTGCCCCATAGTTGCTTATGGAGGGAACTACTCTTAATGAAAGGAAGTCCTGGTATTTCAGGAAGGGTTTCACTCTCAGCAGCTGAGAAAGAAATCACTAGCTATCGCCAAATCTCTTCCTGGTCCAGGAACACTTCCTGCACGTTAATCTGTAACGTATAATATCCCACTTTACGTGTGTGGAATGACATGGGACAGATAATCATTCTTCTTCAGCAGGACCCACTTGGCAACCCACTTTTGATGTCAAGCATCATCAGTCTGACAGTTAAGCCTGCAGCTGAATGTGTCTTTTAATTGCAGGTAGTTCACTGGAAAACTTCAGTGGGAGGTTATACAAGTGCAATGAAGGAATTTAATGCTAACTCTGTGGCAGAAGCAAAGGTTTTTCAAACAATAATGCATCAAAAAGCTTTCTAACGGCTCAAAAAAAACCCAACCACACAACAAAGAATAATAGAAAAGGTACTAGCAATGTCTCCTACCTGCCACTACACCTTTTCTCAACGAGTAACCTCTCAAGGCAAACAAATTGGAAATTATAAAACTCAGTGGATAGACCACAGGAGACCTGTGCAACAATCAGCTCTGCCAAACTGGAATTTCAGGTTGCTTTCATCTCACAAAATAAGTGTTTTCATTTCACTAGGACCGTTCTAAAAGGTAAAGCTAAACAATGCAATGTAATTCAGTCTTGCAAAAATTCTTTTAACCTGTTCCATAGTTGTGATTTAATGCCAAATTCTAGAGACATGCCTGACCTTTCTCTAATTGGGTTAATTGCAATTCTTATCTCTGTGTCCTCATCTCCAGTGTCTCAAAAGCACAGTTGCTCTGCAGGATTTCGTGTTTTACAGTGGAGATGCTAAAGCTGAAGCTTGCTGAGCTCCAAAACTTTGTGCGTGAGGAACACCACAGCTCTCTCTGTATTTTTGCGGAAGTGAAAAAAGGAACATTAGAGCACCCTTGTCATTGCTCTGATTGATGGCTAATTACAAATCCAGTGACCCAAGCAGCAGCATAACTACTTTTTAGAGACCATTTGCATGCATGGCAAGGCATTAACATTTGTTAATTGGGCTATTAAACTGCTGTTAAAATTTGACATTCCTTGAGGGCTCTGCTAAAGTATCGCTCAGTGGGAAAATAAGCTTACTGATTTCAGACTGTCTGCACCACATTCAAATCATATTCTTCTCAGAAACTCTGGGAAGAGTGACTTCGTTTGCTTTGTACAGCCCAAAAGAACAATCCATAACCTTACTTGTAAATTACAAGCCTCTTCGAAGCAGGTGTGCTAACCTCACCAAGTCAGTGAAGAGGAAACAGCCCACCAAACTCATATCCTCCCAGCAGAAAAGTTGCTTTTTCTTGACAGAATTTACAAAATAATTAGTTAATTTATGTTTCCTGTTATTTCATAACATCTCATAATAAACAAACTCTTTGGTCTGCAAAGCTTTTTTGTTTTTGTTTAAAGGCACCTAATACTGCAAATGTTTTTGTGGAGTCTGTCTTTGTATATTCTATTCCTGGAGGTCCCTCTAGTGGCTGAAGTGTCAAGATTATCTGGTTGGCTTAAAAGGCAACAGGTGTTTTACCTCATTTTTTTGGTAGATATTTCTCGTAATAGACATAAAGATTTTCCTAACATGTATAATTCCTCCTACTAAATAAATGGCAAATTAAATAAAAATATTTTTCACATTAAGAAAAGGAAAGACTAATTGGACTAACTTGATACATTACCCATATTTGCATAATGAATAATAAGAATTATCAAAGAGAGGATCAAATACCTGTAAATATATTGAATTTAAGAAAGTATTTTCAGTCCTCCATCAAAGAGGAAAGTTCCAGTCTCTACCCTTGGACTTGAATGACCAGAGTTCAGCACCCAGTTCTCCCACAGACTTCCTGTGTGACCTCTGGTGTGTCATTGTTCTTATTTGTGCCTCAGGTTCTCAGTTTGTAAATGGGATAATAGCACTGTCCTCCTTTGTAGCCGTGATGATAAATGAGGTTGCAGGTTAAGCACTCGGATTTGCTGGGGAAGAAGAGAAGCAGAAACCGTCACTCTAAAGGTAGGGGTGCTTTGGAACACTGCACAAAATTCTGGAGTGCAGATAGAACTAAGAACACTGGATTTTTTAATAAAGACGTTGTATTTTGAATGGAAACACAAACTTGAATGCATGCTTAAATTGTTCCTGGTGCCATACAGAGATTCTTCCTCTTCCTTGCATTTTCTCTTGATGAAACTTCACCATGTGAACAAACTTGGAAAGGGACATAACCTGGGTTATCAGCTACATAGTAAAAGACTTCAGTGTCACTGATAACACCGGTTTTTTAAGTTACAGGCCAGCCATTGCACACAAAAACCGCCCAAACACAGCCCATCACCACATCAGTGGCTGGTTTTAATAATCAGAGGGAAAAAATGGGAATCTGCTGAGGATGCAGAAACTCAGATTTTATGTTAGAAGGCACAGTTCAACGCAATGAACATTCCAATGAAAGTTCCACCCCATAAGATAAAGGAATGTTAGTAAGAATTCATTGCACATGCACTAGCAGGGTGAGCAAGGCAGTGGAAAGAGCTGAATAAACAGTGTCATGAATTTGCAGGTGCAGTCAGCAGCTTGCAAAATTTTTAATCTCAGGCATCTGTAAGATAGTAATCAATTATGAATCTTCATACTGAAGCATAATTTCCCTCTTAGCAGATTGGCATTGAGGTTGGAAGGCTACCAGGAAGGGAGATAGATGTACAGGTGTGATGACAGGTCAGAGTGGCCAGCAAGTCTTGCTGGGATTCTCCAGAAAAGTTAATGGAACTGTCTAGGAAATGGGTTAATAATAAACACACCTGTTTTGAGCAGAAGGGAGAACATGCAAATAGAAGTTAACCTGACAGAATACTGGTGTTTAAATAGTACTTAAAAAGATAAAGACATACAGGATTTCAACAGAACCACTTGCAGAGTGTAATAGTCCAGGAGGGACCGAGATGGTCTTAATCAGGGTCTGGTACAGTTTAGCCTCAGACCCAGTGTTGCTCCTTAACTGTAGATTAAACTAAGCAAACCACTCATGTCTGAGTTGGAGGGAAACTTCTGCTCGGGCTGTGACTTTCACAGTCCCAGCATCTACTGCTTTCTGACAAAGCATTACTCAAGCCCGGACAAAAGTAGCCAGTAACTTCAACACTTTCAGTGAATATTTCTTTATTAAGGTCCTGCTTCATTTCAGGGTTTTATGCTTCAAGCTACTGTCACTGCTGTAACAAAGATCAAAGACTTTTTATGACTGTGATGTTATGGAATTTAACATGGTTGTATTCCTAGAAATATAAGCATTAACAGAAACATGGATAGTTAAAAAAATACTGACATATAGATGTACAAAGGAAACTTCTAAGCAATCCAAAATAATTATGTGGGTCATTATGAGAGAACCAAAATCTGCTCTTCTCTTGAACAGATAGAATTTGGATATGTGACTGGTTTATGTCATTTCATAGTCTAATCAAAGGGATGTATCAGAAATACATTTTCTAAATGTTTTAGAAACAAAAGCACAAAGGAATGCATAGTCACAGAAGAAAGGTGAATTTAAAGCCTATGAAAAATCTGTTTTAAGGACAGGGAATATTTATGGCATATATCAACTCATGCAAGAAAACCCAAAGCCCCACTACAAACATATAGGAACCATACCCCTTATTTTCATATTGAAGGACAAAAATATTTGAAGAAACATATTACTATAATCATGAAAGAGTTGGGCATATCTTTGACTTCTTCAAAGCAGCTTTTATTCACAGTCATCAACTGAGCTGCAATAATTTATCCCAAATGTGGTCTGTTATATATCAAGAAAGGCCCACAGGCAAGTTACCTAAGGAAGCATCATGATGTAACATTTTTACTCTAAATACAAAACAAATCCTTAAAAAAATTCATTTTTAAGGCTGAGATCCTGTGCACCAATATTTAAAGTTATCAGTGAGGATGAGTGGACAGTTGCTTTGGAAACCTAAATTATTGAGAGAGCACCTTGACTACAAATCTGTGCTTTGGGAAATTTGTTAAAGATTTCTGTAGCTTGGGAAAGCACATGACTCTTCTCAAAGGGAGTGAAGGATTAGTTATTGATGCAGTTACTCAACATCCAAGTTATTGCAAAAATTTGAAAAGTTAATTTAGAAAATACATTCACAGTTAAGTCCACACCTGCTTGTTTGCTCCTGATACCTCTATGCTCCACTACTGCTGGAGAGAAGTGCTAATTATTTGCATCTCCATCCATTCCACAGAGCTTATTTCCATCCCAGAGAAGACCTATTGCTACCATTCTACACCAGCAACGTTTATTTTCATTGTCACAGGGACCAGTGTGCTGAGTACACTGGCAACATCTTCATCTTCCTGAACAGCAAAAGGGAGCAGCAGCAAATAAAAGCCACCTCAGTGCATCTCCAGCCCTGCAGGTGGATGGCCTTGCCTGTTGCAAAGGACAGCCAGCAGGTAGGATCATGAAATATTCCATATATGTTAAGAGATGCTTGTGATTCACCTGAGATCATCACTTAGTCTACACATTTTCTTTCCCCTGCATCATCTGCCAGTAATCCTCAGTGATATAAACCAATCATTGCCACTCTCTCTTCCCCTGAATAATGAAGTCTATGTAAAACTTTAAGAATTTCTGTATCAGTAATTTCATAAACTGTGTGTTGCTGTCCTTTGTGATCACTTTCAGCAGTGGTTTTTTCTGTTCAGTACTTTGGTTTTCTTGGATAAATGGTAGCTGACTTACTGTATTTGCCCTGCTCTTCAATTAGACACAGCAGCATTCCCCTACTGCACTCTCCACTCTTTAGACAACTTTTTAGCTTGCACTAGGAATAATCTTCACAGACTCATGCATTTAGCTGATCCTTGCATGCTATTTTGGCCTGGCTTGAGCAGACTGCAGAACTATTACAGTCAGGCAGCCATCTACTATACAGCTCTTTCTGAGACAGCGAAGTGCAGAGGTGGACCCCTGACCTCTGCTTTCTGCACTGTAGGTTCCTACTCTGTGGGATTCTTCCACCAGTCCCACGATTTTAGGATGTGAATATGCACTAACAACTTTTCTTTGTGCTGCTCTGCCTTCTTCTTTCATGTATTTGCTGTTCTCATCCTCAGCCCTTGAAGACAATTCCCAGCAGTATCTTGGGGTGCAGATGACACCTTCGGTTCTGTGTCTAATATTTGATTTTCTAAACTTTTCCTGTAAATTTTATTTTACAAGATTGCATTCAGAACAGCTGATTATCTAAATGCTGGATGAGAGAATTAAGGTAGAAAAAGCCCTCTTTATTCGATGGTTTCTGATAAAAGGCAGTCAACTCTGTGTAAAAATTCTATATTCAGACAGGATCACAGGGAACACAGCCAGAAATGCTGACAAACCAGAGTTTGGCTAAATTTATGCTTAACTCTTCATCTTCACCTGGGAAATCTTCTTCTCGCAGTGAATTTTGAAAAATAAAGTCAGTAAATGATAAAGGTGAAAATCATCCTGGTCTGTGGTAAATTATTTCAACTCTGCGTATTTTTTTTTTTTTTGTTCTAAGGGGCAGCTCAAGGGAACTACCTGTGTCAATAAAATTAGGTACCTGTATTCTCAGAGTACTAAGTCTACTGTCTTCAAAACAGGCTTTTTAAGACCTTCATAAAAGTAAACAATATCTGGCAATAAGTACCACCCCAGATGAGTATGTAACCTACTTCAATTTTATATTTAGTATTATGCAGCTACATATGTTTTGGTTTCATCAGTATTAGAATCATAGTCAATGTGGAATAGGGTGGAGGATATTGATAGCAATTGTGGAAATTACACATTTCTATAGCTACTTTTAAACTTTGTATTAATTTGCATTAACTTTGCGTAATTCCATACGGTTCTAGTTTTCAGTTGTTTTATGAGAGGTGTGGCAAGTGAGAAAGTGACTTTTTAATCTTTTCTAGGCTTGCATTCTGTCATTAGCTGGAAGTTACATGCTCATCTTTGTGGATTTTGCTCTTTTTTTTTTAAACAAATGTAAAGAGCACTGTTATATCCTCAAGACATTGCTCCACACTCTTGTAATTGCAAGAACTTTACCACAACTGTGTTGTCATTCAACTTTATAGCAGAAATACTGATAGGAATTCTGTTAAATTTCACACATGAGCACCTCTGACACTGTAGTAAATACGGAAGTGCTTTTCTCAGCTCTTGACTCCTGGATAGCCCCACACTGTGACATAACCTATGAGATGGCTTATGGATCTATCAGCAAGTGTGGAACCTTTTAAATTCCAGGAATAAAAAGCTTACTGGTCAGAGTGGCCAGTTGAAGCTTCTCTCTGCTTGCCTGAGGAAACCTGTGACAGCACCAGAAAGTACCTGTGTAAGTACAGTCTGGTTTTATATCATTATTAAGGGTGTTTTAGTCGATCGTGATCATATGGGTTACTTGGAGTAACTGGGAATTTTTAAAAATCTTTTTGCATCAGCTAAAAATTCATCACCCCTTTTACCTGCAACATCTAAAGTATTCCATTGCCTAGAGAAGATCCTTGCCTGTGTGACAAGTGTAAGAGTAAGGCATGCCATTAAAACTTGTTCCTGTGTAGCATCTGCTTTCAAGATCTTTAACTAAATGGCTGTGATGATGAAACAGAACCCTGCACTTCCAGAAGCAATGGCATCTCTCTATCCACCTCTCTGTGGAGTTCCAGCTATAGAAACTGGACTGACATTGTATTTTTTTGGTTTGGTTTTTTCTCTCATCACAGCACCTTGGACGTACAGGTATTTTACACGGACAAAACCTGCCCGTCCAAACCCTAACCCTCCCCAACATTGTTATACACTGTAGAAATAGAGAGGAAAAAAAGCATAGTGAGTTTGACAGACTTTGAATCCTTGTACCAGCACACACCCCTTGTTGAGCTGTAGGAAGAGACGTTCTTGTGTTTCCCAAACACGTCAGAATAAGGAAGGTCTCTCTTTCTCTTATGCACTGAAGCAGTCCTTAAAAGCCGTAGGTCAACCATTTTCATCTCTATGCCAAATTTAGACAGTTTTTTGTGCCTTGAAGTTGTATAAACTCCTGGTTCATTTGGATCAGATTCAAACCTATCTGATAAGTAACCCGAGGAGGAGAGCCAAAGAGCAAATTGGCTGTGATTTGCTGCACCTGTGGGTTAAAAATCAGTACTATCCAGAGGAAAAAAGAAAGAGCAGGCTTCTTGTAGAGGGAAACAGACATATACTTAAAATCTAGGGTTGGCAGGCTTGCTATATGCAGGGACCCCAAATTTCTGGGGGAAAAAAAAATCAAAAAAATACATTATATTGCCTTCAGGGGGTCTGATTTCTAAAGGTGCAACACAGCCCAGTGAACTCAGGTGCTTAAGTCCAAGGTTTTCTGCAAGTCACAGGCACATCCAAACACAACTTCAGTTTTGCAGTTAATGGCAAAGACAGACAGCAGTTCATGTCTAATAAAGGAAAAACTTAGAACAGTTGATGAACCATTTTGCCAATACCATTTTTGCACAATGTACTAAGTTCAGAACTGTGTCTGCAGTTTTGTAATATTTAAGAAACAAAGCAATCTAAGTTATTTTCCTAAAGTTTTGAATACTCGAAGTATATTTTTATATGGCTTATGCAAAAGAGTGTCTTGGTTTTGAATAAACTTCCCCTTCAAGCTTACAAAATTTGCCTGAAGCACTGAGCAAGCAGTTGTTAACATGAGACCATGAAAGTAGCCACACAAGGAAACACAGCAAAGGGTTTTTTCCCACTGTAAGAACAGATTTTTCTATAAAAAAATGCATGTCTACAGGCATGAAATTGAAAAAAAAAATTGCACAGATGACAAACTGGAAAAGAAGTAAAGATTATTTTAGCATAGTTAAAGTAAAGATTGGTATGAGCTTAATGCTAGGAGCTAATTTTGTGAAGCCAGCTGTTGGCATCAAGAGAAACATTTGTGAACTTTTGCAGATTGTACAAGTATGATATATTAAGATCCTAACAAGCTGATCTGGGGAAAACCACCCTAAGTTATTTTAAGTCTTTCCATTTCCCAAATGGCAGTCCTTTCTATTTTCTAATATTTTGGCTTTGAGTTCTGTTTTTGTGTCCTTTGCTTTCAGCAGTATTTATTTACCCATGTCCATGTCCAATCCAGTTTAAACTAAAATTTTCAGTTGTGGTTTTGTCTGCCTTGTCTGTACATTGCCCTTCCTGAAGCACTTGTTTTGAACTGGAACCATCCCAAATTTCTTGTATTTCCTTTCAGTATGAACTATGGCTGTGGTTTCTCAACACATTATTTCCAGAGAGTTGTGTAGCATGCTGTACACCACATTAGTGAACTGATTTTGCTGAAAAATGACCTGGCAAAAATGAGTTCTTTTTTATGCGAACTCAGTCTGATTCACTGTGAGGCCACACAAGGAGTTGTGCTGGCACAGCTTCAAAGTAACATGCCATGCTGTGGGAACAGAGCAGGGAAGGTCCAGGAGTATTTGAAGCCGGTGTCAACCTGCCCACACACCCTATATACAACGTGCTATGCAAGCACTGCCAATTCCTTTCTTTTCATCGAACAGCTTGCTGTGTGTTGTCTCTCATCAGATCCATCTGCTCCTTACATTGTTTACTTCCCTGATGTCTATATATCCCTTTTATCACCTCTCCACCCTCTCAGGTTTTCTCCCCAGAATAAATCCACTTGTATGAAATTCGCTGGCTGACATCCAAATGCAAATTTCTGCAGATTCACTAAAAGTATATTATTCAAACTGCCTCTGGTCCTCTTCACTTTGTTAAGCAAATGAAGACAGAAACAAAAAGACCGAGTACCTATATTTGCATTAGCATTTTGCACATTCATTTGTTAAACACTCGGTGCTAACCCTACCCCAACCAAAGCACTACCCACTCTCCTAGAAAACAACGGGAAGACTCCCTCGAACAGTTGGTTTGCTTCCCATCCTTGTGTCCTGGCAATTACAGGAAGGATCCAGAGCCATACCCTAGAAATGTTCAAACAAAGCCTACACTCCTTCAGTAACAAGACTCTCTTCTCACACATCTATTTATAGCTTGCTTTTGTTGGTGGGGATTTTTAAATCATTTTTTCCCCTCTTCATTCTGTTGTTCCGATTTTTGACTGTGCAGATACAGATACAGTAAAGAGGAATTACTTGATATAACCTTCTTTAGCAACTGCTGTTCTAGAAAGGAAACTGTCAGCTGTGATGTTTTTAAAAGCTTCTAGTGGGGCCAATTCACATAAATATACCTGGAAACTTAACCCCCTTCTATTTTACTAGGACACTTCTATGCTTCATTTCTCCCCATGATTTTAATTCAAGTTCCTTATTTCCTGTCAGGCCCTGTGTCTGCAAACTCATAAAACCTCTGGTTACTGAACACATTCTCAAGGCTGCTGACCTGAACTAGCTTCTCTCTGTCTGTGCTAGTCAAAGTATGGAGAAGCCTTCCCACAGGTTGTTTTTGGGTCCCTCCAGCTCTCATCTCTGGCAGTTAATGGCTTTTGTTAGCTCTCTTGTCTGAACGTGAGAGAAGTGTGGCATACTATAGTTCAAGTTGCACTTGTCTTGACAGTCGTGCTTCTTTTGTTCCCTTTTTCTATTTGTGCCATTCTCAGAGATGTATTTGCTACAGGCATGACAAAGCCCTGTGCAGGACAGCTGGCCATGATTTCTGCTGGTGTATTTCACCACCCCCAGGTCTTTATGCTTTATTTAGCAATTCCTTGGCAATCATGGCAGATGATTCTGCTTTCTCATTAGGCTGTGATGCAGAAACATTTCATGCATTCTTACCAGAATTTGAATGTACTAATTCCTGACAAACATTTTCCAAAGCTGCAACATAAATATAAGTAAGATAACGTTTGTAATTGCACACACACGTACGTACATCAGTTTCTCACACAGATATGTGTGCATTTATTTTCCATAGCAAATACTTTTTTTTGTTTGTTTCATATTATATTTTTATATTCCCACAACAGTTACAGGTATTTTTCCCTTTCTGGATTCTAGTTAGTGCATTCTTACATCTCTGTTTCTCCACTGCATTGAACCCTGATTACTGGTTTTGTTTCTTCACACTTAAATGTACACACCAGTTAAAGTCCATCCAATTCACTTTTAAAGCACATGCTGAAATTGAATATGAAATTTGCAGTCTTTACTGTGCCCTTCACTTCTCTGGTAGTCTTTATTCTGATCCCCTACATCTGCTTTGTTCTTCATATTTAGTATGTTTTAATTCAAAAAAGGAATGAAAATGTGTCTACTACTGAAAGCAAATAATTCCATTACACTGTTGTTGGCACGGGCCCAGTAAACTCCCTGATGCAGTCTTCCTGGAGTGAGTACTTGCACTAAAGTCAGCAGGAGCATTTCCATTGGAAAAGTTGCATAGGTGTATATGAATCTCAAAGACCAGAGCTGTAGATGCATATCCAGCTCTTGGGGTTTAAGGTCAGGTTCTTTAGGTTACAACATAGAGATGCCATCGCAATCAAGAGCTGCTGTCTGGTTGCTTTCCTTGTTCCCTACTCAGCAGAGTAAGGGTTTCATTCTTTCCAAGGAAGTCTTTCTCAGAGTGTGGTCACTACTGTACCCCTGCACAGCCTTGACACCATTCTTCCCTTGAGCCTGTTCCTTGCTGTCCTAACCACAAATACAAACAACAAATCTTTCCTATCATCCTTTTTCACTGGTAGACTATAAAATTCTCTTTTTCCTTCCCTGCATTCTTCCCTACTTTTGATAACACAATTCTGATTTGTACAAGCTTCCCTTCTCTTTTAGCACAAGGTCTCTGCTGCTGTTGTTGCTCCAGCTTGAACCTTCTTCAGCTGGTCCGTAATTCCCCTGAAGCCTGGCACCCAAATCCAAACATGATATTGCAGCTAAAGCTGTTCTGATGAACAGCTGAGTGACTTCACACAGACTGTTCATGCTGTCCTAGGTGTCATTTCTCTCTTGCAAGGACAGCACAGCATTACTCACGTCTGCTCTGCCTGTAACCCTCAGATCCTTCCCAACAGGGCTGCAGTTCAGCAAAAGCAATCCTGTTACATATGTTGGGAGCTGACTGTTCCTGCTCAAGTGAAGTTCATTGTATTGATCTCCACTGCATTTTCCCCCTTACTATTCACTTCAATTAGTGAGCCCTCTCTTTTTCTGACCAATAGTTGAGGCTTACTTTTTGTTAGGATTGTTGGCTTACCCTGCAACAGTAAGGAGACAGGAACTGATGTAGTTCTCTTTTGCGCCACATGAAAGCATACTTGAAATTTTATGAATCAATAGATTTGCCTCATCTGCCACTGAAGGTAAGGGGAGGGGGGACTTTGTGACCGGTTTAACATCAACAGTGCTGGGCCGACTGTATTACTATATTTAATCATTTCACCTACATATTCAAATGTACACCTTGAGTGGGTGAAGGAATCTGATGTGATTAAGAGTCAGGGTGTGTCCCAGCCTGCTGATCAGCATACAAGTATGAAGGAGAATTCCTAGTACTTCTAAGTCCTGAGAGCTAATGACTGCCACACGCCTACTCTCTTAATGGACCCATTGCCCTTGAAGACAACAACTGAGGTCAAACCATCCCTTGACTGGGCCCATTTTCAAAAGACATGTTTGAAAGCCTCAAATTTGACCTCTCTTCCTTCCATAGACACAGACTAATCCTGGTTAAAATCTAAAGGAAGGGCGAAGCAGACCCACATTCTTCCCACCCCTCTGAGGTGAACAATCTGTCCTGTGTTACCACACAAGGAAGTAGAGATGCACATTCACGGTGGATTAGGTGGCAGTGGCAATAGGTGGAAAGAGACAGTGGAAAGCTGAGGGATACAGTGAGAGAAGCTGTAGGAGAAAAGGAGGCTGGGGAGAGAAGGCATGGCAGAGAGGGGAGAGGAAGCAGAGACAGGAGGGAGAAAAGTCCAGAAAGGAAGGAACATAGGAGTCAAAATGTTTCCCTGTGGTTCTGATCTCAACACTTTTTATGGAGAAATCCTTTAGAAAGGGATCTCTGCAAGGATTCTCCTTGTGAAGCTTCCTTAGAGCCATCACAACTGCCCCCTGACAATTTCCTACGTCCCAGAAATCTCAAATGCTGAAATCAGAAGTTAGGACCATCCAAAAGGAAGGACTAAAGAGCATTAGGACCTGCAAGCTCCAGCATCACTGGTTTATACAATGGTACAACTCTTACAGCTCCTGTTTATGAGGTTAAAGAAATAATGATTCATGAGACTGGCTGACACCTGGAATGATTTAACCAGGCCATGCTTAATGTGAATGACATTGACTCACGTTTCCAGATGTAGGTGGAACTGGCAATTGTCTTTTCCTCATAATTGTCTTAACTTGCTTTGCTAGTTAGAAATAGTTTTCTAGGTTATATTTCAAATCTGGTAATCATTAGAGGTACATTCTTTCCATAGATGTTTGTATTTGTAGTCAATGGAACATCTAGGACAGAATTTGACCTACAAACTTAGATATGTAGCAGCAGCCTAGGCAGAAATATACGTACTCAAGTCTGAACCAGAACTAAAGTAAGATTGCTTGATGTATACACAAAATTTAAAATATGAATGCACATTTTGGGGCTGGCAGGATTTTTGTGTTTTGTTTTTTTCCCCTCACCTCTGAAGTGTTTCTGATCTCTTGCCTTTAAGTTACATTTTTAAATTAATGCAAATTTAATGCAACAGCGTTCTCTTAGATAAGGCAGGGGGAAAGCCTTTAAATAATAGGATAAAAGAAATGTTGGAAATTTCTAAAAAGTTCAATCAAAAATAGTCTATGGAAAGGGAGAAAATTATCATGTCATCCCCCATTGGTTTTCATCTAAAAAGTGCTTACACTCTCCTCCTCCTTCTGCCTGTATGTCTATTCTTTCCCAAGGCACAGGCTCATCCCAGACCCTTGCAAGTAAACCACAGTCCGTGACATTGCCGTGACGTAAGCTGGCCACGGCTGAGCTGACTGCAGGGGTATGTCATGACTTCCACCACAGAGATTTGACCCAATTACTGTGACCTGACACACTTGCAATCTAGTACAGCTTCAAGTCTCAGAGCAACAGCCCCCGAAACCACTGGAGACTCATGTGAAAGCTGAAACCAAACTGAATGAGACAGAATTAAACCCAGGAGAAAGGCATTCTGAAAAACCATAATTATATCACATAGTTTGTTGATACATGCTTACTTTGCTTGTTAGAGGACTTTGGGTGAGATATGCACATGCTTTTTAAGAACAGAAGTGTTGACAATCCAGGAGGAAATGACAGAGCTGATTATATCCTGCTCTGAACACACATCGGGGACATAACGCAATCCGTGTGCTGACGGGTGAGTGTGTAGTGAAGCTGCACTGCAGAGCAAAGTGGTGGCAAGGTGAAGTGCAGCCCCTGAGCAGATCCCTGCAGTGTTTGCTGATTCTGCCCCTAACAGGGAGGGGTTACACTGCAGAAGCTGAGACAGCTTATAGAGGGTGGTAAGGAAACATCAAATGTGGTCAGTCTGTGCTTAAAAACCACATCTACACATCTTATGAACCGGGTTTCTTCTGGTGATTTTGCAGTGTTCATAATAGAACAGAATCACAGAATCCCAAAATGGGTCAGGTTGGAAGGGACCACCATGGGTCATCTGGCCCAACCTCCCTGCTCAAGCAGGGCCATCCCAGAGCACATTGCACAGGATTGCATCCAGACTGTTCCTGAGTATATCCAGTGAGGGAGACTCCACAACCTCTCTGGGCAACCTGGTCCTGTGCTCAGTCACCTGCACAGTAAAGAAGTTCTTCCTCATGTAACTGCCAGTTAACAGGTATTTTCCTCACCTTCCAGCCTCATAAAAGCTTGTGAACAAAACTTGTCTTTGTGCATCTTACCTGTTTTTGTCTCCTGTTGTTCATTACCACTGAGAACCAGAATTCCTAAACTAAAAATCAATTAATGTGCTAGTCATGGATAACCACATGAGAGAATTTTGCAAACCATAATCTAGAATGGGCTTAAAGTGAACCACTTAAGCACAAATTTACCATTGGATTATTTCGTAAATTGCTGTCTATTTCAAGTTCATTGCTTGTGTGTAGTTATAAATAAATGTGATGGATGGTGACTACATGTACCCTGGAAATTCAGTCCTGAATAGTTTTTTCTAATTGAATCCTTTGTTCTGTCAGCAAGTTTCAGGAAGTGATTTCTACATAAATAATAGTAAGTAGTAAATAACGTGTTATTATTACTCTGTATTAACTGTTTTTTTCCCAGAATATTCTTTTCAATGCTCTTAGGAGATAAAGCTGGTTCTCCTGTGGAAAAGTGAACTCAGACAAAAAGTGGGCTACCACTGTTGATGAGCCAAAAGAAGTTCTTTTCAGTAAGACTCTTAACCAGACTAGTCTGTTATCTCAGTGTTCACAATAAACACTCTGTTCTCTCCAGAAGTGAGCAGCATGCAGGCAGGGAGAACGAGAAGATGCATCTTTAAAGCAGTGATCCCTGACAGGAGCTGGGGGGTGGATTTAAAGGTGTGACATAGCTGTAGGAGAAGCAAATCATGAGAGGGCCCATAGCCAATGTTCAGAGGCAGATCGTAGGAAAAAGGCAACTCCAAACAACGTTTTCACAGCAAACAGAAAAGAAGAGAAGAGAGTACAGAAGCAGCAGTGGTGAAGCAGCCAGGATACAGGCTCCCAAGAGACTTCCCAGCCCAAGGGAACAGCTGGGGGGCTTGCTCCCTCTACTGGAGCATCCTAAGAGACCCACAAGAGACTTGCTAGTTTGACCCACTCTCAATCCCACAGCAGATCTCTTGGACTAGGAAATAAAAAATTAATGCAGTGTTGATTACAATTGCTGGCTTAGTGTCACGAGGATTTTTTTTAAAGACTGACTATGTAGTTCAACATGCAGCTGAAGGCAGAGGGGAGAGAGCTGTTTCATTGCTTTTGTTTTGAAAAGAATCAAAATAAGGCATGCAAGCTTAAATCTGTATTTTTCACATCATAATTCTGTCAGTTCAGCCAAAATGGAACATAGGAAAAGCCGGTAGACCTTTCCAGTGTATCATGTAATGCAGAAGAGCAACTTTTGCCATATGACCTTTGCTCCAGGACAGCCTGGCCTTAAATACTTGGGCTTACAAATAAACAGCCTATTCCTAAAGGAAGCAGAGAGTAAACCTCTCCTAAAACATCTCCAGACAAACACAACGTCATCACTTGGTTATTTAGCATTCACGTCAGGTAAGGTAAGTCAGAGCAGCAGGAGGCACAGTGACAGCAAGAAACCATGACTCAGACACTCACTGACACTGCTCCACTCTTGCTGGAAAGAGTTGGTGGCTGACACTCCTCTTTCTCTTTTGTAGAATCAGGGTCACCTTTGGGCTCTGAGATTGCAGGATCCTGCACCTTGCAACTCCGCTTTCTGTCTGCTGAGAGTTCAGGAAGCCTTATTTCTTCATACCTTAAGTTACATAGTGTTGGTGTGGAATCTGCCTTCTTCTGTATACAGCATCTGACATTTGGTACAAAGACCTCCAATTTTAGCTAAACCTTACAGGTATGATAGTAAAAAAGTAAAGTGTTTAACTAAAAACTCATCTAGATATATTTAAATGGATTTTGTGGCCCCTCCAGTTTAAATGGCTTCTCAGTTGCCAGCTTTCTGTCATCTCAGTGAACATCTTGGTCCACTGGTGCTCAATCACCTTGTGAGCTCAATGGAGGAAATGGAAACCAAGCTCTGCAGCAGTGACAAAGAGGATGCTTTCAAAAGAGAACTACCATACTGCATAGGAGAAATAGACTTCACAGCTTCTGGGAAGAAACATGGAAAGGTATGGGCACTGAGGAGTTTTAACCCTTTAACACCACTGTTGTTCAGCTGTTACTTCTTAGCAGTAAATGCAGAGACTGCCATAGTGAGGATCAATGTGCCACACTGTGAGGCACCACATTGTACCCCAAGTAGGGACCATGCCTTCCTGAACATGAATGGGGTTTAAAATATAGGCTTTTAATATACAGAAATCAATCACTTGATTTGCAATTACATGATACAAGTACAGGTGGACACTTTTCCCTTTAAAATAAAAATCAGTTATATGCCCTGCTTCCTTCATTTTGCATCCTTTGTCTGTTTTAACCTGTCAAAACTTAATCACTATGGATTTTTACATTTTAAACATACTTCTGAGCTGTTTCAAGGTTTTCCTTAAAGTTCTCTCTCTGTTCTGCTGATATGCAGAGAGGGATGTATATGGACAAACCCACCTCCTCACTACTCCCCTGCACACATTAGTGCTAGAGCATAAGGAATTCCTAGGAATTCCTGAAATCTGCCTCAAGATTTTGTTTCATCATAAAGTCTTAAGCACAAAGCCAAAATATATACAGAACTGGAAGAAGCAATAGATTCATGTAACATGTCCTTGAAAAACAGACATAAAACCAGGCAAATATTTCAGCTTCTGCAGAAACAAAAAACACCTACAAAAATTGTTGGCTTTTCTAGACTGCCCTGAAACTGAAGGCAGTTCAAGAGGAAGCTCTAAGGGAGAGTGTGATTCATCAGTCTGCAACACAGAACTAACCCATGGAATGGATCCAATTAGTGAGATGGCAATTATACAGAAGTCTGCTAAATTCATTCAAGTATTTAGTTCTCTGTCAACTCTTGCTCAAATAATCTTCTCTTAAATATCCAAGTTGATGATCATTTCCCTCTGTATTTACCATGAACAGACTCTTTACTGTATCTTTCTGTCCTATTGTTATTCATTGAGTTTTTCTTGTGTTTGCTGAAGTTTATGAAGGTCCCGAGTACCATTCACCCTGGAATTATATTTGAAGTTATGCTCAACAAATGGAAGCTACCTGCTCCCAATTTGGTTGTCTCTTTAGTAGGGGAAGAAGAAAATTTCCAGATGAAGCCTTGGCTACGGGAAACCTTAAAGAAAGGACTTATAAAGGCAGCTCAAAGCACAGGTGAGTGCTTTAGGCTTTAAAGAAGGAATTCATATTCCTGATGGATTCTCACACCTAGACCCCAGTGATCTGGTAATGACAACGGGCCTGGTCACAGGATTATTTTTGAAAATTCAATACTTTGCTGAATGAAACCTAAAACCTGCATGTAAATATATTTGAAAATGAAAGATACTGTATTACAGTAACAAAAATAAGTTCTTTTAAAGCAAATTACGTAACCATTTCTGAAGTGTAAAATGACCTGATATTTTTCCCTCAGAGGTGACACTAGAAAGATAGCATCAAAATGGGACAAAATACAATTGTGTCTCTTTTGTGCCATAACAAAATAATTCTGAAGAGAGCAGAGCAATTTGACTTCAACAAGAGTGAACTTAGGTAAAAAATAAAAATTCTTGTTTTCTCCATTCTCACCTGCAAAATAAAGTGAAAATATCTGTGAACATTTCACAGCAAGCTCTTGGTTTGTGTTCACTGTTCCAGACAAGATCATGACAGTTATGCTTTTTGTAATGAGACAGCCCAGTACCAGAGCTCTTTTTGGTACTTTTGTGCCACACAGATATTCTCTATCTCCATCTGCCTTCTGTACTTCAGACTAGGCAGCATCAAGATCCCCAGTTTCTTTATGTTACATATTTGAAAAAGGCCAGCTTGCTGTTTACCCAGTGTTCTCCAAATTCCTTCTCACCATAACAATACTGCTGTAAATTGTATTATCCTGAACTATTCACTCTCCACATACACAAGAACAAGAGAAAGAACTCCAGATTATGCAGGTTATGCCCGAGCTCTTCTGCCAAGACGTGATTGCACGGGACTGTTTAGGCCTCAGTTCAAGTCAACAACTTCCCTGACTCTGTCCCTTTGCTCTTCCTCGTACAACACTCAGACCTGCCTGGTACGGGGATGTTTCTGCTCATGTGTAGACAGTGAGTAACTCCAGAGTGGACACAGCATTCTTGACGAGCACATTTACATCAGAGTAAAGATGGCAATGTTGCCACTTTATCTATCTAAAAAAACCCCTTAAATACAGTGCTGTAACTAATGTTACTTGACACACAAACATATTCAAATACAAATAAATGACCTCACCGGTTTTTAAAAATAATTTCAGGTGCCTGGATTTTCACCAGTGCTCTGCGTGTAGGAGTAACAAGACACTTAGTGCAAGCAGTCCGAGATCTTGCACTGGCTAGTACCTCATCCAAAGTAAGCGTGGTTGCCATAGGAATAACTTCACTCAGGAAAATCCAGCACAGAGAAATTCTGGAAAACACAAAGGTATTTTTCACTTATTCTATTGTTTGCATATTAGCCGCACCTTTACAAAATTTGCAAGCAGTTGGCGGAACAACTTTGATATAACTTTGAACAAGCAAACAAACAAAAAAACAACAGAAAAAAGTGGGGTTTAAGCCGTGTTTTGGGAGGAAAGAGAAATGAAGATGAAGGTTTGTTGGATGGTTCTGCGCCCTCCGCGCCCGGTGCCGCTGGCAGCAGTTCCGCACATGCCCAGCGGGTGGCAGCATTAGGCATCAGCGCCGCGAGCAGCGCAGGGATGAACGTCGGGAAAATATCCCGGAATAATTGTCCACTTGCTGTAGAAGCACTTACTCCTAGATATAGCATAAATGCTGTAAAAAGCATATTTTCTCTTATGGGACACCAGACATAAATATTCCAGGACAAATTTTCCTTAAGTAACCACTGAATTGGTGTCTAATATGCAAAAACGTGCTCAGTACAACAGGTCAAAAATACCAGCCATGAATGGTTTCACCTAGTTATTGAAAGCTCTCTGGGTTTCTAAATTTGGGTCAAAGCAGTCGAAGTCCTTGGGAAGAAAACAAAAGCAGTGCATCAACAGATTAAAAACCTCACCCAACAAAACTGTTGCTGAAAGTGTTGCTGCTGAATGGAAATAGAAGTGGAGAGAAAAAAAACATAGCATTCCCTTCTTGTCGCTGGATATACAGTCTGTCCTAAGCAGGATATTATAACAATAAAATAGGTGTGTAATGACAACGAATGACAGTTTCTCTGCATTATTTTACTTCCCTGCAGAAGCTAAGAAACAAATGACAAAGACAGCCCTTTGAATTTGCACCTAGTTGTTCTCTCAGAGGGGCCTGGAAGTATCAGCTAGAAGCTGAGAGACTGCCAGACCATATCAGCAATTTATGGTCATTGATCTTTCCTTTTTCTTTTTTTTTTTTTTTTTCTTTTTTTTTTTTTTTTTTTTTTTGCCAGTGGCAGCTACCTGTGTGCTCTTCCAGGTGGGACTCTTTAGCTGGAAGACTTTAACCTATTTGTGTGGCACCTGGTCCGAAAGGGCCTCAAAGGAAAGAATTCAGTTCACCATGTTTGTGAATTTTCTTCAGGAAAGTTGCTTTGGCAAATGCAAACTATTTCACCTCCCTCCTGGGCTAAGGGATCAAAATGCATCTGGATCTTTCCCTATCAGCAGCTACAAAACAAGTGCACTCTCTTTTCGTTTTCTCCCCCTCAACTAAAACCCAAACTCTTTGTCAAGGAATACTTTGCAAAGAGCGTTCCTGACCCTTTGACTTCTGGCACAGCTTCCACGCAAAGATATTTTGGATTTTAGTCAGTAACTTTAAGACAAAGGAACTACAGACAGGGATGTTGATCTAAACCCAACTCTCTTTATACTTGGCACTAGCACAAGCAGCTTGTTGTAGAAAATAGAGCTAACAATCCACACTAGCAAGGAGAAAAACAAGCCCTGAAATCAATGGATCCCTCCCATCTCTTCTGTGTTGATGGTATGCTTTAAACGTCATTGAAAGACCACTTCCACATTTTCAGAGAATAAATAGAAAAATCCCCAAAGGCCTTTTTCAATTGGTTGTTGTGCCTCTGGGTCCTAATCAAAGGCCAGATCTTTGGTGAGGAGGCTTAATATTACGTGGCAGCAGAACAGAGGCTCACCCTCTGTCAAAACAAAATCTGAAGGAAATCAATTATGTCAAGAAGCTTTCCCCAAGGAATGAGAGACAGGGAGAAGAAAGCAAAAGAAATTTGTGGCACTTGCTGTTCTTAAGAAACATGCAAGTTTACTGCTTTTTAGTGGGAGGAAAACGCGATACACAGTGACAACTGCCAAGCTGACAGTCCAAGTTTAGCTCAGCAACACTGCAGGAACTGGAAAAGAGGCATGATGGAAGGAAATGCAGATTTTAAACACTTATTTTAATCCGACTTACTTGCAAGAGGACAATGATTGTGAAAATGAAAAAGAATAATCAAGCATTTACAGCCTGGAATGATATATCAAAGTGGATGTGCAACAGTGGGAAAGAAAGATGTATTAAGAAAGAAAGGGGATTTGAAAAAGTGTGTGTATGGAAGCCCTTATGTAGTGCAATATTTAGAACAAAAGACTGTAGCAGGCATTCTGTTTTACCTAGAAGATGAGTTTATGCAAAAAAACTCATTAATAAAAAACTTAAAGTATAACACCCCTCGCCCAAAACAAAAGAGGATTCCCCTTTCTAAAATGTCTGCCACTCACTCCTTTAGAATGCAATTTCCAAACTGAGAATAACCATTGATTTCATATAACCTTGTCAATTGAGTAAAGCTGTGTTTAAATTGATAAGAACATGGAGCAGGCTAACTCATTTACTGGCCTAAACATGGACAAAACAGTACTGAAATGAATACTTTGCCCCTCTTTACACCAGCTGAGACTTCACATCTCCATACACAATTATCAGGTCTCATGGCCCCTTTCCATTTGTCCAACAAACATTTCCAAAACCTACATTCCAGAGAAGATGATTGATATCACTATATTTTGCAGAGGCTAAGGGGGAAACTTCAGGTACTCCAGCTATCAGTCCTGCCAGATCTGGCCGCTTCCAGAAGGAATAGATTTTCCTTCTTCACCCTATTTTAAGAGCCTATCCAAGTGTCTCCCAGGTGGTGTGCTGTGTCAGGGTGCAGACAGCACAGAAGGGGAGACGAAGGACATTAAACACGGGCTGGGCTTTGCAGAGAGCACTGACATTTCCCCTCCTCTCCCTAGAGTGAAAGTCTTGTACACTACCAGTCAGATGACAACATCCAAGGCCCACCATATTCCTTGGACCACAACCATTCCCATTTTATTTTGGTGGAGCACACAACGGCAGATGAGCCCGATGGAACCACCAAGCTACGCTTCACCTTGGAAAAGTACATCTCAGAGCAGCGCACGGGATATGGGGGTAAGCAGGTTCTGTGCAGGCATCTCATCTGAATGATACTGATAGCACAGCGGGCCCTGGCCTTATCAAAGGTAACTGCACTTCTCAAATTGGACAGCTGCCTACACAGGCAAGAGCAAGTCAACACATCTGTCATTATGTAAGAGGCAGGACGACGGTAACTTCTGAAGTTGAGAAAGCTGCTCTTTGAACCAAAAATCTGGACTTTTATTGCATCTCCTTAAACGTAGCTCAAGGCTGATCTTCAAAGCATAGCTCAAATTGCCTTAAAAGACAACATATGGAAAATAAATCCAGCTTCAAGTGCCTTAACCAGTGGTTCTAAGAGATTGATAGTCATTGTTGTATACTTTTATCCCCTCTTGCACACAGGGTCTTGAATTGCTCCCACACTGGAAGAAAAGATTTGTTCCAAAACCCTCTGAAATATTTTAAGCCATATTTGTTTCAGGATAAAATCTTATCCTGGGTAAACACTGTAGCATCTAATGTCCATGTGAATCTCTGTGACCTTTTTTTATAATAAGAACTGAGTATTGGGCCGATCTCCTACTGCTATTCGTGGAAAGAACTCAGTTGTCAAGCTAATACACTTACTTTTACCTTTGCTTTGTTTGTGTAATACCTGCAGTGCTAGCTCAGCTGAAACAGGAGGGAGAGCTCACTTGTTCACAGCTGTGTGCATCAGTGGAATATCCACTTGCACAGCCCATAGGGTGGTTGCACAGAGGTACCTGAGAGCACAAATGTGGCTGAAGAATCCTTACCTGGTGACTCAGATGGGAAAGACCACAGGCAGGCTGTAAGGGTAGCCTGAGGCTGCAGCGCTGAGAATTACAAAGCAGCCTCTTTCTGCTTGCAAACCAAATCTGATTGAACAAATCTCAGGGGAACACAATTCTGACAAAGAATGTTGATTCATGTGACAAATATTTTGCTGGAACATACTGAATTCAGTGTTATCTTCTATAAACAAACCCAATGTCATTCATTTAAGCTCATTTATGAACAAGCTGAGCAAAGCCATGGGACTTTTCTGAAGTAACACACTTTAATAAGGTCATGTGAAATTTCCCTGTTAAAAAAAACACCTAGAAGTCTTTCAGAGGAAACTTTTTATGTACTGAATATTCTTTGCCATTGAGGACTTTCCAGATTAACAGCATAAAGTCAGAATCCACCTGACCCTCCTCTGGCTAAATTTTTTCTAAATCTATGGTAAATGAAGAATATTTGTAGCCTTAACCATACCTTGAGGAACCTGTAGTCACGGAGGTCACTCTTCAGAGAGCATCACATTAGAGAGGTGTGACAATGCTGTTGCCATTAACTTAAACAAATTAAGTTTCTTGCCAAGCACGTCCTGGCTACAGCTCAGTCCAACCTTATCTCTGTAGTCATCCCAAAAGAGATACAACAAATAGCAAGTAGAGATCTGTACTGAGTTCTGGGAGATCTACAAAGGGAAACATCAAAAAATTGTTTGAATTAAATGCCTTTCATCTTCCAGTTGAGAGGCATTCACCTCATGACAATCATGTTTTGATTGAGCTCCTTCAGGCCAATCTATGGTCACCTTTGGATTACAGAGTTCAGCATTTACAGTTAAAACCATCCAAAACTATGTGGCCCCCTGGGAGGATGGCTTAGGACAGGGATCCTGACCTCATTTCTTCCCCTGATGCCATGACACGTTAAGTATTTCATTAGCATTTCTTTTAAAAGTATCAGACTGTGTTATTATTAATCACCTCACTAGGCTGTGCTGAATGAAGCTTTAAGCTGTTTAAGCAGAGTAATAAACAGTATATGGTTCCTCTCAGCTCGTATCGGACTCATCTCATCCTACCCAGTCTACATGGTCGGCCTCTTCATATTCATAAACCCTCCTTTCCTAAGGCTTTTCTCCTGGATTCCACTCTCCCTTCCAGCATGTGTTAGGTACATGCATGACACCCAGGGCCAATGGAGAGCTTTGCACCTCTAACTGTGTCTTACTGTCACTACTGGTAGATGCCTCTCTGGAAACCCACCAACCTTGTGCTGCACCCTAATGCAGCGCCATTGCTCCCCAGCCTGACAACCTTGCAGCAAATAAGTAACTTTAAAAGTCAGCAGCAGCGTGACACACAGAGGTGCCAACATCCATATTTTGCAGCTGAGGTGTGCTGAGGTGAGAACAGCCTGGACTCCTTAGCAGGGATCACACAAAGTGTCCAAGGCAAAGGTGCCTTTGTCCTGAATCCTAGGCCAGGACTTTGTCTGCTGGGGCACAGTGTTATTCTCTTCTTTTGCCACATCCTTCTGGAACTGCCTGCCTTCTGCAGGTTCATGTAGACACCAAAACAGCACATTAGAGGAGAAGTATTTTCAAGGGGTCAGAAAAACATCAATACTTTTGTGAAAGCTGTTACTTTTTAAAAATTAAGCCATCTATTTCACAGGAACGGGTAGCATTGAGATCCCTGTGCTTTGCTTACTGGTAAATGGAGGACCAGGCACACTTGAGGTAAGAAGATGTTTTCAACTTTAGAAAAAGAAATTACTGGTGCCAAGTAATTAATGGAAAATTTGGCTGGATGACAAACACATCTCTTGGCACTTTACATAAAGTAAAAATTCGCATCTATAAGATGTGTTCTGAGTTCTGTTAATAAATAAATAATTAAATTTGCCAGTATTTGTTTGGGAGAAATATTTCCTTTTGAATAGGCACCAGCTGATCATTAAAACTTCCATTGCCAGCTTGTCCAGTAGGAAGAAAGAATCCGAAACCAAAACAAACCCACGGAAGCCAGCTCCAGATCTAGGGAAACAGAAATACTGTGTTATTACTTGAGAACACTCACGCAAAAAAAGAGATGAATCTTTCAGTGCTGTTCAGCAACAATGACACAACTGTCTGTCCCAGAGCTCAGAGGAAGCACAAGACCAGGTTTGCTGGACATGCCATTTAAAATGGAGTGTCCTGCTTCCACTAAGCAAAAGTACATTGTAGGATTGAAGACTGGAGTGTTGTCTGATAATAATCCCAAATCTTCTTCAGCAAAGGATCAGTTTTGATTTTTTTCCTGAGTAGTTCTACAACTTAAAGAACCTGTTAACAAGGAGACACTCTTTGATTTCTATTCTATTTTACTTTTCTTTTTTATAATACTCGCAGTCTAGAATACCTTTAGAGAGACAAAATTTAACTATAATTTAAAGTTTCCAAGTGACGGGACTGTGACATGCCAGCTGGTAACCCCTTTCAGAATAATGACTCCTTTCTGGGGATATTTTCTAGTTTCAGTTTCTTGTATCTTGTCATAACTTTTGTCAGCTGGACTAAAACACACACTCGTATTAGAAGTCTCACTGTTTAAACAAAGATTATGTCACCTCAGGAGCTTTCTTTCATGAGAAGCTAAATATTGCAGTGTTTCTTGTATCTTTGGTTTAGAAAAATCCCATGTTATGACATATAAATCCTCTTTTCAAAGTCTTACAGAACAGTGTGACTGGAAGATCAAAAGTGACAGGCTGGGGTTGCTCTAAACTGACATGTGCTGGGAATGGATAACTGGCCACACTGTTTTAGAATATCAATTTCTTAAATGGATTTCTTAAAATGGATAATACACACCAAAGACTATGAACAGTTTAAAAAAAAAACCCTCAATACCTAAACTAAAGAAAAAACCCGCTGCATCACAACTGAATCAATACAGTCTTGTGTAACTCCAGAGGAAGAAATAGACTGGCAGCAAATAGACATTGTTGCAATTATGATGCCATGGCCTCTGCTTTCCTCTCTCATCAACCTGCCTGACTCATTCTAATTGCACAAATAATAGAGTTAGTAGCCTTTAACTCTTGTTGTTGCTATGATTCAGTGTTTTTTATTTTCCTGTAGCCCAGTGTTGTATTTCCCCAGGCAAATTCCTTATTTTCAGAACTTAGTGCCAGGTTTAGGAGACAGAAAAAAAATCCTATACAAAAAATCCTGCTGATAATTTCTGTACAAGGTTACTCTTGCACTTGACTATGCTGAAGCAGAGACTTTGGGGGGAAAAAAAATGTCAGGGTCAAAGAAATTTTATGCATTGTTTCTCCAAATCAGGTTGCTTAGCTACTCAGCAGATGTGTCATGAAATAAAATATAGTCAGAGGCCTATACATGGATGACCTGCTACAGAATTCGAAAAATCCTAATAGCTTACAGGAGTCTGGACTGATTCCATAGTGAATCTGATTTAGGTACACATTTATTCCTAGTTTGCTAGAAGTCCTTCTTTTGAATAACATTTTCTTTCCACTTATGATTTCTAAAAACGTTCTATTTTAACTACAGAGAATTTGCAGCGGTTTGGAAAATTCTGCTCCCTGGCTTATCTTAGCAGGGTCTGGAGGTACAGCTGACATCTTGGCTGCATTCATGAATGACCCACAGCTCATCGTGCCAGAAGCTGTTGAAAAGCAATTTAAGGAGAAATTCCCTGCAGAGGGCTTCTCATGGAAGGACATTCTCCAGTGGACAGTGACAGTGAGCTCCTATGTCTGATAAGTCATCGTGCTCACAAAGCTCTCTCCTAACACCCGTAGCTTTGTGTCTCGGTTTTGAAAGACAGGTGTCTGCTAAGGAAGGCAGAGGCCC